>NC_134891.1:16667393-16723097 GCF_041734735.1 Babylonia areolata
AAGGCACTCAAGGCTCACAGATACAACTACCCGTCCGTCAGATCACCATTGTATGTATTTTTACTTTGTATCATCTTAACTTTGATGTCACAATACTTACATTATGACCCTTTGTCTATTGTATTCTGTACCCATCTTTGTTTCCCTTTTTGAAATTTATTTATGTCAAGAGCCCCGTATCTTGTGTTTTCCTCTCTGCAATAAAATGCATGTCATCTTATCCAAGTGTTTGTTAAATGATGAAAAACTGTAAGAATGTTTGAATATCTCATTCAAGTTTAATTTATGTTCTTTTTTTTTTCCTTTTTATCTGTGTGTGTGTGCGTGGAGGAGGGGAGGGGGGGGTGGGGAGGTTGGGGTGTTTCTTGGTAAGCACATTCAAAGTTTTGGACCATGAATGAGTAAAATATTATTAGATACTTCTACAGCTCTTTGCTCAGAGACCAAGTTCTAAGTGTTTTACATCCACAGAGACATTTGCACAATAGGTGCACCTGGGCAGAGATGACTGAGCTGCCTGTTACGTGCTCATCATTTGTATTTGCATTTGTATTTCTTTTTTTTTTTGTCACAACAGATTTCTCTGTGTGAAATTCTGGCTGCTCTCCCAGGGAGAGCGAGTCACTACAGTGAGAGCCCCACCCATTTTTTTTTTTTTTCCTGCGTGCAGTTTTATGTTTTTTCCTATTGAAGTGAATTTTTTTTTACAGAATTTTGCCAGGGACAACCCTTTTGTTGCCGTGGGTTCTTTTACATGCGCTAAGTGCATAGGAGGAAGGTGGCAGAATGGTTAAGACGCTCAGCTGCCAATACAGAGTCCGTGAGGGTGTGGGTTCGAATCCCGCTCTCGCCCTTTCTCCTAAGTTTGACTGGAAAATCAAACTGAGCGTCTAGTCTTTCGGATGAGACGATAAACCGAGGTCCCGTGTGCAGCACGCACTTGGCGCACTGAAAAAGAACCCATGGCAACGAGAGTGTTGTCCTCTGGCGAAATTACGTAAAATGAAATCCACTTTCATAGGTACACAAATATGTAAGCATGCACTCAAGGCCTGACTAAGCGCGTTGGGTTATGCTGCTGGTCAGGCATCTGCTCAACAGATGTGGTGTAGCGTGTATGGATTTGTCCGAACGCAGTGACGCCTCCTTGAGAAAGTGAAACTGAAACTAAGTGCATGCTGCACACGGGACCTCGATTTATCGTCTCATCCAAATGACTAGCGTCTAGACCACCACTCAAGGTCCAGTGGAGAGGGATAAAATACAGGCAACTGAGCCATGATTCAAACCAGCGCGCTCAGATTCTATCGCTTCCCAGGCAGACGTGTTACCTCTAGGCCATCACTCCACATTGTTTCATGTGTCATTCAGTCTGGCTTCAGTCACACGCTCATGCACACACATACATTAGTTGACTCATCCATTTGCACTGATTACAGCTATTTCTACTCAAAATTCAAAAAGAAACACAGATCAAACAGAAGCGAACAAAAGAATGAAGAGGCTATAATAGTAACTGTTTCTTCAACGTTCCGAACAAACCGGAAGATCGAGATTCTGACAAATGATAACATGCAGACTTTTATTCAGTTTAAGGTCAGTCATCACAAAGAAGAGTAGCGTTTTCGACAAGAGATGCAGAAAGATCTGACAAAAAAGTGGAAAAAAAAACCACCTGGTTAACTGTGACCAATAGTTATTAGTGTGTCCTGGAAAAACAACAAAAAAAACATAAAAACACACAGATTTGCAACATTTACATTCAGGGCTGGAAACACCAGCTTAAAATATGGTTTGGTTTGGTTTGGTTTTAGTTGAAAAATGATGTCAAAAATACTACTAACTCTTCTTTGTGAAGAATTAAGTTTGTCCTCAAACTTGACCCTATGTGTTAGTGTGTGTGTGTGTTAGGTAAGATTTCAAAGTGTGCTAGTTTCATTCAGATTTCAGCATTCCAATCCTTTCATTCTTTATTACTGATTCTTCCCTCTCTCTCTTACACACACACAGAGTACATTTTTCAAGGCAGACAAAAGCAGTTCTTTCCATGCCATGAGTCACCATGCAAAAGTGCCTGATGTCTCTTATATCTGGGCATTTTGTGTGTTGTAGTCATCCTGGACATTGCTGCTGAATCTGCATATAGGAGCAGCTGCCACTGTGGCAATATACTGATGAGACATGGTCAGACTGAAATTATTCAACAAAATCATTCTTCTTAAGTCGCCCTGGCCCCTCCTTTGCGAGCAGCAAAAATCTCTTAACACTTAAGTGAAAGGGAATGTTTTAGCTGTAACATCAGTCTAATGCTGTGACATTATTTACTGGAAAAGGCAAGGAAAGCTTAAAAAGCTATGGGCACTACCATGGCTCTCATCTGTGTTTGCTTGCCCTATTTCTTCCATTCTTAAACACATCACCAAACCAATACCTATGCTTTACGTGCACGTTTGTAATACATGCTTTCTCCTATAAAATACTCTTGAAAAAAAATTTTGGTTCTTTTTCTCTTCAGACTGAAAGTGAGACAGTCTTCTCTGTTAAGTAATCTGAAATACACGCTGGAATACATTTTTTCATGAACATACAGGAATGGAACTCCATCTCTGTAGAACACACACACAGGCAGACTGACCAACAAACCTCCTCTTCAGGGGTAACGAAAATCGAAACTTTCAGGAGGAATGACCTCACCTGTTCCAGGTGCATCCTACTTTCTGCTGAAAAAAAACAAAAAAAACATGTTCACAGTACCAAATTTTCAGTATCTCTACACACATTTTCTAAAGAAGCCCATCCTGCTCTAAACGCAAGAGACCTGGAGAACCACTGTCACTGCCATGACAAAAACCCAGACTTATATTCACCCCTCACTGGCCAGACAGAATCAGTAAGAACTAGAGGAATGAAAAAAAAAAGCAGCCTGCACAAGAAGAGATCCTCCAAAGATGCTGAGATGATCAGCCACACTCTCCTCAAGCCAGTAGCCAGGACCCACAAGAAAAGTCCTCACCTGGAACCTGTTAGGGAAAAGGAAAAGAGGTTGTCCAAAAAAACATGGTGTTGCAACCTGGAGCAGACATGAAGAGACAGGCCGCACCTGGGCACAGCTGGAGCAACTGGTGCAGGACAGGAGCTGGAGTTCACTTGCTGGTGGCCTATGAGCCAGGCAAGCAACCAGGCATAGAGATGACCCAACTGGCATCCTACATTCCACTGATAAAAAGTATGCTCAGGGTACAGGGTACCAGTAGCAACATGGCTTATCCCAAGACCTGTGTGCACACTTCTTTCACAAGCACTGTCCAGAGTTGGTTCAGAATTCTTCAGATGGAGTATAGATCTTACATGATGAAGGAGTAATCCAAAATATATACCAGCCTTTTCCCACCCTCAAACACATAATCAGTTTGGAATCTTCACTGTGCTCAAACTGTACTTGTTGTTTTGTTTTTGTTTTTTTTAATCAATGACCCATAAGTAATAAATCCGGTTATGCCTTAAACCAGACTCAACATATTTAGAAAAAAAAAATTCATTTTTTAACATCGTCTGCAGCATGCTAATTTATATTGTCTTGGGGCTGCAAATACCAACATCCCATCACAGACCAACAATAAATACAAATTGACCATATGCCTAACTGTTATTCAAATTAAATATACTTTTGTAGAAAATTTGTCACTCACACACACACACACACACACATATGTATACCATATATGTGTGTGTGTGTATATATATATATATAGTAAAAAAATCACTTATCTTTGTGAGGACAAAGTGATATTTCTGTGTAATTGACTGATAATTTGTTCTCGCGTTGTTGTTTAATTATTGAATTATTAGTGAATCACAGAGAGGGCTCAAAATGTTGTTGTTTAATTATTGAATTATTAGTGAATCACAGAGAGGGCTCAAAATGTGTAGAGCACTGGGTTAAACCACGCTATGATGACATTGGGTTATGTAATGCCCAGTGGACCCACCTCGAGTGCTGGCAGGCAAGCAGGCAGGCAAGCAGGCAGGGTTAGTGTAGATACAAATGTGTATCTGAAAACTGGATGTTAAAACCATCCAGTCAGTCAGTGTAAAAGTCTACCAGGTGTTAATACCACCACTGGTTATTTTAACGGACAGTCTACAAGCTTCAAAACAGATAAGTAATTTTTCTGTGATTTGATTAATTATTGAGAGGGCTCAAAAAAAAAAAAAAAAAAAAAAAAAAAAAATCACTTATCTTTGTGAGGACAAAGTGATATTTCTGTGTAATTGACTGATAATTTGTTCTCGCGTTGTTGTTTAATTATTGAATTATTAGTGAACCACAGAGAGGGCTCAAAATGTGTTGTTTAATTATTGAATTATTAGTGAATCACAGAGAGGGACTCAAAATGTGTTAGAGCACTGGGTTAAAACCACGCTATGATGACCATTGGGTTATGTTAATGCCCAGTGGACCCACCTCGAGTGGCTGGCAGGCAAGCAGGCAGGCAAGCAGGCAGGGTTAGTGTAGATACAAATGTGTATCTGAAAACTGGATGTTAACACCATCCAGTCCAGTCAGTGTAAAAGTCTACCAGGTGTTAATACCACCACTGGTTATTTTAACGGACAGTCTACAAGCTTCAAACAGATAAGTAATTTTTCTGTGATTTTGATTAATTATTGAGAGGGCTCAAAAAAAAAAAAAACAAAAAAAATAAAATCACTTATCTTTGTAGGACAAAGTGATATTTCTGTGTAATTGACTGATAATTTGTTCTCGCGTGTTGTTTAATTATTGAATTATTAGTGAATCACAGAGAGGGCTCAAAATGTGTTTGTTTATTATTGAATTATTAGTGAATCACAGAGAGGGCTCAAAATGTGTAGAGCACTGGGTTAAAACCACGCTATGATGACCATTGGGTTATGTAATGCCCAGTGGACCCACCTCGAGTGGCTGGCAGGCAAGCAGGCAGGCAAGCAGGCAGGGTTAAGTGTAGATACAAATGTGTATCTGAAAACTGGATGTTAAAACCATCCAGTCAGTCAGTGTAAAAGTCTACCAGGTGTTAATACCACCACTGGTTATTTTAACGGACAGTCTACAAGCTTCAAAACAGATAAGTAATTTTCTGTGATTTTGATTAATTATTGAGAGGGCTCAAAAAAAAAAAAAAAAAAAAAAAAAAAAAAATCACTTATCTTTGTGAGGACAAAGTGATTTTCTGTGTAATTGACTGATAATTTGTTTCTCGCGTTGTTGTTTAATTATTGAATATTAGTGAATCACAGAGAGGCTCAAAATGTGTTGTTTAATTATTGAATTATTAGTGAATCACAGAGAGGGCTCAAAATGTGTAGAGCACTGGGTTAAAACCACGCTAGATGACCATTGGGTATTAGTAATGCCCAGTGGACCCACCTCGAGTGGCTGGCAGGCAAGCAGGCAGGCAAGCAGGCAGGGTTAGTGTAGATACAAATGTGTATCTGAAAAACTGGATGTTAAAACCATCCAGTCAGTCAGTGTAAAAGTCTACAGGTGTTAATACCACCACTGGTTATTTTAACGGACAGCCTACAAGCTTCAAAACAGATTAAGTAATTTTTCTGTGATTTTGATTAATTATTGAGAGGGCTCAAAAAAAAAAAAAAAACAAAACAAAAAAAAAATCACTTATCTTTGTGAGGACAAAGTGATATTTCTGTGTAATTGACTGATAATTTGTTCTCGCGTTGTTGTTTAATTATTGAATTATTAGTGAATCACAGAGAGGGCTCAAAATGTGTTGTTTAATTATTGAAATTATTAGTGAATCACAGAGAGGGCTCAAAATGTGTAGAGCACTGGGTTAAAACCACGCTATGATGATCATTGGGTTATGTAATGCCCAGTGGACCCACCTCGAGTGGCTGGCAGGCAAGCAGGCAGGCAAGCAGGCAGGGTTAGTGTAGATACAAATGTGTATCTGAAAACTGGATGTTAAAACCATCCAGTCAGTCAGTGTAAAAGTCTACCAGGTGTTAATACCACCACTGGTTATTTTAACGGACAGTCTACAAGCTTCAAAACAGATAAGTAATTTTTTCTGTGATTTTGATTAATTATTGAGAGGGCTCAAAAAAAAAAAAAAAAAAAAAAAAAAAAAAAAAAAAAAAAATCACTTATCTTTGTGAGGACAAAGTGATATTTCTGTGTAATTGACTGATAATTTGTTCTCGCGTTGTTGTTTAATTATTGAATTATTAGTGAATCACAGAGAGGGCTCAAAATGTGTTGTTTAATTATTGAATTATTAGTGAATCACAGAGAGGGCTCAAAATGTGTAGAGCACTGGGTTAAAACCACGCTATGATGACCATTGGGTTATGTAATGCCCAGTGGACCCACCTCGAGTGGCTGGCAGGCAAGCAGGCAGGCAAGCAGGCAGGGTTAGTGTAGATACAAATGTGTATCTGAAAACTGGATGTTAAAACCATCCAGTCAGTCAGTGTAAAAGTCTACCAGGTGTTAATACCACCACTGGTTATTTTAACGGACAGTCTACAAGCTTCAAAACAGATAAGTAATTTTTCTGTGATTTGATTAATTATTGAGAGGGCTCAAAAAAAAAAAAAAACAAAAAAAAAAAAAATCACTTATCTTTGTGAGGACAAAGTGGATATTTCTGTGTAATTGACTGATAATTTGTTCTCGCGTTGTTGTTTAATTATTGAATTATTAGTGAATCACAGAGAGGGCTCAAAATGTGTTGTTTAATTATTGAATTATTAGTGAATCACAGAGAGGGCTCAAAATGTGTAGAGCACTGGGGTTAAAACCACGCTATGATGACCATTGGGTTATGTAATGCCCAGTGGACCCACCTCGAGTGGCTGGCAGGCAAGCAGGCAGGCAAGCAGGCAGGTTAGTGTAGATACAAATGTGTATCTGAAAACTGGATGTTAAAACCATCCAGTCAGTCAGTGTAAAAGTCTACCAGGTGTTAATACCACCACTGGTTATTTTAACGGACAGTCTACAAGCTTCAAAAACAGATAAGTAATTTTTCTGTGATTTTGATTAATTATTGAGAGGGCTCAAAAAAAAAAAAAAAAAAAAAAAAAAAAAAATCACTTATCTTTGTGAGGACAAAGTGATATTTCTGTGTAATTTGACTGATAATTTGTTCTCGCGTTTGTTGTTTAATTATTGAATTATTAGTGAATCACAGAGAGGGCTCAAATGTGTTGTTAATTATTGAATTATTAGTGAATCACAGAGAGGGCTCAAAATGTGTAGAGCACTGGGTAAAACCACGGCTATGATGACCATTGGGTTATGTAATGCCCAGTGGACCACCTCGAGTGGCTGGCAGGCAAGCAGGCAGGCAAGCAGGCAGGGTTAGTGTAGATACAAATGTGTATCTGAAAACTGGATGTTAAAACCTCCAGTCAGTCAGTGTAAAAGTCTACCAGGTGTTAATACCACCACTGGTTATTTTAACGGACAGTCTACAAGCTTCAAAACAGATAAGTAATTTTTCTGTGATTTTGATTAATTATTGAGAGGGCTCAAAAAAAAAAAAAAAAAAAAAAAAAAAAAAATCACTTATCTTTGTGAGGACAAAGTGATATTTCTGTGTAATTGACTGATAATTTGTTCTCGCGTTGTTGTTTAATTATTGAATTATTAGTGAATCACAGAGAGGGCTCAAAATGTGTGTTTAATTATTGAATTATTAGTGAATCCACAGAGAGGGCTCAAAATGTGTAGAGCACTGGGTTAAAACCACGCTATGATGACCATTGGGTTATGTAATGCCCAGTGGACCCACCTCGAGTGGCTGGCAGGCAAGCAGGCAGGCAAGCAGGCAGGGTTAGTGTAGATACAAATGTGTATCTGAAAACTGGATGTTAAAACCATCCAGTCAGTCAGTGTAAAAGTCTACCAGGTGTTAATACCACCACTGGTTATTTTAACGGACAGTCTACAAGCTTCAAAACAGATAAGTAATTTTTCTGTGATTTTGATTAATTATTGAGAGGGCTCAAAAAAAAAAAAAAAAAAAAAAAAAAAAAATCACTTATCTTTGTGAGGGACCAAAGTGATATTTCTGTGTAATTGACTGATAATTTGTTCTCGCGTTGTTGTTTAATTATTGAATTATTAGTGAATCACAGAGAGGGCTCAAAATGTGTTGTTTAATTATTGAATTATTAGTGAATCACAGAGAGGGCTCATAATGTGTAGAGCACTGGGCTTAAAACCACGCTATGATGACCATTGGGTTATGTAATGCCCAGTGGACCCACCTCGAGTGGCTGGCAGGCAAGCAGGCAGGCAAGCAGGCAGGGTTAGTGTAGATACAATGTGTATCTGAAAACTGGATGTTAAAACCATCCAGTCAGTCAGTGTAAAAGTCTACCAGGTGTTAATACCACCACTGGTTATTTTAACGGACAGTCTACAAGCTTCAAAACAGATAAGTAATTTTTCTGTGATTTTGATTAATTATTGAGAGGGCTCAAAAAAAAAAAAAAAAAAAAAAAAAAAAAATCACTTATCTTTGTGAGGACAAAGTGATATTTCTGTGTAATTGACTGATAATTTGTTCTCGCGTTGTTGTTTTAATTATTGAATTATTAGTGAATCACAGAGAGGGCTCAAAATGTGTTGTTTAATTATTGAATTATTAGTGAATCACAGAGAGGGCTCAAAATGTGTAGAGCACTGGGTTAAAACCACGCTATGATGACCCATTGGGTTATGTTAATGCCCAGTGGGACCCACCTCGAGTGGCTGGCAGGCAAGCAGGCAGGCAAGCAGGCAGGGTTAGTGTAGATACAAATGTGTATCTGAAAACTGGATGTTAAAACCATCCAGTCAGTCAGTGTAAAAGTCTACCAGGTGTTAATACCACCACTGGTTATTTTAACGGACAGTCTACAAGCTTCAAAACAGATAAGTAATTTTTCTGTGATTTTGATTAATTATTGAGAGGGCTCAAAAAAAAAAAAAAAAAAAAAAAAAAAAAAAATCACTTATCTTTGTGAGGACAAAGTGATATTTCTGTGTAATTGACTGATAATTTGTTCTCGCGTTGTTGTTTAATTATTGAATATTAGTGAATCACAGAGAGGGCTCAAAATGTGTTGTTTAATTATTGAATTATTAGTGAATCACAGAGAGGGCTCAAAATGTGTAGAGCACTGGTTAAACCACGCTATGATGACCATTGGGTTATGTAATGCCCAGTGGACCCACCTCGAGTGGCTGGCAGGCAAGCAGGCAGGCAAGCAGGCAGGGTTAGTGTAGATACTAATGTGTATCTGAAAACTGGATGTTAAAACCATCCATCAGTCAGTGTAAAAGTCTACCAGGTGTTAATACCACCACTGGTTATTTTAACGGACAGTCTACATGCTTCAAAACAGATAAGTAATTTTTCTGTGATTTGATTAATTATTGAGAGGGCTCAAAAAAAAAAAAAAACAAAAAAAAAAAAATCACTTATCTTTGTGAGGACAAAGTGATATTTCTGTGTAATTGACTGATAATTTGTTCTCGCGTTGTTGTTTTAATTATTGAATTATTAGTGAATCACAGAGAGGGCTCAAAATGTGTTGTTTAATTATTGAATTATTAGTGAATCACAGAGAGGGCTCAAAATGTGTAGAGCACTGGGTTAAAGACCACGCTATGATGACCATTGGGGGTATGTATGCCCAGTGGACCCACCTCGAGTGGCTGGCAGGCAAGCAGCAGGCAAGCAGCAGGGTTAGTGTAGATACAAATGTGTATCTGAAAACTGGATGTTAAAACCATCCAGTCAGTCATGTAAAAGTCCTACCAGGTGTTAATACCACCACTGGTTATTTTAACGGACAGTCCTACAAGCTTCAAAACAGATAAGTAATTTTTCTGTGATTTTGATTAATTATTGAGAGAGGGCTCAAAAAAAAAAAAAAAAAAAAAAAAAAAAAAAAATCACTTATCTTTGTGAGGACAAAGTGATATTTCTGTGTAATTGACTGATAATTTGTTCTCGCGTTTGTTGTTTAATTATTGAATTATTAGTGAATCACAGAGAGGGCTCAAAATGTGTTGTTTAATTATTGAATTATTAGTGAATCACAGAGAGGGCTCAAAATGTGTAGAGCACTGGGTTAAAACCACGCTATGATGACCATTGGGTTATGTAATGCCCAGTGGACCCACCTCGAGTGGCTGGCAGGCAAGCAGGCAGGCAAGCAGGCAGGGTTAGTGTAGATACAAATGTGTATCTGAAAACTGGATGTTAAAACCATCCAGTCAGTCAGTGTAAAAGTCTACCAGGTGTTATACCACCACTGGTTATTTTAACGGACAGTCTACAAGCTTCAAAACAGATAAGTAATTTTTCTGTGATTTGATTAATTATTGAGAGGGCTCAAAAAAAAAAAAAAACAAAAAAAAAAAAATCACTTATCTTTGTGAGGACAAAGTGATATTTCTGTTAATTGACTGATAATTTGTTCTCGCGTTGTTGTTTAATTATTGAATTATTAGTGAATCACAGAGAGGGCTCAAAATGTGTTGTTTAATTATTGAATTATTAGTGAATCACAGAGAGGGCTCAAAATGTGTAGAGCACTGGGTTAAAACCACGCTATGATGACCATTGGGTTATGTAATGCCCAGTGGACCACCTCGAGTGGCTGGCAGGCAAGCAGGCAGGCAAGCAGGCAGGGTTAGTGTAGATACAAATGTGTATCTGAAAACTGGATGTTAAAACCATCCAGTCAGTCAGTGTAAAAGTCTACCAGGTGTTAATACCACCACTGGTTATTTTAACGGACAGTCTACAAGCTTCAAAACAGATAAGTAATTTTTCTGTGATTTTGATTAATTATTGAGAGGGCTCAAAAAAAAAAAAAAAAAAAAAAAAAAAAAAAAAAAAAAAAATCACTTATCTTTGTGAGGACAAAGTGATATTTCTGTGTAATTGACTGATAATTGTTCTCGCGTTGTTGTTTTAATTATTGAATTATTAGTGAATCACAGAGAGGGCTCAAAATGTGTTGTTTAATTATTGAATTATTAGTGAATCACAGAGAGGGCTCAAAATGTGTAGAGCACTGGGTTAAAACCACGCTATGATGACCATTGGGTTATGTAATGCCCAGTGGACCCACCTCGAGTGGCTGGCAGGCAAGCAGGCAGGCAAGCAGGCAGGGTTAGTGTAGATACAAATGTGTATCTGAAAACTGGATGTTAAAACCATCCAGTCAGTCAGTGTAAAAGTCTACCAGGTGTTTAATACCACCACTGGTTATTTTAACGGACAGGTCTACAAGCTTCAAAACAGATAAGTAATTTTTCTGTGATTTTGATAATTATTGAGAGGGCTCAAAAAAAAAAAAAAACAAAAAAAAAAAAAAAATCACTTATCTTGTGAGGACAAAGTGATATTTCTGTGTAATTGACTGATAAATTGTTCTCGCGTTGTTGTTTAATTATTGAATTATTAGTGAAATCACAGAGAGGGCTCAAAATGTGTTGTTTAATTATTGAATTATTAGTGAATCACAGAGAGGGCTCAAAATGTGTAGAGCACTGGGTTAAAACCACGCTATGATGACCATTGGGTTATGTAATGCCCAGTGGACCCACCTCGAGTGGCTGGCAGGCAAGCAGGCAGGCAAGCAGGCAGGGTTAGTGTAGATACAATGTGTATCTGAAAACTGGATGTTAAAACCATCCAGTCAGTCAGTGTAAAAGTCTACCAGGTGTTAATACCACCACTGGTTATTTTAACGGACAGTCTACAAGCTTCAAAACAGATAAGTAATTTTTCTGTGATTTTGATTAATTATTGAGAGGGCTCAAAAAAAAAAAAAAAAAAAAAAAAAAAAAAAAAAAATCACTTATCTTTGTGAGGACAAAGTGATATTTCTGTGTAATTGACTGATAATTTGATTCTCGCGTTGTTGTTTAATTATTGAATTATTAGTGAATCACAGAGAGGGCTCAAAATGTGTTGTTTAATTATTGAATTATTAGTGAATCACAGAGAGGGCTCAAAATGTGTAGAGCACTGGGTTAAAACCACGCTATGATGACCATTGGGTTATGTAATGCCCAGTGGACCCACCTCGAGTGGCTGGCAGGCAAGCAGGCAGGCAAGCAGGCAGGGTTAGTGTAGATACAAATGTGTATCTGAAAACTGGATGTTAAAACCATCCAGTCAGTCAGTGTAAAAGTCTACCAGGTGTTAATACCACCACTGGTTATTTTAACGGACAGTCTACAAGCTTCAAAACAGATAAGTAATTTTTCTGTGATTTTGATTAATTATTGAGAGGGCTCAAAAAAAAAAAAAAAAAAAAAAAAAAAAATCACTTATCTTTGTGAGGACAAAGTGATATTTCTGTGTAATTGACTGATAATTTGTTCTCGCGTTGTTGTTTAATTATTGAATTATTAGTGAATCACAGAGAGGGCTCAAAATGTGTTGTTTAATTATTGAATTATTAGTGAATCACAGAGAGGGCTCAAAATGTGTAGAGCACTGGGTTAAAACCACGCTATGATGACCATTGGGTTATGTAATGCCCAGTGGACCCACCTCGAGTGGCTGGCAGGCAAGCAGGCAGGCAAGCAGGCAGGGTTAGTGTAGATACAAATGTGTATCTGAAAACTGGATGTTAAAACCATCCAGTCAGTCAGTGTAAAAGTCTACCAGGTGTTAATACCACCACTGGTTATTTTAACGGACAGTCTACAAGCTTCAAAACAGATAAGTAATTTTTCTGTGATTTTGATTAATTATTGAGAGGGCTCAAAAAAAAAAAAAAAAAAAAAAAAAAAAAATCACTTATCTTTGTGAGGACAAAGTGATATTTCTGTGTAATTGACTGATAATTTGTTCTCGCGTTGTTGTTTAATTATTGAATTATTAGTGAATCACAGAGAGGGCTCAAAATGTGTTGGTTTAATTATTGAATTATTAGTGAATCACAGAGAGGGCTCAAAATGTGTAGAGCACTGGGTTAAAACCACGCTATGATGACCATTGGGTTATGTAATGCCCAGTGGACCCACCTCGAGTGGCTGGCAGGCAAGCAGGCAGGCAAGCAGGCAGGGTTAGTGTAGATACAAATGTGTATCTGAAAACTGGATGTTAAAACCATCCAGTCAGTCAGTGTAAAAGTCTACCAGGTGTTAATACCACCACTGGTTATTTTAACGGACAGTCTACAAGCTTCAAAACAGATAAGTAATTTTTCTGTGATTTTGATTAATTATTGAGAGGGCTCAAAAAAAAAAAAAAAAAAAAAAAAAAAAAATCACTTATCTTTGTGAGGACAAAGTGATATTTCTGTGTAATTGACTGATAATTTGTTCTCGCGTTGTTGTTTAATTATTGAATTATTAGTGAATCACAGAGAGGGCTCAAAATGTGTTGTTTAATTATTGAATTATTAGTGAATCACAGAGAGGGCTCAAAATGTGTAGAGCACTGGGTTAAAACCACGCTATGATGACCATTGGGTTATGTAATGCCCAGTGGACCCACCTCGAGTGGCTGGCAGGCAAGCAGGCAGGCAAGCAGGCAGGGTTAGTGTAGATACAAATGTGTGTATCTGAAAACTGGATGTTAAAACCATCCAGTCAGTCAGTGTAAAAGTCTACCAGGTGTTAATACCACCACTGGTTATTTTAACGACAGTCTACAAGCTTCAAAACAGATAAGTAATTTTTCTGTGATTTTGATTAATTATTGAGAGGGCTCAAAAAAAAAAAAAAAAAAAAATCACTTATCTTTGTGAGGACAAAGTGATATTTCTGTGTAATTGACTGATAATTTGTTCTCGCGTTGTTGTTTAATTATTGAATTATTAGTGAATCACAGAGAGGGCTCAAAATGTGTAGAGCACTGGGTTAAAACCACGCTATGATGACCATTGGGTTATGTAATGCCCAGTGGACCCACCTCGAGTGGCTGGCAGGCAAGCAGGCAGGCAAGCAGGGCAGGGTTAGTGTAGATACAAATGTGTGTATCTGAAAACTGGATGTTAAAACCATCCAGTCAGTCAGTGTAAAAGTCTACCAGGTGTTAATACCACCACTGGTTATTTTAACGGACAGTCTACAAGCTTCAAACAGATAAGTAATTTTTCTGTGATTTTGATTAATTATTGAGAGGGCTCAAAAAAAAAAAAAATCACTTATCTTTGTGAGGACAAAGTGATATTTCTGTGTAATTGACTGATAATTTGTTCTCGCGTTGTTGTTTAATTATTGAATTATTAGTGAATCACAGAGAGGGCTCAAAATGTGTAGAGCACTGGGTTAAAACCACGCTATGATGACCATTGGGTTATGTAATGCCCAGTGGACCCACCTCGAGTGGCTGGCAGGCAAGCAGGCAGGCAAGCAGGCAGGGTTAGTGTAGATACAAATGTGTGTATCTGAAAAACTGGATGTTAAAACCATCCAGTCAGTCAGTGTAAAAGTCTACCAGGTGTTAATACCACCACTGGTTATTTTAACGGACAGTCTACAAGCTTCAAAACAGATAAGTAATTTTTCTGTGATTTTGATTAATTATTGAGAGGGCTCAAAAAAAAAAAAAAAAAAATCACTTATCTTTGTGAGGACAAAGTGATATTTCTGTGTAATTGACTGATAATTTGTTCTCGCGTTGTTGTTTAATTATTGAATTATTAGTGAATCACAGAGAGGGCTCAAAATGTGTAGAGCACTGGGTTAAAACCACGCTATGATGACCATTGGGTTATGTAATGCCCAGTGGACCCACCTCGAGTGGCTGGCAGGCAAGCAGGCAGGCAAGCAGGCAGGGTTAGTGTAGATACAAATGTGTGTATCTGAAAACTGGATGTTAAAACCATCCAGTCAGTCAGTGTAAAAGTCTACCAGGTGTTAATACCACCACTGGTTATTTTAACGGACAGTCTACAAGCTTCAAAACAGATAAGTAATTTTTCTGTGATTTTGATTAATTATTGAGAGGGCTAAAAAAAAAATCAAAAAAATCACTTATCTTTGTGAGGACAAAGTGATATTTCTGTGTAATTGACTGATAATTTGTTCTCGCGTTGTTGTTTAATTATTGAATTATTAGTGAATCACAGAGAGGGCTCAAAATGTGTAGAGCACTGGGTTAAAACCACGCTATGATGACCATTGGGTTATGTAATGCCCAGTGGACCCACCTCGAGTGGCTGGCAGGCAAGCAGGCAGGCAAGCAGGCAGGGTTTAGTGTAGATACAAATGTGTGTATCTGAAAACTGGATGTTAAAACCATCCAGTCAGTCAGTGTAAAAGTCTACCAGGTGTTAATACCACCACTGGTTATTTTAACGGACAGTCTACAAGCTTCAAAACAGATAAGTAATTTTTCTGTGATTTTGATTAATTATTGAGAGGGCTCAAAAAAAAAAAAAATCACTTATCTTTGTGAGGACAAAGTGATATTTCTGTGTAATTGACTGATAATTTGTTCTCGCGTTGTTGTTTAATTATTGAATTATTAGTGAATCACAGAGAGGGCTCAAAATGTGTAGAGCACTGGGTTAAAACCACGCTATGATGACCATTGGGTTATGTAATGCCCAGTGGACCCACCTCGAGTGGCTGGCAGGCAAGCAGGCAGGGTTAGTGTAGATACAAATGTGTGTATCTGAAAACGGGATGTTAAAACCATCCAGTCAGTCAGTGTAAAAGTCTACCAGGTGTTAATACCACCACTGGTTATTTTAACGGACAGTCTACAAGCTTCAAAACAGATAAGTAATTTTTCTGTGATTTTGATTAATTATTGAGAGGGCTCAAAAAAAAAAAAAAAATCACTTATCTTTGTGAGGACAAAGTGATATTTCTGTGTAATTGACTGATAATTTGTTCTCGCGTTGTTGTTTAATTATTGAATTATTAGTGAATCACAGAGAGGGCTCAAAATGTGTAGAGCACTGGGTTAAAACCACGCTATGATGACCATTGGGTTATGTAATGCCCAGTGGACCCACCTCGAGTGGCTGGCAGGCAAGCAGGCAGGCAAGCAGGCAGGGTTAGTGTAGATACAAATGTGTGTATCTGAAAACTGGATGTTAAAACCATCCAGTCAGTCAGTGTAAAAGTCTACCAGGTGTTAATACCACCACTGGTTATTTTAACGGACAGTCTACAAGCTTCAAAACAGATAAGTAATTTTTCTGTGATTTTGATTAATTATTGAGAGGGCTCAAAAAAAAAAAAAAAAAAAATCACTTATCTTTGTGAGGACAAAGTGATATTTCTGTGTAATTGACTGATAATTTGTTCTCGCGTTGTTGTTTAATTATTGAATTATTAGTGAATCACAGAGAGGGCTCAAAATGTGTAGAGCACTGGGTTAAAACCACGCTATGATGACCATTGGGTTATGTAATGCCCAGTGGACCCACCTCGAGTGGCTGGCAGGCAAGCAGGCAGGCAAGCAGGCAGGGTTAGTGTAGATACAAATGTGTGTATCTGAAAACTGGATGTTAAAACCATCCAGTCAGTCAGTGTAAAAGTCTACCAGGTGTTAATACCACCACTGGTTATTTTAACGGACAGTCTACAAGCTTCAAAACAGATAAGTAATTTTCTGTGATTTTGATTAATTATTGAGAGGGCTCAAAAAAAAAAAAAAACAAAAAAAAAAAAAAAATCACTTATCTTTGTGAGGACAAAGTGATATTTCTGTGTAATTGACTGATAATTTGTTCTCGCGTTGTTGTTTAATTATTGAATTATTAGTGAATCACAGAGAGGGCTCAAAATGTGTTGTTTAATTATTGAATTATTAGTGAATCACAGAGAGGGCTCAAAATGTGTAGAGCACTGGGTTAAAACCACGCTATGATGACCATGGGGTTATGTAATGCCCAGTGGACCCACCTCGAGTGGCTGGCAGGCAAGCAGGCAGGCAAGCAGGCAGGTTAGTGTAGATACAAATGTGTATCTGAAAACTGGATGTTAAAACCATCCAGTCAGTCAGTGTAAAAGTCTACCAGGTGTTAATACCACCACTGGTTATTTTAACGGACAGTCTACAAGCTTCAAAACAGATAAGTAATTTTTCTGTGATTTTGATTAATTATTGAGAGGGCTCAAAAAAAAAAAAAAAAAAAAAAAAAAAAAAATCACTTATCTTTGTGAGGACAAAGTGATATTTTCTGTGTAATTGACTGATAATTTGTTCTCGCGTTGTTTGTTTAATTATTGAATTATTAGTGAATCACAGAGAGGGCTCAAAATGTGTTGTTTAATTATTGAATTATTAGTGAATCACAGAGAGGGCTCAAAATGTGTAGAGCACTGGGTTAAAACCACGCTATGATGACCATTGGGTTATGTAATGCCCAGTGGACCCACCTCGAGTGGCTGGCAGGCAAGCAGGCAGGCAAGCAGGCAGGGTTAGTGTAGATACAAATGTGTATCTGAAAACTGGATGTTAAAACCATCAGTCAGTCAGTGTAAAAGTCTACCAGGTGTTAATACCACCACTGGTTATTTTAACGGACAGTCTACAAGCTTCAAAACAGATAAGTAATTTTTCTGTGATTTGATTAATTATTGAGAGGGCTCAAAAAAAAAAAAAAAAAAAAAAAAAAAAAAAAATCACTTATCTTTGTGAGGACAAAGTGATATTTCTGTGGTAATTGACTGATAATTTGTTCTCGCGTTGTTGTTTAATTATTGAATTATTAGTGAATCACAGAGAGGGCTCAAAATGTGTTGTTTAATTATTGAATTATTAGTGAATCACAGAGAGGGCTCAAAATGTGTAGAGCACTGGGTTAAAACCACGCTATGATGACCATTGGGTTATGTAATGCCCAGTGGACCCACCTCGAGTGGCTGGCAGGCAAGCAGGCAGGCAAGCAGGCAGGGTTAGTGTAGATACAAATGTGTATCTGAAAACTGGATGTTAAAACCATCCAGTCAGTCAGTGTAAAAGTCTACCAGGTGTTAATACCACCACTGGTTATTTTAAACGGACAGTCTACAAGCTTCAAAACAGATAAGTAATTTTTCTGTGATTTTGATTAATTATTGAGAGGGCTCAAAAAAAAAAAAAAAAAAAAAAAAAAAAAAATCACTTATCTTTGTGAGGACCAAAGTGATATTTCTGTGTAATTGACTGATAATTTGTTCTCGCGTTGTTGTTTAATTATTGAATTATTAGTGAATCACAGAGAGGGCTCAAAATGTGTTGTATAATTATTGAATTATTAGTGAATCACAGAGAGGGCTCAAAATGTGTAGAGCACTGGGTTAAAACCACGCTTGATGACCATTGGGTTATGTAATGCCCAGTGGACCCACCTCGAGTGGCTGGCAGGCAAGCAGGCAGGCAAGCAGGCAGGGTTAGTGTAGATACAAATGTGTATCTGAAAACTGGATGTTAAAACCATCCAGTCAGTCAGTGTAAAAGTCTACCAGGTGTTAATACCACCACTGTTATTTTAACGACAGTCTACAAGCTTCAAAACAGATAAGTAATTTTTCTGTGATTTTGATTAATTATTGAGAGGGCTCAAAAAAAAAAAAAAAAAAAAAAAAAAAAAAAAAATCACTTATCTTTGTGAGGACAAAGTGATATTTCTGTGTAATTGACTGATAATTTGTTCTCGCCGTTGTTGTTTAATTATGAATTATTAGTGAATCACAGAGAGGGCTCAAAATGTGTTGTTTAATTATTGAATTATTAGTGAATCACAGAGAGGCTCAAAATGTGTAGAGCACTGGGTTAAAACCACGCTATGATGACCATTGGGTTATGTAATGCCCAGTGGACCCACCTCGAGTGGCTGGCAGGCAAGCAGCAGGCAAGCAGGCAGGGTTAGTGTAGATACAAATGTGTATCTGAAAACTGGATGTTAAAACCATCCAGTCAGTCAGTGTAAAAGTCTACCAGGTGTTAATACCACCACTGGTTATTTAACGGACAGTCTACAAGCTTCAAAACAGATAAGTAATTTTTCTGTGATTTTGATTAATTATTGAGAGGGCTCAAAAAAAAAAAAAAAAAAAAAAAAAAAAAATCACTTATCTTTGTGAGGACAAAGTGATATTTCTGTGTAATTGACTGATAATTTGTTCTCGCGTTGTTGTTTAATTATTGAATTATTAGTGAATCACAGAGAGGGCTCAAAATGTGTTGTTTAATTATTGAATTATTAGTGAATCACAGAGAGGGCTCAAATGTGTAGAGCACTGGGTTAAAACCACGCTATGATGACCATTGGGTTATGTAATGCCCAGTGGACCCACCTCGAGTGGCTGGCAGGCAAGGCAGGCAGGCAAGCAGGCAGGGGTTAGTGTAGATACAAATGTGTATCTGAAAACTGGATGTTAAAACCATCCAGTCAGGTCAGTGTAAAAGTCTACCAGGTGTTAATACCACCACTGGTTATTTTAACGGACAGTCTACAAGCTTCAAAACAGATAAGTAATTTTTCTGTGATTTTGATTAATTATTGAGAGGGCTCAAAAAAAAAAAAAAAAAAAAAAAAAAAAAAAAAAAAAATCACTTATCTTTGTGAGGACAAAGTGATATTTCTGTGTAATTGACTGATAATTTGTTCTCGCGTTGTTGTTTAATTATTGAATTATTAGTGAATCACAGAGAGGGCTCAAAATGTGTTGTTTAATTATTGAATTATTAGTGAATCACAGAGAGGGCTCAAAATGTGTAGAGCACTGGGTTAAAACCACGCTATGATGACCATTGGGTTATGTAATGCCCAGTGGACCCACCTCGAGTGGCTGGCAGGCAAGCAGGCAGGCAAGCAGGCAGGGTTAGTGTAGATACAAATGTGTATCTGAAAACTGGATGTTAAAACCATCCAGTCAGTCAGTGTAAAAGTCTACCAGGTGTTTAATACCACCACTGGTTATTTTAACGGACAGTCTACAAGCTTCAAAACAGATAAGTAATTTTTCTGTGATTTTGATTAATTATTGAGAGGGCTCAAAAAAAAAAAAAAAAAAAAAAAAAAAAAATCACTTATCTTTGTGAGGACAAAGTGATATTTCTGTGTAATTGACTGATAATTTGTTCTCGCGTTGTTGTTTAATTATTGAATTATTAGTGAATCACAGAGAGGGCTCAAAATGTGTTGTTTAATTATTGAATTATTAGTGAATCACAGAGAGGGCTCAAAATGTGTAGAGCACTGGGTTAAAACCACGCTATGATGACCATTGGGTTATGTAATGCCCAGTGGACCCACCTCGAGTGGCTGGCAGGCAAGCAGGCAGGCAAGCAGGCAGGGTTAGTGTAGATACAAAATGTGTATCTGAAAACTGGATGTTAAAACCATCCAGTCAGTCAGTGTAAAAGTCTACCAGGTGTTAATACCACCACTGGTTATTTTAACGGACAGTCTACAAGCTTCAAAACAGATAAGTAATTTTTCTGTGATTTTGATTAATTATTGAGAGGGCTCAAAAAAAAAAAAAAAAAAAAAAAAAAAAAAAAATCACTTATCTTTGTGAGGACAAAGTGATATTTCTGTGTAATTGACTGATAATTTGTTCTCGCGTTGTTGTTTAATTATTGAATTATTAGTGAATCACAGAGAGGGCTCAAAATGTGTTGTTTAATTATTGAATTATTAGTGAATCACAGAGAGGCTCAAAATGTGTAGAGCACTGGGTTAAAACCACGCTATGATGACCATTGGGTTATGTAATGCCCAGTGGACCCACCTCGAGTGGCTGGCAGGCAAGCAGGCAGGCAAGCAGGCAGGGTTAGTGTAGATACAAATGTGTATCTGAAAACTGGATGTTAAAACCATCCAGTCAGTCAGTGTAAAAGTCTACCAGGTGTTAATACCACCACTGGTTATTTTAACGGACAGTCTACAAGCTTCAAAACAGATAAGTAATTTTTCTGTGATTTTGATTAATTATTGAGAGGGCTCAAAAAAAAAAAAAAAAAAAAAAAAAAAAAAAAAAAATCACTTATCTTTGTGAGGACAAAGTGATATTTCTGTGTAATTGACTGATAATTTGTTCTCGCGTTGTTGTTTAATTATTGAATTATTAGTGAATCACAGAGAGGGCTCAAAATGTGTTGTTTAATTATTGAATTATTAGTGAATCACAGAGAGGGCTCAAAATGTGTAGAGCACTGGGTTAAAACCACGCTATGATGACCATTGGGTTATGTAATGCCCAGTGGACCCACCTCGAGTGGCTGGCAGGCAAGCAGGCAGGCAAGCAGGCAGGGTTAGTGTAGATACAAATGTGTATCTGAAAACTGGAATGTTAAAACCATCCAGTCAGTCAGTGTAAAAGTCTACCAGGTGTTAATACCACCACTGGTTATTTTAACGGACAGTCTACAAGCTTCAAAACAGATAAGTATTTTTCTGTGATTTTGATTAATTATTGAGAGGGCTCAACAAAAAAAAAAAAAAAAAAAAAAAAAAAATCACTTATCTTTGTGAGGACAAAGTGATATTTCTGTGTAATTGACTGATAATTTGTTCTCGCGTTGTTGTTTAATTATTGAATTATTAGTGAATCACAGAGAGGGCTCAAACTCCCTCGCTCGCTCCGCTCGCTCGGGGAATTTTTCAGAATAACCTTTTTTTTTTCTGCAAAATAGAATCTGCTATGAAACAATACCCATATGCACCCTTCCACTGGCAAAGAGGAGACAACCCGACAAAAATCCCCAATCCCACGGCTTTCATACAGTACCAATGGGATGAATGGCTGTTGGGTTAAACAGTCACTAACTGTATGCAGTCTGGCCTTAGGGCGACACCAGGGCTGACGGACTCCACACAGATGGACATCCATTGCCCTTCCCTGATAAGAGGCTCTGTCAGGGTGACCGAATATTTTCCCTCACCACATAGAACACCCTTCTATGGATACTAAAAAACCCTGTCTCGCGTGCACCTCGGGGATCAGCTGCATAGCACGAGACATAAATTCAGATCCCCAAAACCCCAAAACAGGCGTGGCAAAAGAGGTGGGAAAAGATTGTGCTTAGGTAGCAGAATGACAAAAGCAGAGCGGCTGTCAAAGAAATTCTTTAGAATCGGCAGTTGGAATTGTTCCAGCGCAAGAATGAGAATCTCAACAATTGAGAAATTGGCATATGATTTTGACATTCTATGTCTCCAAGAGACCAGGACAAGTGCAGATCGACCAATACATTTTGAGAATTTCACAGTCCTTCAAAGGAATGAAGGAAGAGGGTAGCAATCATACTGAACAAAAACCTAAAAAACAAAGTTTCCACCATAAATCTAGAGAAATGGTGTAGCAACTCATGTGAATTAGTGGGGGTGCGTCTTGAAAAACCTGAAGGAGTTCACAAAAGCATCGTGCTCATCAATGCCTATGTTCACCCAGGAACCTGCACAACAAAAGAGGATTGGGCCTTTTTAGAGGAAATAGAGAACGAACTTGGAGACTCGGTCATTATCTGTGGAGACCTTAATGCAAGATCGAAGTTATGGGACCAGCGGAACACCAACCCACAAGGACTTGCACTTGAAGGAATGATAGGGGAAATTCTCTTAGCCCTTTAACAACCACATCCCCAACTCGCCTTGGAACAAGACAAGGGGACAGTGACAGTGTGATCGACATCGCTCTAACATCTCCAAAATTCAGAGCAGAAATGAATGCAGAGACGCTTCCATACCAAGGCAGCGACCACCTCCCAGTAGTTTTCAGTCTACAGAAACTGTCAGATAAACCCTGTATGAAACTGCGTGATCCATTTCAGTATGAAACCAAAGAGACAACTGTCATCGAAAAATTAGACGCAGAAGAAACAAAAGAACGGCACTGAACAGGATGCAAACTACTCAGCCCCCATGGTGGAATACCGACACAGAGAGAGCCTGGATAGAAAAACATGCGGCTGTCAAACTTTGGCAAAAAGAAAAACAAAAACCATCTCCGGACAAAGATATTGAAACAAAAATGAAAGAAAAAACTAAACAGTTTGAAGTCATTGCTCAAGAGGCCAAAAAATGATAAGTGGAACAGTTTTGCGAGGCACTCAGTTATGACACAACATTGACAGAGTTCTGGCAATTTTATCGTCGCATGGAAGGGAAAACGTGCACAACAACAACCCCAGACATGTTAGACACTGACGGAACCAAGCTTAAGACAAATGAAGAAAAAGGATCTGCCTTGCTCAAACGTTTCATACAACAGAGTGATCAAAGAAACTTAGATGAGAAAAAGAAATATATTGAGGAGTTAAACCAAACCCTTATGCAGACTGGACCTGATGATGACTTGGCAATGGATGATCTAAACGAGGCAATAGCTAAATGCAAGAAAGAATCGGCTCCTGGCCCAGACAAAGTTCGTTACTCAGACATCAAGGAGCTATCGGAAGAAGACAGAAGCAAACTTTTCAATCTATATCAAAACAGTTTCCACAATGGACAGGTGCCGGAGGACTGGACACACAGCTTCTTAAAACCCATACCAAAACCAGGAAAGGACCATCGTCAGGTAAGCGGCTACCGGATCCTAACCATGCAAAACATTGCTGGAAAGCTCATGGAACGCATGATAGCCAGGAAACTTGCAAGGGATCTTGAACACAGGCACATTCTCCCTTCAAATCAAGGTGGTTACAGAACAGGTAAGTCCACATGGGAAAATGCAGCTGCTTTTGCATATGAGGTGTATGAAGGATTTCAAAGAAAAGAAGAAACACTAGCAGTAGCAATTGACCTTGAAGATGCCTACAATAAAGTCCAGTTTGCGCACCTCATGGAGCTGCTACTAAGTTATGGAGTAAGTTTGACACTGACAAGATGGATAGCAGCAGCGCTTCAGGAAAGAACCGTCGTCCTACGCCTCGGAGATTGGATGTCTGCACCTTCTAAACTATCCATGGGACTGCCACAAGGGTCTCCGCTCTCTCCTGTCCTCTACAATGTCTACACGAAGGGCCTTGCAGACTTAAACAACAATGGAATAGCTCGGGTGCTTACTCTTGCGGATGATGGCCTGGTCTTCAAAACTTCGAAAGATGCTCAGGAAAGAACTAAAGCCGTCCAGAAACAACTAAACAATATTGCTCAATGGTGCAAAGACACAGGATCTTCCATCAATCCAGCGAAAGCCCAAACGTTGCTGTGCACCCTCAACAACAAAACCGCGAGCAAATCACCACCTTCTGTGTCATTCGATGGAATTCAAATCGAGAAAACTGAATGCCTACGCTACCTAGGAATACACTTCGACAGGATGCTGACCTTCAGAAAACATACGGAAAATACTGTTCTCAAATGCAAAAAGGGCCTTTCAGTCTTAAAAGCAATGGCAACCAAAGGAATTGAACAACGCCACCTCTTCCTGCTATACCAATCACTCGTCCTCAGTGTGATCGACTACGGACTTGGGCTAACAACACCGTCTCAAAGCAACCTCCTAAAATTAGAAAGAGTACAAAATGAAGCTATGAGGCTGATCCTTGGAACAACAAAAGACACGCCCACAGAAACCATGCGATACCTGCTTGACCTTCCTTCAGTGCAGGCCAGAAACAAGTTAGAACAGGTCAAGACCTACTTCAAAGCATTAGAAAACCCTCAAAACCCACTGCATGACGCAGTCAAAGAACCAAAAGGCAGCCGTCTAGGACGAGGAAGATCATGGATGGGACAAGCAGAAGACACAATCCAGCTAGTATGCCGACTACAAGACCTGAAAGAAACAAAAGAATGGGAGAAAAACCCCAAAAACCTCAACCATCTATTCAACACAGTCATTTCACCCACTCTAGGAAGACATTGTCGGGAATGGCCAGAGGGCAAAACAGATGCGGAAGTGAAGCTACTCATAGAAGAAAACAGTAAAGAAGAGGACATCATCATATACACAGATGGCTCAGTCACCAAAGACCAGTCTGGTTGGGGATTCACTGCGAAACAAAATGGAAAAACAATTTGGGAAGAGAATGCTGCCTACAAAGTCACAACCTCCAGCCTAACGATGGAAGTTGAAGCTGCGACACATGCCCTCCAGTGGCTATCGTCCATCCATACGCCCGGAAACCAACATGCCATGATTCTAACCGACTCAATGAACCTCATACAGAAAATTGAAAACGGAATGGGAAGCCCAGAGTGGCATAAGGCAATGCGCAACTTTCAGATTAAAAAACTCACATGGTCATACTGCCCGGGACATGCAGGTGTTAAGGGAAATGAGCGAGCTGACAGACTTGCTGGTAACGCAACACCAACGAGCGGCCTACATCTAGGAAAATCGGAAATCCTCAGAAAAGTCAAAGAATACCAAAAAGAACAGGTACAAGGCCATCACACCATCGATCGCCTCAAAGAAATAAAAGCAGAGAGAGGGAGCGGCCGCAAGTCTAACATGAAAGGTAGAGCACGATGCTTTGCAAATCAAACAAATATCGGCATCATCTCCAAACCAACATTGCGCAAATTTCTTCAAAACGGAACAGAGTCTCTGTGGGCCTTTCCAAATACAATAGACTGAGCAACACACTAGACGCCACGTTCTTGGCATCAGAGATCTTTTCCCATCCCTCTTGCGGCCAGTCAGTGGCAGCCTCTGTGCGTGTGTGTATGTGTGTGTTTGTGTGGATGTGTGGGTCTGTGCTTTTGAGTGCGTTTATGAATGCGCGAGAGTGTAAGTGTACACAAGTGTCAGGAGAGATCTGTGTACGTGTGTGTGTGATGGGAGGTGGGAGTGCGGGGGGAGGTGGGGTAGAGGATGAGGTATGTGAGTGTATGCATGCCTACACTGTGGGAGCAACAGGATATTGGAACGTATATATATATATATATATATATATATATATATATATATATATATATATCTTTGTATATATGTGTGTGGGGTTGGGGGTGGGAGATATGGGCGTATGTGTGTGTGCTTGTACAAGTAAGTGTTCATCTCTGTGAGTGTGTGTTTGTGTGTGTGTGTGTGTGTGTGTGTGCCGTGGAAGCTGCGATACGTAGACTAGAAATGAGTGTGTGGAGGAGGAGGGTGGAGGAGGTGCAAGGTAATGTGTGTGTGTGTGTGTGTGTGTGTTGGAGCTCATGTACGTTTATATGTATTTGACTGTACTTTCATATCTGTGAAACTGCATGTTTGGTGCATTTCTGTTATGCATGTGTGGGTGTATGTGTGAATGTGTGTCTTCATATTTTACATTTATTCGCTTATTTATCACCATTGTTGTCTTATTTATTTATTTATTTTTATTATTATCATTTTATTAGTATTACTATTATTATTACTACTACCTTTTTCTATATTATAATTATTATTCATTATTTATTTATTTATTTATGTAAGCTTATCTATTATTTATTCCCCCGTTTTTTTGTTGTTTTTTTGTTTTGTTTTTGTTTGTTTTTTCTCAAGGCCTGACTAAGCGCGTTGGGTTACGCTGCTGGTCAGGCATCTGCTTGGCAGATGTGGTGTAGCGTATATGGTTTGTCCGAACGCAGTGACGCCTCCTTGAGCTACTGAAACTGAAACTGAAACTGTCCTGATCCTGATCCACATACCTATCAGCCGTACACATTCAGTCCTCGATCTCTCAGTGGTCCCTTTTAATCATGCAAGGCTGCTGTACTTTAGTTTACATTTTCAAGGTGATGACTTGAGTTCAAACTTTGCCTTATATACCTATATCCAGTCTGGAAAATAAAGCCACCAAGTCTGACATTCAGGTTAGTGTACTAACAAACATTTATCTGGCAGCACTGAGTAAGACTGAATTGATACCGTTACTGACTTAGTTCAAGATGTATCGCGGGTGGAAAGCCAAAGCCGTCAACACTAACCAAAATACATCAATGCCGGCAGACTGAACACATTTTTTTGTTTAGCTTATCCGGCAAATCAGTGTCCTGTTGCTATGATTTTCTGAAGCATTCTGACAGTATTAGACAATCAGTCGCTTTTATTCATTTATTTATTTTCTTAATGACTAGTTGCTTGTATGGTTAGCAAAATTCGAATCCGCTATTATACCTACACTTTTTTTCCTCTCTCTCTCTCTCTCTCTCTCTCTCTCTCTCCTAAAATTTCTTGCCCACTCTCATTTTCTCTTTTCTGGCTGTCACATAATATCTATAAACATCCGTCCACAGAGAGCGCGGATGCACACACACACACACACACACACACACACACATCTCCGCCCCCCTGCGACACCCAGGCCAGGAGAAAACAACTTGCCCAGATTTGACATTACTTCCCTTGTCCACAATGGCGGCAACCAAGGTGCGAAAATGCTTTGAATCCTTTTCTTTGTAGCTTGAAATCGAAATCATCGTATTTTCCCCTTGCACTACAAATAGGATCAATGAAAAAGGCATCAATTAACTGTTAGAGACACAATGATATCGAAAGTTGCATAAAATGCCAGAATTTATGAAAGTTAAACGTGCCGGCGAAGCGTCTGCTGATCGACGGTCACCGAGTGAGGAATCTTTGGTACTGTTTAGACAACTGGTATCCATGGACCCGTGAATATAAAGGCCTAGATCTTATCCACAGGCTATACATTTTACCCACGCCATTGACGCTAACACACAATTTGTTTTACCTATATATAGACAAGTCAGGAAGAGATCGAGTCGCCTTTACTAGTAGGCTTTAGTCGAGGAATCTTTTTATTGTTTGTTTTTTTGTTTTGTTTTTTGTTTGTTTGTTTTCAACTTGTACTTTTTCCCTTATGTTGATGCATACTTTGCCTGATTCAGTCTTACTATTCTTAGTATTCTGCGACTGCCAGTTTACATATTTCGCTCACAGGGATCGAATGGTTAGAGCGCAGGATTCTCACTGGAGGTTCCATGGTTCAATTCCTAGCTTCGCTGCACCAAGTGGTAAAAGGATGAATATTTTTCACCCAGGCCGACATACATGTAGACCTGCTTGAGTACCCAATGCCCCTTTCTGTTTATCATTTTATGGCATACTGTATAGATAAGGCAATACAACTGACTATTATTTCCAATGGTAATATGAGCACTTGTTTGCTTGATTTCTTGTCTTTTTTTTTTTTTTTTTAATAATATGTCCAGACGTAATTAGGGTGTGTACTACACAATACTGCATAAGTGTGTAGGTACTAAAATTAAAAATACATACACGCGCGCACACACACACACACACACACACACACACACGTCACAGTCTAACAAAGATTTTGTGGAGCCTGACACAATCTATGACAACAAGTCAGAGAGGAAGACAGCCACACATACAGGTCAAGTACACAGATCTAAAGATTCAAAAAGCTGTGTTAGTTTTCATCAACAACAACAGTCATCAGTGCATTGGTGTTGGTCAATTAATAAAAAACAAAACAAAACAAAAAACATTAATAAAGCCTGAAGAGGCTTAGTGTTAGAAGCAAAACATTTGTCCTCTGTAAAGGAATAGGAGCAAAGTCTTAAATTTTTGAATACATCTCTAAGTCTCTAATAGTAATGCAAACCGAAAGCATAGATATGCACTCAACGGTTGGTATACGTATATTACATCTTAATTTGTGGGAGAATAGTCAGTAAGCAGAATGTGTCAGTTTCATTGATGATGACGATTTAAAAACCAAACTAAACTAGTAAAAGGGTGGCATAGAAATATGGCAAGACATCCAGTTTTCCCTCCTCCCCATTCCCTCCCATACCATCCCCTCCCTTACCTGCTGACATTCAGTTGCATTTTTCATTAAATGTCTATGTGGAAAACAACACGACACAACCAAACAAATTGTAATTCCCATTCTTTATTAATTTCTATTATTTATGTTAAAAGTAAACCAGGTTGTCATTTTTTGGGTGCATAAACTAACCTCAGATTATGTACAACTGTGTCACATACAAGGGGCTTTGCCATTTATCACATGCTCTGAACACGTTTTGGCCAAAATGTGTCCCTTGCATTTCAGTATTCTGGATTTTGATGACAAAGACAGTCAAGAGCTTTGTTTATTGGTAAACCTACTTTACTATAGTACTGAAGTGAACAAAGAGGAGGCTTAAAATGTTGATAGACCAGCAGTTCGGTTTGCAGTCAGTGTTGTTGGGAAGCAGTAGCAGTGTTTTGTGGAAATGCTGATCGGGGGGCTATTATTATACTATTGTCTACCTCTGTCACTCATTCAGTCTCTCTCTTCTCCCTCTCAGTCATTCTCACAGACACATTCTTTGTTTCTGTTCCACCCTCTGTCTCTTTCAGTCTTTATATATATGTATATATATATAATAAATTTATCTTCTTTTGTGCTAAAGGACAAAAAGTATTATTATTATCATTACGTTATAAATAAATAAATAAATATATATATATATATATATATATATAAAAGGTTAAAGGTCTGATAGCTTTTACAGCCATCAGGGTAATGATTTAATATCCACTAGGTCTAGGTCTGGGCATGGGAGGGCAGGGCCCAATCCTTTCCTTCCACCTTTTTAACATTAACTCCCTCAACCGAAGTCAGGTACCCATTCACATCTGGGCAGAGTAAGGAAATCCGAAGTCAGAGTGCCTTTCCCGAGGACACAACACCCTGCCGAAACAGGGCCTCAAACCCTGATCATTGGTAAACACTGGATCGGAAGTCCAACACCAAACCAATTTTGCCACAGCGCCTCAATATATTTTGTCATTTGTTATTATCTTGCAGGAAGCAATAGCCATCGTGCTGGATGTGGGGCCGTCCATGTGCAGTGCAGCCCCTGGTGAAGCCACCAGTCTGCAGATGGCAATCCAGGCCATCACCATGATCCTTCAGCGCAAGGTAAAAGACAAGCAAGTCAACAACAAAAAGAGAACTGCATATATACATATATACATGCACACAGTCAAAGTGAAGAATCCTGATCTGTGGGATGCAAATCTTGATACAAGTAATGGTGAGGAGTGGGATTAACAGAAAGTTTTGAGGATTTTGTTTCAAGTTTACTACCTTCTATGAATTATTATTTATTTAGTTGTAGGTTGATTCAAATCTGCTTACTTAGAAGTGACCTTGATTCAATTATGATAATGTACATTTATATAGCGCCTTTTCTCCCTAAGAGCTCACATGGAAGATAAAGTTACAAATTACATAAATCATTCATGACCACTCTTTCTAAAAACCCCAATTAGGAGGACAATGACTGAATTATCACGTCAGTATGTGTATGGTGGATAAGTGTTCTGATACTTATTTTAGTCACATGTTTTGCTTGACATTTATGTAGATTTATCAATTGAGAAAAAAAATTGAACAAATTCGTAATATTTATCATCATAAACAAACTAACAAGATTAGCAGAACTCCACCTGGCTTCCTGAAATGTTGAAAACACATTTAAAATATGACATTTTTACATTTTCTATCAGACAGCTAGCCATCCTGAATCATCCTGTGTGCAGTGCTCTGTACGTTGTGTATGAGTACATGCACTCATGTATGTGTGTGTTCGAGTGTGATTGTAGATGTGTCCATGTATATGTATGTGTTTTCAGTTAGTTTTTCAAAGTTAGGCAGACAGTTCCTGTGGATGGAGAATCCAACAGATCACCACTTTCTTTTCTGAGAGCCAGAAAACTGGCAGGCATCCTGCCTTTGTCTTTTTTGATGACGTTTTCTGAGTCGCAGATGCTCGCTGCATCCATCCTTTTGCAGATGTTTTCGGTCACAGATACTGTGTGTACCCTTTGCAGATCAGATAATGTTTTTAGAATCACGAGACAGTCACCACGTTGATCTTTTCTGCAGCTGTTTACGGTGTCGCAGATAGTCCATGTGTTTATGTTTTTTGCAAATGTTTTCAGAACTACAGATCTATACTTACTCTGTCTGTTTTTTCTGCAGATGTTTTCAGCGACAGATTATTCTGTCAGTTTGCTTTCATCTTCTTGCAGATGATTTCAGAATCACATCTATATACTCACCGCTTTCATCTTTTAGGAGATTTCTTCAGTCACAGATTGCATTATCAGTCTGCCTGGCAGATGTGGTGTAGTGAGTGTATCTATATGGATTTGTCCCAACACATTGACGCGTCCTTGAGAAACTAAAACTGAAACTCATCTTTTTGCAGATGTTTTCAGTGATAGATGCCATCAATCTACATCATCTCGATCTTTTTGTAGATGTTTTCAGTGATAGGTACCTTCAATCTGCATTGATCTTTTTGCAGATGTTTTCAGTGATAGATGCCATCAATCTACATCATCTCGATCTTTTTGTAGATGTTTTCAGTGATAGGTACCTTCAATCTGCATTGATCTTTTTGCAGATGTTTTCAGTGATAGATGCCATCAATCTACATCATCTCAGTCTTTTTGCAGATGTTTTCAGTGATAGATGCCATCAATCTACATCATCTCGATCTTTTTGCAGATGTTTTCAGTGATAAATGCCATCAATCTGCATTGATCTTTTTGCAGATGTTTTCAGTGATAGATGCCAACAATCTACATCATCTCGATCTTTTTGCAGATGTTTTCAGTAATAGGTGCCGTCAATCTACATCATCTCGATCTTTTTGCAGATGTTTTCAGTGATAGGTGCCGTCAATCTGCATTGATCTTTTTGCAGATGTTTTCAGTGATAGATGCCATCAATCTACATCATCTCAGTCTTTTTGCAGATGTTTTCAGTGATAGATGCCATCAATCTACATCATCTCAGTCTTTTTGCAGATGTTTTCAGTGATAGATGCCATCAATCTACATCATCTCGATCTTTTTGCAGATGTTTTCAGTGATAGATGCCATCAATCTACATCATCTCGATCTTTTTGCAGATGTTTTCAGTGATAGGTGCCGTCAATCTGCATTGATCTTTTTGCAGATGTTTTTAGTGATAGATGCCATCAACCTGCATTGATATTTTTTTTTGCAGATGTTTTCTGAGTCGAAGGACGAGGTAGCGTTGGTACTGTTCGGCACCCAGGACACTGAGAACCCCCTGGTGGACGGGGACAGCTATGAGCACGTGAGCATCGCTCGCCACCTGGCGGTCGCAGACTTTGAACTGCTGCAAATGGTCCAGAACGATATCCAGCCTGGAGACTCCCCTGCTGACTGTATCCTTGACACGATTCATTGACCTTGAACTCTTGTTTTTTTTGGGATGTTATTGGTGACCTCAGCTTTTTGCCTTCAACATCTGGTTTCAGCCTGAGACTGCTGCCACTGAGATGCTGTTGGTCTGGTGATGTGGCCTTGGCAGACATGCCTACTGTCCTGATTTTTCCATATTTGTTCTGGAAAAGCAACAGAAATGTCACTGCGTTAAGAAAATAAGAAAAATACATGGCTGTTCTGGGGAAAATACAAATTTGCACATGGTTGATTTCTTCAATGACAATAGCAGCTTAGACACGCATGCGCCACCATTGTTTAGAAACTGGAAATTTAGGAGTGCTGCAGTATGAAATGACAAATCAACATGGCAATGAAAATGAATGCATGTGAGAAATGCGCTGAAAAGACTTTAAGCAATGAAGAGGAGGACATGTTTGGAATACTGCCAAAAGCAAAATCACCTCGAATGTTATCTTTAGCTGTATGACAAGCTCAGAGCTTTTTTTCTCTCATGTTTATTATGGTCTATATATGTAATGTGCCATTCTATGACTGCGTGCAGTTCATATCATAGCATATCAGTGTCATGGCTTTTAGGTTTAATCAGCCTTTTGTCTGATCATTTGGAATTTTTTGACTGTTTATGAGTGCATATTTGAGTGTGAAGTTACTAATGTTATGGTCAGCTTCCGATGGACAAATTTGTTTGGAAGCCATAATCCTTTCAGTGTTTGTCTAACTTTTTTTTTTAATTGTTAAGTGTTCCTGCAGTGACATTGTGTCCGGGCAGATTGTTGCACAAGTTAACAGCCCTGTTAGTAAAAAAGTGTGAAGAAAGGTTTGATTTGTTGCATGTTTTCGTCAGTTTTAGTGGGTGTCCCCTGGTATGAGTACTTACTACTGTCATTTATGATTATAGTAAAAAGATTTTGTGTTATGCTCTTATCATAATGTCCATGCAAAATTTTATTCTATCATATTGCTCCTAAACATACGATATTCAAGGTATGGAAGTTTCAAACTCCTCAGTCTCTCTTCATAGGACATACTGCCCTTTCCTGTAATTTGCTTGGGAAATCTTTTTCTGTCACGTCAGTGTGTTTTCTAAGGTAGGGGGACCATACCACATTTTTATGTTCCAGGATTGGTCAAACTAATGATCTAAATAATGGAACCATTACATTTTTAAACATTTTTCGTTTTTTTCATTTTTGTTGTTGTTGGATTTCCCCTCCTTAGCTGCAGTGTCTGCTGTTAACTGTTTCCCATGCCTTCACTGCAGTGACTACTGTTAACTGTTTCCCATGCCTTAACTGCAGTGTCTGCTGTTAACTGTTTCCCATGCCTTAGCTGCAGTGTCTGCTGTTAACTGTTTCCCTTGCCTTAGCTGCAGTGTCTGCTGTTAACTGTTTCCCTTGCCTTCACTGCAGTGTCTGCTGTTAACTGTTTCCCTTGCCTTAGCTGCAGTGTCTGCTGTTAACTGTTTCCTGCAGTGTCTGCTGTTAACTGTTTCCCATGCCTTCACTGCAGTGACTGCTGTTAACTGTTTCCCATGCCTTCACTGCAGTGTGTGTTGTGAACTGTTCCTGTGCCTTCACTGAAATGTCTGCTGCTTGCTGACAGACTAAGGTGTTGATATGGCCCAGCTCAACACAAGGTTCATATGATTTATTATTTTATAAGTCAGCTGCTCTCTTCTGTCCTTGTTTCAGTTTGAGATGCTGGTCAAAACCTTGGTGAACGTTGTATTATCTTTGCATGCTTTGTTTCTCTTTGCCAGATCTTGACTGGTCTTCCACATTGGAAATCCATTTCAGGAGAAATACCTATCATGTTGTTCAAACCATAGTGTCTGTTTTCCTTAACTGCACTTGGTCATCGATGCCATGGTGGTTGCAATGGATCACATGGAAAGTGGATTGCAGTGAGTACATGAATCTGCACACTGAGTGTATGCGTGCGTGTGTCTGCGCGTGGTGTGTGCGCACGCGCATGTGTGTTTGTGTGTGTGTGTGTGTGAGTGGTGTGGGAAGATGTGCAATACCACTTGCTGACTGAAATGGAGAGGCACGTGAATTTCAGTAACCTGTATATTTGTATATAGCTATTTCCATTTGGTTGTTTCTTCTTATGTTGGACATGTGCTGCTGCCAAAAAGAAAATCACTGTACCAAGTGTAGACAATCAAGTTTGTGTATTGTGTATTGTTTTAAATATATGCCACTGTGGGAGACTGAGTTTGTTTGTGTGTGTTTGTTTCTGTGTTTTATATGTATCACAGTATATCAGGAAAAAAAATCTTGTTATTGAAAATGTGTGAGAGAAAACAGTGTGTGTGTTTGTGTGTGTGTGTGTGTGTGTGTGTGTGTGCTGACATTTATCTGCATGAATTCATGTTTTTCAGTGTGTCTTTAAAATATTGTCTGCTTCAGATATTTGCTGTGTTTGCAGGACATGTATGACAATGAGCATCTCATCACTGGGCAACCTTTTTTTCTGTTAACATAATATAAACACACACACACACACACAGAGAAATAAAAAACAACAACATCAACACATGTACCCGCTCACACATATACACATTGTCCATATGGTAATAGTTTAGGATTTCATGCAACAGTGCATCCAGGAATACAGCTCTGAAATGCTTCTAAGGTAAGACACTGGAAATGCTCAGAGATGTTCTGTTCACAAGACACATAACACATATTAACAGTAACAAGACAAATACAAAATGGTATATCCACGACAGTTCAGGCCTTGAGAGCCAACACTAGGTTTATGTCAAACTTTAAATTTTCTGAAATAAAAGAAATGATGAGAAAAAATACAAATGAATGTATATAATGATTAAGAATATATTGAATATATTTATTAAATAAATACAGACTGCTCTCCCTGGGGATAGAGGGTTGCATAGCACCACCATTTTTTTTTATTTTTTTTTTTTGTCTGCAGGTGGATTTGTTTAACAATCAAAGTATAATATCCTACAGAATATTGCCTGGGACAACTCTTATATTGTCATCGGTTGCTTTCCATGTGCTAAGAGCATGCAGCACACACTGGACCTCAGTTTATCGTCTCATCCGAAAGACTTGCGTGCAGACCACTTGGGGTCTAGCAGTGGGGAATAAAATCCTGGCAAGCGTGGGATTTGACCCCCCTTACCCTCAGATTCTCTTCCTTCCCAGGCAGACACGTTGCTGCTAGGCCACCGCACCACGTAATGAAGTGTCCTGATGGTTGGTGTGCAGGGGAAAACGTGGATTTGGCTCCAAGCGTCTGATCGTGCTCAGTGACCTGGCCAGCCCCTTTGGCGATGACCAGCTGGAAACAGTCATGGACGTCATCCAGAAGTTTAATGTGGAGATTAATTTCATGTCAGTCTGCTTGTGTGTCTGCAGTTTGCATGTATGTATATGATTATTGATGTGATATGGATGTAACCTTCCAAAAAGGCAAACGGTTGTGTACGTGGTGGGGTGATAATGGTCATGCTTATAAAAGAACGCAGAGGAAGAATATGTGGGTGAATGTGAATGCGTGGTTGTGTGTGTGTGTGTGTGTGTCTGATTGCTTCTGTGTGTGTTTGAGATTGCTTGTGTGTGTGTGTGTGTGTGTGCATGTGTGTGTGTGTGTGATTGCATGTGTGTGTGAGTGTTATTTCACAAATGTCATTTTATTAATCACACATCAAACATTGTCATGTGTTATTATTGTCATTCATACACAAATTTTGTAATGTATTTTTGACTCACTTGTGTAAACAAAGTGAGTCTATGTTTTAACCCGGTGTTCGGTTGTCTGTGTGTGTGTGTGTCTGTGTGTCCGTGGTAAACTTTAACATTGACATTTTCTCTGCAACTACTTTGTCAGTTGACACCAAATTTGGCATAAAAATAGGAAAAATTCAGTTCTTTCCAGTCATCTTGTTTAAAACAATATTGCGCTTCTGGGATGGGCACAAAAAAATAAAGAATGAAGCCTAATTATATGCAAACTGCATTTACTGTTATATTTATATTTTTTGTATTCTCTAAACTTGGCACTTTGATCTGATATTCTGACCCAACAGCTAGAGCAGTCATTATTATCATTTTTGGCTCAAACAGGAACTTCTTTTGCTAAGCATGGAAGCTTTATTTATTTTGCAAACGTTTTGGTGCAGATAGAAAAAAAGGGAAATTACTATGTAATGCTAGTGGAGTTAATTTGCTTTAAACTGATCTTTCTCATCTTAAACATTACATTTTGAAACAAGAGAGGCAAGGCCTTCAAGACTCACTTGTGATGCACTTTTTAAAAAAAAATGCAAGCTTTTTATGTATTGAGTATAATTTCAAAATGTAATGTTTAAGATGAGAAAGATCAGTTTAAAGCAAACTAAGTTCCCCAGCAGAGTAATTTCCCTTGTTTTACTGCCTACACCAAAACGTTTGCAATAAATAAAACTTCCACGCTTAGCAAAAGAAGTTCCTGTTTGAACAAAAAATGATAATAATGACAGATCTTTTGTTGGGTCGAATATCAGATCAAAGTGCCAAGTTTAGAGAATACAAAAAATATAAATATAACAGTAAATGCATTATACTCAATACATAAAAAGCTTGGATTTTTTTAAAAGTGTATCACAAGTGAGTCTTGAAGGCCTTGCCTTTCTTGTTTTGTTTTTTCATTATTATTAAACAAATATTATCATGTATTATTTGTAGTAGTTGTAGTTGTATTGCTATTATTACAAAATTTCATCATAGATTATCATTATTAATGATTGTTATTATTATTACATGAATATCTTCATGTATTATCATTAGTAGTAAATGTAGTTTTACAGAAATGTTATCATGTAGTAGTTGTAGTGTATAAACATCTTCATGTATTAGTAGTAGTAGACAATTGTCTTCATGTACTGTTGTTTCTACATGAATGTGATCAAGTGTTGGTTTTTTATTCATTAATGTCATTGGGAATGTAGTATTGTTATCTGTTATTATCTCTGCATGAATATTGTCATGTATTATTGATTGAATTGATATTATTATCACAACATGAACATAGTCAATCATTATTATTATTATCATCATCATCATCATCATCATGCAAACCTCTTCTTGTTATTTTATATTATTTTTTATTCATCTTGTTATTTTATTTTATTCATTAACATCATTGTGAATGTAGTATTGTTTTCTTTTAGTTTTATTATTATTCTTATCACAGCATGAATAATGTCATGTATTATTGATTGAATTGATAGTAGTAGTAGTATCATGACATGAACATGGTTAAGTATTATTATTATTATTATTATTATTATTATTATTATGACACAAACCTCCTCTTGTTCAGAGGCCCTGAACTGATGTTTTTATTATCATGACAAGAACACGATCAAGTATTATTATTATAATTATCGTAATCATGACATAAACCTCCTCTTGTTCAGAGGCCTGTAATTGATATCATTATCATTATCATGACATGAACATGGTCAAGTATGATTATTATCATCATTGTTGTTATAGTCATGAAACAAACCTCCTCTTGTTCAGAGGCCCGTAATAGATATTATTATTATCATGACATGAACATGGTCAAGTATTATTATTGTTATTATAATTAAGACACAAACCTCCTCTTGTTCAGAGGCCCGTAATAGATATTATTATTATCATGACATGAACATGGTCAGGTATTATTATTGTTATTATAATCAAGACACAAACCTCCTCTTGTTCAGAGGCCCGGACCTGGACGACGAGGAGGAGGACAAGGGGGAGGGTGGTGGGGGTGGCGGGGAGGGGGGAGCAAGCAGTGGGGGAGGTGGTGGTGGGGGTCAGAAGGAGAAGACGCCGCAGCAGCGGGCGGGAGAAGCCATGGCCAAGTACATGCTGGAGAAGACAGGGGGTGCCAGCTACTCTTTCAAGTCAGTGGGTTTTTTGTGTTTTTTTTTGGTGTTTTTTTCTTTTCTTTTTCGTTTTTTATTCTGATCCAGATGTTTTGTTTTTCTTGTTCTCTGTGCATGTGTGTATTGTATTATATTGTATTTCTCTTTTATGTGTGTATTGTATTGTATTTCTCTTTTTGTCACAACAGATTTCTCTCTGTGAATTTTGGGCTGCTGTCCCCAGGGAGAGTGTCGCTACACTGAGAGCGCCACCCTTTTTTTGCCTGCAATTTTATTTGTTTCCCTGTCGAAGTGGAGTTTTATACAGGATTTTGCCGGGGACAATCCTTTTGTTGCTGTGTTGTAGTTTTTTTGTGCGTGCTAAGTGTAATACAGTTTTGCTCTTCCTGAAACTTTAATGTGGAAATTGATTATGTTTATGGTTCAATTTATTTTCTGTGTTTACATACGTCATGTTTATTGCTTTTATGTTTGAAGTTTTGTATTTGATATCCCTTACACTGTGGGCATTGCTCACCCTTGCTTAGGGATCAGTATATCTGTAAACACTAAATGTTCATTCATTCATTCATTTATTCTTTCTCTCTGTTGCTCTCTCTTTCCATCTCTGTCGGTCTGTCTGTCTCTCTCACTGTCTGTGTGTGTCTCTCTCTCTGTGTCTCTTACTCGCTCGCTCTGTGTCTCTGTGCATCTCTCTCTCCTTCCTAACTTCTTTGGGGGTTTTTAAGTATAACTCTATATGACTCTGTGTGTGTGTGTGTGTGTGTGTGTGTGTGTGTGTGTGTGCAGCATTTTAGACTGTATATTAGAAAAAAAAGAAAAAAAGTATCTACTAGCTGTTGTGGCAAAGTCTCAAGGACTGACGATTGGGAGGACTTGGGTTCGAACCCCATCAGACACTGGTTTTTGCACCCGTGCACGGCTGGTTCCTGTCTCTGTTGAATAATCTGTGTGCTAAAATGGGAAGACTCAGACCAAACAGTTAAGGAAGGGTCATCCGCTTCACGGATGCATCTTTTTGAGGGTTGCTCAGATTTCCCATCTGACATTGCAGTTGTTATCTTTCAGGCCTGGATAATGGCAGGATATGATTATTATGAAAGGAAGTGTATAGTGCAGCCTTGTCACTTGCATTCTTTAGATGATCTTAAGAGACAAATTTCATTCTGTTTTTTTTTTTGTTTGTTTTGGTTTTGTTTAGTTGGGGGTTTTTTTTGGTGTATTTTTTCAATGAAGATAGAACACAAGTGTTCCGACAGTTTAGATTTTAGAGTACATACATACAATTTGTATGTTGTTATCTGACTTTTTTTTATGCCACAGATGAAGAGCTTCTTTTCAGTTCAGTTTGCTTTGTGAAAATGATGTTAAAGGTGGTTTGAATTACAGTTCTTTTTGTGGTGGATGGTGATTGGGTCTTCTGTAGGTTATAGTAATGGTGTGAAATGACATCTTTTCTGTCTTTCATTCGTTACGTCTGTAGATCTTTCCTTCCCTCTGTCTGTCTTTCTGTCTGTCTCTCTGTCTTTCTCAGTCTTTCTTTCTGTCTTTCTGTCTTTATTGAAGTATTTAGTTCTTATTTGTCCATTTCCTTGGTACCCCAGTGATAAACGTTTGTATTGCAAAATCAGTGTTTTCAAAAGTTGATGCCAGACTGTTTCTGGATTGGCGGGATTGCCTTGGAGAGTCAAGTTGCAAAATCAGCTATGCCAACCAGAAGTGTTAGAGCGTATAACTGTCTTTCACCTCAGTGTTCAGTCAGAGAGGACATGCGTTGCACAGCCATCATACAGATCCATACACCTAGCACGACTTATCAGGAAGAGACGTGAGAAATTCTGGAGCCAACAACAACAGACCAACTATGTTGAGAGACTGAAGGCATTTGACTGAAACATGGGATGGTGCCTTGATGTTTCATTGTTTTTTCAGCACTTACCTGAGTGTGTGGGGTTTGTGCCGTGTGTGTGACAGACACACGAACAAACATATGGCTTAAAGCGCTGAGAGAGAGTGGTAGTAGTAGTATACATCACATAAAAAAATAACATCATTTTTCACATTATGTCATTCATCCTTGAAAAAGGTCTATACTGACTGGAATTTTTTTTTTTTTTTTTTTTTTTTTCCACTTTTTCTTTTTATCATGCAGTGAAGCATTGCCAGCGCTGAGCTACTTTCAGTCACGACAGGTTCGTCCCACCGCCTGGAAATGTGTGTTGGAGATTGGACCAAACCTCAAGATTCCCATCAACGGATACATCAAGGTAAGCACCCACTCCTGAAAGCCACTGAAGCTTTGCAATATGTGGACTGATAGCAGAATGTGCATTTCCAGCTGTTCACTATCCAGGGCCTTTCATCCAGGTTCAGGGCCTTTCTTCCAGGTTCAGGGCCTTCCATCCAGGTTCAGGGCCTTCCATTCAGGTTCAGCACTCTCCATCCAGGTTCAGGGCCTTTCATCCAGGTTCAGGGCCTTCCGTCTAGGTTCAGGGCCTTCCGTCCGGGTTCAGCGCCTTCCATTCAGGTTCAGCACTCTCCATCCAGGTTCAGGGCCTTCCATCCAGTTTTGTTGCCTTCCATCCAGGTTCAGGGCCTTCCATCCAGTTTCATTGTATTTCATCCAGGTTCAGGGCCTTCCATCCAGTTTTGTTGCCTTCCATCCAATAGGTGATTGGAAAAAAAAGTTTCTATAATAATAGACGATCCTGGTGTCAGACTGAAGCTCCGATACATGATTTTCAATCTCTTTTTTGTGTTTGTTCTTGAATTTTTTTTTAACGTCCTATGGGGCCAGGTCAGTTAAGATGCAGTGCATCCTTTCCGTTATTTTCAAAGCATCAGGGACTTGTACTTATGTGTGATAAGAACCCCTACAGGTTCTCCATAGAATAGTTCCACACTTTTGGCCTTAACTCATTCAGCCCTAGCACCTGAGCGGTGCTCTGGCGTTGAGCTTTGTTTCAATAAAACAGCTTCCATGCTCCCACATGTGGATAAAAACTGCGAGCAAAGGGAACAAACTTCTGTAGTTTTTCTGGCCATGTCCACAAATGTCAGTTTGGAGGTAAAACAGGTTGATGTCAGTGTGTTTCCTGTGTTTTTTACCCATCAGTACGGCAGGGAAGCCTGCTGAGGCTGTAAACTCCCAGGGTTGAATGGGTTAATGGGGTTTCAAAGTTGTTGTTTTTTATTTTATTTTTGCAAATTTTGCATTTAAAACTGAATGTGTGAGACTATCGTTGGTTGTAATCTCCTCTCTGGTGGGGATGCACACTCAGTCTGGCTCTGTAATGAAGCTATTATTGTCATCAGTAGGAGGGTGTGGGGTGGATGGTGTCCTGTGAATATTAAATCAGAACAGGCACTACTTAACACCACCAAAGTGACTCGGCAGCAGTGCAGGGTCTCCTACGGTGTGTTGCCTCTTGGCAGTCTGACATTGATAGTTGCCTGCGAACTGCTTAGACTGAGACTGCAGCAGATGAACCGGGATGTGGCTGTGTATTAGGGGACTTGTAATAAGCGATGTGGGAGAAAAATGTCTCTGAAACGGTACATATGATGGATCAGCAGAAGAAAAAAAAAAGAAAGGAAAAACAAGTTGAATTTTATTATTTTGTCACATCATATTTATTGTGTGAGCTCAGCACCACAGTGCAGCGCCACTTTTTTTTTTCTCTCTCTCTCTCTCTCTCAAGCTGCATGTATTTGTTTTACTAGCAAAGTGGATTTTCCTAAAGATTTTTGCCAGGGACAACCTTTTTAATGCCATAGGTTCTTTTACATGCACAAAATACATACTGCACATGGGACCTCGATTGGTTTCTCATTTCAACCAAATGACTAGTATCCAGTCCAGACCACCACGACTCAAGGTCTTCGGAGGGGAAGAAAAATCTGGTGAGTGAGGGATTCGATCCCATGCCCTCAGATTATCTCGCTTCCAAGGCAGGCGCTTTACCTCTAGGCCACCACCACTCCACTGTTGAGGAGTTGTCTGTATGATTCCCTTGACCCTCCCCCTCCCTCACACACAAGGGAGTTGATAGTGTGGAGTGATGGTCTAAAGGTAATGCGTCTGCCTAGGAAGCGAGAGAATCTGAGTGCACTGGTTCAAATCCCAGCACAGTCGCTAGTATTTTCTCCCCCTCCACTAGACCTTGAGTGGTGATCTGGACACTAGTTGTATGGATGAAACGATAAACCAAGGTTCCTTGTGCAGCAAAGAACCCATGGCAACAAAAGGGTTGTCCCTGGAAAAATTATGTACAAAAATCCACTTCAATAGGAAAACAAATTAAAAAAAACTGCTGGCAGAACAAAACACACACACAAAAAAAAAGGATGGCACCCTCAGTGTAGTGACGCGCTCTCCCTGGGGAGAGCAGCCCTAATTTCACACAGAGAAATCTGTTGTGACAAAAAGAGTAATACAATACTTCTTCTGCTTCTTTATTGTTGGGCTGCAACTCCCATGTACATGGGTGGGCTTTTACGTGTATGATCGTTTTTACCCTGTCATGTAGGCAGCCATACTCCGTTTTTGGGGGTCAGTGCAGTACAGCACAATACACAAGTGGAACTGGTGGGCAATTGCAGGTGAAGGAGTTCAAGCTGAAGCAGAGCTGGAAGCGGGTGTACGCCAAGGACCCCGACATGGCCGTCAAGACGGAGCGCACTTTTCACCTGGACGATGAGGAGAAGACGGAGGTGGACCGTGACGACATTGTGGAAGGTGAGAGCTGGTGATGGTCCGTGTGGTCCTTCCCTCTCTGGTTTGTGATGGCAGGATTTTTGTGTTTGTGGGAATCAGAATCAGAATCTTATTTATTTGTCATGAAAACCGTGAATGAAAGGTTTATAGACATAATAAAGGGTAGAAAAAGAAAAAAAAACAACAAAAAAACCCAACTAAACTAAATGTAAGGTGTTCTAATTAAAACGTGACATGTTCTTTGACACATTCATATATGCATTTTGCTAGTTGGGGTTGTACAGGGTCATAACGACACCATTGACTCACTGTATCAGTAAGCATCAAAATTTGTGAATTCAGGCTTTATGTCTGTTAACAAAAATTCTCATAAGTGTTGGTGGATGGGTGTGTGTTTGGTGTTGTGTATGTGTGTGAGTTTAGTGTTGTATGTGTGTGTGTGAGGGTGGGTATGATTGGTGTTGTGTTCGTTCATTCTTTTGTTTGACATTTATCCACAATTGTGATTTTAGACGATGGTGTTGTGTATGTATGTGTTGTGTGTGACTTTGGTGTATGTATTTGCCTTTCTTGTGGGTGAGTGTGGGTTTGGTGCTGTGTGTGTGTGTGTGAGTTTGGTGTTCTGTATGTGTGTGTGTGTGTGTGTGTGTGATGTACAGGTGCATTTTTGTGATTCTGATGTTGTGTGTGTGTCTAAGTGTTTGTGATTATGTGTGAGGTTTGTGTTATGTGTGTATGGGTTCAGTGTTTTGTAAGTATGTGCATGTGTGTGTGTGTATGTGTGTGAATGGAAAGTTTATGTCTAAGAGGGCAGTATTTTTGCTCTGCAGTTTGTGCAGGTGTTTATGTGTTTGCACGCACACACACACACACATATACACAGATAGATAGATACAGTTAGATATATATTGTTTGATAGATAGATATAGATATATGCTCACCTGCTCACTGCCCACTATGACGTCTCACATGTAGGACAGCTTCAAAGACCCGCCAGTCTTGTCTGTTTTGGGACAGTCTCTCAGTGGTACTCCCAGGTGTGCTTCAGTTTCTTCAGCTCTTCAGTTGTTCATATGTTGTGTGTGTGCATGTGTGTGTGTGTGTTTTCATGTGTGTGTGCAGGTGTGTGTGTGTGCGGCTCTGTATGTGTGTGTGTGTGTGTGTGTCTGTGCGTAATTTATTGGTTGTTTTTTAAATTTTTTTAATGTGCAGGGTACTGCTATGGAAGCGACAGGGTACCGATGACGGCGGAGGACAAGGAAAGCATGAAGTACCAGTCTGAAAAGTGCCTGAAAGTGCTGGGCTTCACCAAGGCAGAGAATGTAAGCTTTTTGCTTGTCACCGCATGTGCTGTTGTTGAATTTGTTATTCATCTTTTTCTTTTTTCTTTTTTTTAGTTGTCTTCCTTTGTGCAAAGCGGGATGGAGGGAGACATGTTTGCGTCTAGATGGGTGGGTGTTAAGGAGCATTATTTTCTCAGAGGAAAAGAGCATGAAAAAGAAAAGAGATTCACATGTGTGAGCAAAACAAGTTTATATGTAAATCACCTTGTCGTGGTTATCTTTGTGTCTTTCAATGTAAGTTTGTGTTTAAGAGTGTGTATTTGTTTGTGTGTGTGTTGGGGGCAGATGGGAGTTGGGTGGGGGGGGGGGTAAACTAATGGTAGCTATTGGACATTTGGATAAACTAACAAAGTATTTGTAAATACAGGATGAAGAGTTTATTGCTTTTGCATCTGTGTTGTTGGAAAGTATTGGAACAAACTTTTATCTTCACACAAGAAAGAATGCACACCTTTGCTATTTTCTGCCCTCATAGGCATACAACTTTCCTGATCAGGCTGATGTTATTTGTTTTGACATATTTTTCATCTATACATAAGAGTCCATATTTCCTTATAAATGACAAACAGAATGTTTATTGTGTTAACATTAAATTTTGTGTAACTGTTTCCATATTTCTATTAGGTTATGTTTGAACTTGTCTCAAGCAAGTTTTTTTTCAACATGAGTATAACATTCTTGTGGAGATCAAGGAAGTTGTGTGTCATTTACACCTGAGATGCTCTTTGCTCTTTTTTTTTTTTTTTTTTTTTTTTGATTTTAACCTTATTATGATAAAAAGATCAGTCCTCTTCTAGCAGCTATGTCAACCTTATCATAATAAAGGGAACTGAGATGGTATCCCAGTACATATCCTTTTCATGTTACACCAGTTAACTGTAACATCCTTGTAATGCCTTTCAAAAAGTTGTAATTGTATGATAGTCAGTCGTGTCCAACTATGACAGAGGAGGCAACTACTGTTTGACTATCTGAGCTCTGCACAGTCGGCGTTGGGATGGTCCCCAAAGGCCAGCTAGCTCTCAAGGCTGCAGCACTTAGAGGTGGCACAGTCTTGCCTCCTAGTTTGAGAGTCATCGTCCTTCACAAAAGACTGAGTTGTAAATGAATTCCCACTGCAGTGGAGAAACCATTGATGATATTGTCTTTGCTGTTGGCCCAACTGTAAGCATACGTCAGTCTCTCATACAGCTAGGCAGATCCACACATCAGTGTGTTTGTTGCCTTGAATAGCTTTCCCTCATGCCAAGACAAGAAAATAAAGTTGGTGGAAATGATGTGTGCAGGTGCGAAGAAGTCACTACATGGGAGACAGCTGTCTGAGTGTTTCTGCTGAGAAAGGGGATGAGGTAACTGTGTGGTGTGGAGTATGTGTGTGTATGCGTTTCATTTTCTTTTTCAATGTCTTTCCTCTAGAATAGACACTAGATGTGTATAGCGGCAATGTTTGTGTGTGTGTTTGTATGTGCTTGTGTTCTGTGTGCATATGCATAAGTGTTGTGGGGGGATGGTTCGGGAAGGGGGGAGGTAAGGGGGAGGGGGGCATGATTAGCGCCTTACTAAAAATCTACAAGAAGATCTTGCAGATAGGGGAGTGGCTCATGCCATGGACACAGTCATTGAACATTACCCTGCCCAAGAAAGGAAAATTACAGTTTCAGTTTCACTTTCTCAAGGAGGCGTCACTGCGTTCGGACAAATCCATACACGCTACACCGCATCTGTTGAGCAGATGCCTGACCAGCAGCATAACCCAACGCGCTTAGTCAGGCCTTGAGTGCATGCTTACATATTTGTGTACCTATGAAAGTGGATTTCATTTTACGTAATTTCGCCAGAGGACAACACTCTCGTTGCCATGGGTTCTTTTTCAGTGCGCCAAGTGCGTGCTGCACACGGGACCTCGGTTTATCGTCTCATCCGAAAGACTAGACGCTCAGTTTGATTTTCCAGTCAAACTTAGGAGAAAGGGCGAGAGCGGGATTCGAACCCACACCCTCACGGACTCTCTGTATTGGCAGCTGAGCGTCTTAACCATTCTGCCACCTTCCTCCTTATGTATAGATGAAAATTACAACTGTGCAAGAACTACCACACCACCAGCTTTATCTCTCATCCAAGCAGTCATACTGAAAATTATGCTCGACACACTGAAGTCACAAGCAGAAATAAACATTGCTGAGGGACAAGCAGGCTTTAGAGCAGTATCATATTGTAGATTATCAGTCTCTGAATTTTGTGTTAGGCTGTGCCTTCAACACCAACAAGAACTCTACAGCGCCTCCGTGGACTTCAAGAAGGCATTTGACAGGATACAGCATGCTGCCTTATGGCAGACAATGAGACCGCACAACATCATCATTAACATGATCAGAACCATAGAGCACCTCAACAAGGCATCCAGCGCAGTCAGCTTCAACAATGGCAGCTTAGGGAACTGGTTCAGGACGACAGTTGGAGTCGGGCAAGGCTGTCTGCTCTCACCTTCTCTCATAACATCTTCCTCAAGAGAATCATGACTGATGCACTGGAAGAACATGAAGGAACAGTCAGCACTGGAGGCAGAACTATCACAAATTCATGTTTTGCTGATGACTTTGATGGCCTAGCAGGAAAAGAAGAGGAGTTATCAAGATTGGAGGAACACCTGGATAAGACCTCAGCAGCCTAATGCATGGAAATCAGTGCAGAGGAAACCAAACTGATGACCAGCAACACCAACAGCATCAGGACTGACAATAAAGTTGAAAGCGAGAAACGAGACAGTCCACGGTTTCAGGTACCTGGGAGCAATAGTAACAGACCAGGGATCAAAGCCTGAAATATTGTTCATGATTGCACAACCAACAACAGCACTGACAAAGACCACTTTGTGTGATAAGAACATTGCACTCAGCTCCAAGATCAGACTGATGCACTCTTTGGTTATCTCAACATTCCTGTTTGCCTGTGAGTCATTGATTTAGAAAACTGACACGGAGAAGAGGGTACAGACCACAGAGATGAGATTCTTTAGAAAAAAACTCCTCAGTATTTCCTACAGAGATCACATCACCAGTGAATAAGTGAGAAACAGCCAAACCATTGGATCCTATGAAGATGTAACCATAACCAAGAAATAAGAATTGAAGTGGTTTGGGCATGTCTCATGGTCAGCTGGACTTGCCATGACAATGCTGCAGGGCAGAGTGCAGAGAAGGAGAGGGAGACTAGAGTGATGGGAGGTCAGTCATCGCAGAATGGACAGGCCTGATACTGAGCAATGCCTTGTGAGAGATGAGGAACAGAGAGAAATGGAAAGAAGTGGTTGCCAGTGGTGCCCCTAAGGTCTTAAGACAGCGCTATGAAAGAAGAAGAGGATAAATATAGTGTGTATGTGTGTATGCATACATCGCTATACAGACTTGATTTCTTGCTTATGTGTGCGTGTGCGCAGGTAATCATACATGTTATGCACTGGTATGATCAGTTTTATGTCGTCTTACAAAGGGTGATGTTAGAGCTGATGTATGAGTTTGGGTGATTTCTTTGTGTGTGTGTGTGTGTTATTTTTATCTGAATACGAAATGGTAAAGTAATAGACGTTTTATTTTCAACCTTATCTCTAAAAAGAAAAACAAAGAAAGAAGGAAATGAAAAAAGTGTTATAAATTCCTATTTGCGTGGCAACAAGAACCATGTCAGTGATGGCAGAGTGCTGTGCAGAGCAAGGTGGCAGGCGGCAGAATGGCCAAGATGCTTGTCTGCCAGAACAGTGTCCGTAATGGTCGGAGTTTGACTCCCAGTCTCACCCTTTCTCCAAGTTTGACTGGAAAAACAAATTGAGCATCTAGTCATCGGATGAGACAATATAACAAGGTCCTATGTGTAGTGCTCACTTGGCACACTGGAAAACAACCCATGGCAAAACAAGAATTGTCCTGTGGCAAAGTGTTGTTGAAGAAATCTGCTCTGATAGAAACACAAATATATATGTGCATGAACTCAGGGCCTTACTAAGCGTGTTTGGTTGTGCTGAGGGTCAGACATCTTGCCTTGAGGCATGTGGTGCAGTGTATATGAATTTGTCTGAATGCAGTGATGTCTCATTTGAGAAACTGGAGTGATGGCCTTGAAGTAACGCATCCGCCAAGGAAGCGAGAGAATCTCAGCGCACTGGTTCGAATCAAGCACAGTCACAAGTACTTTCTCCCCCTCTACTAGACCTTGAGTGGTGGTCTAGACGCTAGTCATTCGGATGAGACGATAAATCGAGGTCCTGTGTGCAGCAGTCACTTCGTGCATGTAAAAGAACCCTGGCAAAATGCTGTAGAAAACTCCACTTCGATAGGAAAACAAATTTTTTTTAAAAAATTGCAGGCAAGAAAAAATACAAAAAAATGGATGGCACTCTCAGTGTAGCGACGCTCGCTCCCTGGGGAGAGCAGTCCTAATTTCACACAAAGAAATCTGTTTTGACAAAAAGAGTAATACAGTACAATACAAACTGGAAGTACAGTAGGCAGTGTGACTTGTGTTGAAAAAGGCAGCAGCCGTGGCGTTGTCAGCGCTGATCAACGCCCTCTACGAGACCAACTGCGTGGCCATCGCGCGTCGTGTGTATGCGGCACGCAACGCCCCCCGCATCGGTTGTCTCCTTCCGCAGATCAAGGCCGGGTATGAGGTGAGGAGTTTGGGGTGCTTGCTTTTGTGTGTCTTCTTCCTTTTTTTTTTTTTTCTTTTTTTGTGGTGCTTCCGTCCTATTGTTTCCCACGTCTTTGTTTTACCACAGTTTTATATTTACCTTTCGTATGCCTCTTTCGGCCACACACACCTTAACTGATCACTTCCTTACAATTTTCCTATCATCTTGGGCAGCAGTTACCCCCAGTTTGTTTCGAGGCATGCATTTTAAATGTGTTCAATGACTGTATTAAATTTGCCAGGGTTTTTGAGGTTCTAGTGTTATGTGTGCATTCTAAACATGCATGGCAAGTGATTACATCTGCTTGGGTTTATCATTGCTCTAGTGTGAGTTGTAGAAATTGAAGCCTTTCTGTCATCCATCCTCTCCCTTACTCTTTCTCTGCTTCCATCGCATTTTACTGTATACCCCCCTTCAAAAGGGGTGTGGCCAATATAAATAAACAATCTCAATCTCCGCCTCCATCCCTCTTCTCCCTCCCTCCCTCTCTTCTTCTTTTTCTTCTTCTCATCCCACAACTCTGTGAAGGTATCTTAGCTCTTTGAGTTCTGCAGTCATTTTCCCTTTGTTGTTACCTCTGATGAGGTGGTTTCTTCTTCTTCTCCTCCTTGAACTCGAAACAACAGTCACTGGGGATCTGCACAGAAGAAGTGTTCACCAAAGTTTTCCTGGTCTGTCAGTTGTCACCCACACAGATCATCTGTACACACACAGAATACAGAATACTTTATATTATTGTCAGTAAGAGAAATTCATGTGCAAATGGGAATCAGTCATTCAACATGTATGCACAAAAGACACAAAACATAAATGCTTAAGTAAATGTTCATACAGTAATTGCAGTCATGTGCATGGAATAGTCACAGTAGATGTGTGTGATTCAGTACGTGGGTTGGAGTTGTACAGATGGATGCCAAAGATTTAACTGTAAATGTGAATGTGGTGCTATAGATAAGAAGTCACCCCTTTCAGAAATTGAGGAAAAAGTGTTGTCTTGTGTGTGTATGAATCTGAGAAACAAAATTGAGCACTTATTCAGCACGCACAGACACACACACAGGCGCGCGCGTGCGCGCGCACACATACACACACACACACACACACACACACACACACACACACAAACTCTGCTTCCCACCCCACACGTATATGCACACAGTCTGTTTAAAGTTGTGTGTTGTACTCAGTGCTTGTACTGGATTGAGCTGCCATTTGCTGAAGACCTCCGTACCTACACCTTTGGGTCGCTGCCCACAAAAGACAACATCGCCTTCAACAAAAAGTACGCCCCTTCCGGTAAGCACCTTGAACACCCTTCCTCCTCAGTTGGGTCTTCTGTTTTTTCCATTCTTTTTAACTTTGCTTTTAATGCAAGCCAGAAGATTTTTTTTTCAATAGTGACATACATGAACAAATACCTGAAAAACAAAAAAAAATATTTTCAAACAAATAAACAATATGATGACTTGTATAATAATAATATTAATATGTTACAGATTGCCATGTGATGACTTCAGTTTTCACCCACATGCGCACACACACATGCATCTGCGCATGTGCACACATATACATGCGCACAGACACACGCACACACAGCATTCCGGATTGGAATTTAAAACCAGACTTTTTACATTGTCAGCTCACTTTGAAGGAATGAAGAGTGGGAAAGGGAGAGTGGGGGGAGGTGTTTTGAGAAAGAGTGGTCATGAATGATTATGTAATTTGTAATATTTTTCTTTCATGTAAAGCGCCCTGAGTTCTCAGAGAGAAATGGCGCTATATAAATGTACATTATTATTATTATTGTACAAGTCTTAAAAACCACAAGTCATTTCATTGTATGTCATTGTCACTGTTGATGAATTGTCTGATGTCTGATTGGTTGATTGATTGATAGAGTCCTCATGTCAGTGCAAGAACCTGTGGTGGAGGCTCATTCCTCTTTGCTGCTCCCCATGTCTGGAACAACTTCCTCGTCATATCTGTTCATCTGACTTCGTCTCTGCCTTCCACTCTTCACTGAAAACTCATTTTTTTCAAAACTTGTCCATAAGCATTCTCATTCTCTTACAACTTCTCTCACTCTGGATGATGGGTCCACATTGAGGCCCTACTGTTTACAACTGTTTTAGACGAAGGAGCCCGATTGGGGCTTACGAAAGTTTTGAATTTTTGGAGTGGCACCTAATTTGTAAAATGATGTTATAAACTAAGAATATCTGAACTGACCTTTCCACTCTCCACTGCAACCAATAAATGTGGAGTGTGTTGCTGTGCTAGCAAACAGCAGAGTTATTTTCTAGGTGATTGGTTCACCTAGGAAGCGAGAGAATCTGAGCATTCTGGTTCAAATCACGGCTCAGCCACCGATATTTTCTCCCCCTCCACTAGACCTTCAGTGGTGGTCTGAATGCTAGTCATTCGGATGAGATGATAAACTGAGGTCCTGTGTGCAGCTTGCACTTAGCGCATGTAATTGAACCCACAGCAACAAAAGGGTTGTTCCTGGCAAAATTCTGTAGAAAAACAAATAAAAGTGCAAAAAACACAAAAAAAATTGGTGGCGATCTCAGTGTAGCGATGCGCTGTCCCTGGGGAGTGCAGCCCGAATTTCAGACAGAAAAATCAAATACAAATACGCATGAACAGTGCGTGTCAACAATGGCGTCTGACCCAGTTTCTTGTAAGTCACAAGGCAGACAACAGAATTCAATTTTTTTCAAAGTCTCAGTGCTTTCCTGCATTTGTTTATGAGTTAGTGTGCAAATTTCAAACAAAGAACATGGATACTTTCATCATCTCATTGGATGACGCATAGGAAGGGAAGAAGTTTTATATTCTGTCCCCAACTAATTCGTTATGTTACTGAATAGTTTGGAAGTTTTTGGTTCATAGATTCTAACATTGTTTTTTGGCAATTTTATTTCTTACCCATACAAAGGGGGTGAAAGTCAGGGGAGCTAACTGGCATTACTGAGTGAATTAAATTCTGCCCCTTTGTGTCATCAGTGAAAATCTGGGTGTGATGTTCGATTCAAACTCACAATGAAAGAAACTCATGAACAATCTCTGCAAGGCTGCATACTTTCAAATTGAAAGATCAGTTCCATCTGACATCTCCTTACTACTCAAGGAACACAAACTCTGATGTGCTCTCTTGTCTTGTCCAGACTTGAATATCTAAGCTCACTCCTCACTGGTTGTCCTAGAATACTGAATACAAAAACTCCAGAAAGTTCAAAACGCAGCAGCCAAGATTAATCTTTAGAACCAAAAAGACTGACAATACCACTCATCTTCTGCATTCTCTTCACTGGTTCCCAGTTTCTGCCCAGCATTCAGTACAAAGTTGCAATTCTCACCTTCAACTCCATTTTGGGTGCTGCTCCTCAGCATCTGAGAGAACTTGATTCAAACCTACACACCCCTCAACAACTCAGATCATCTTCCGATTCATGGCGGCTACTTGCTCCCCGTGTTAAAACCCCGATCCTCCTGTGATTCTTTCTTTTCTTATCAGCTCCATCTGTCTGGAAAAGTTTATCTCATGATCTTCGCCACTCTCCCTCATTTCAATCTTTTAAAACTGGTCTGAAAACACATCTTTTTGAAAACATACCTATTCAACTGACCTTCCATACCTCGTCAGTTATAAGCATGCAAACTCTCTCTTGTTCGGTGTGTGTGTGTGTGCGCGCATTTGTATGTGTGTGTGTGTAATTATATAATGTGATACACATAGTTTCTGAATCTCTTATATTATTGTGAGCTAAATCTTTTTTTTTTCTTCTTCCTTTTGTGAGTTATTGTGTGTATGTATGTGTGTGTGTGTGTGTTTAATGTTTATTGTGAAGCGCTTTGAGCTCTCTTTAAGGGAGGAGAGCGCTCAACAAATGTCCATTATTATTGTTATCATTGCCCCATACCTGCCAGTTTACTTTATATTCTAGTTATGTATGAGGTATGAGAGATGAGCTGGGGGGAGGGGTAGACAAAATCGGAATGAGTGGTTCTTTTATGTTACGGCACCATGAGCTTTTAGGGAGGAAGGGTGCTTTACAAATGCAGTTTTATCAGTATATAAATTGATATAAGTATACATATGGGCCAACAGCAAAGTGAGAGCTGTATTATCAATGGTTTCTCCAGTCAATGGGAAATCATTCACAGCTTAGTCTTTTGTGAAGGACTATGACTCTCAAACTAGGAGGCAAAATTGCACTGGCTGTTAGTGCTGCAGCCTTGTGGGCTAGTTGGCCTTTGGGAACCATCCCAATGCCAGCTGTCCTAAAACCCTCTTGGCCAAGAGAGTGGGGATGTAACTCTCCACTATAATCAAATTCTAGCCCAAAGAGGCGGAACAGCAGTTACCTCCTCTGCTGTTCTGATGGTCATCGTCAGACACGACTGACTGTTATATATGTTATTATTATTGATGTTTTCCCTAGAGGAGCATTGGTTTTTTCATGTAAATCGCCTTTAGCTCTTACTCTTAGGGAGAAAAGGCGCTATACAAAAGCACATAATCATCATTGTTGTCATTGAATATTATCATTATTGACCGATGTTTTCCCCTGAGGAGCATTGGTTCTTTCATTTAAAGTGTCTTGAGTTCTTAGGGAGAAAGGACGCTATACCACTGTCCTAAAAAAAGGTGGATAGCGCATACCTTCTTTGATTGAGCCCTTTTGCTAACTGAAACCAGCAGAAGTGTTCAGTCAGCCATTTTGCCACTCCTGTCAGTACAGTGCAAAGCGGTAGCTTCATATATGTAGCCAAGAGCTAAACTGGCTACAATGACTGCTTCACGGCAAGCTTTTACTTGCTTGCGGCGCTAGTAAAGCTGACCGTCCTATGTGTGCCTCCACAGCCTGTTTGTGCTGCGTGTCACTGCTCTGTTTTCCTGTAATAACTTTGGTTAATAAATCATTGGCAGATATCAATCAAGATGCAACATTTGGTATGTCGTGGGGGCAAGCATTACACAATTTCTCCGAAGATACATGGTTACATTTCACAAACTACCACCAGTTAGATGATGACTTCTCTGCAGACTGACAGCCGGAAACGAGTGTCAGTATGGCATCCACTTGGCTTCAGCTTTCCTGGCCAATGAGCTATCCATCTAATTTTAGGACAGTGACCCTGTACAAATGCACATTATGATTATTATTATTCTGTGATTATTATTGACTGATGTTTTCCTCAGAGGAGCAGCTGACAGCAGTCGACAACCTGATCACATCCATGGACCTGTCTACAGCGGCCGAGTAAGATGCTTAGTTTCAGTTTCTCAAGGAGTTGCCACTGTGTTTAGACAAATCATATACGTTACACCACATCTACTTGGCAGTGACATACAATGCCTGACACACCAGTTGAGCACTGAGCGCATGTCTATATATCTGTGTACCTATCAGAGTGGATTTCTTCCACAGAATTTTGCCAGATGTTAAAACTTATGTTGCCACAGGTTCTTTGTCAGTGGGACATGGGACTCTTGGTTTATCACCTCATTTGGTTCCAATGACCAGACACTCTGATTTTCCAGTCAAACATGAGAGAGAAGGTGAAACTGAGATTGGAACCCAGACCCTCACTTACACTGTATCAGCAGTTTAGAGTCATAACCATTCTGCTTCCTTCCTCGCTGACTTGTAAGATGAAGAAATGAAAAATCCACTTTAATATATGTGTATGTGTGCACACACTTAAAAGTCTGACTGGATAACACAGGAAATGAATGATGAGGCAGCTGTCAGTTGGCTGTACCCAGGTAGGCAGTCTGTTGTGTAAATGACTGTTTGTAAAGCACTTACAGCTTGGTCTCTGACCAAAGATTGATACGATGTAAATATCAATAATAATAATAATAATAATGACATGAATTTGATGTTCTGTTTCCAGACCACTAGTGGCACTTCCCCCAAAGCATGTATTGTATCATATCAGTTCTTGTCGCAACAGATTTTTCTGTCAGAGTTCATCGCCACAGTCTGACACCATGCTTTTGTGGAGGGGGGGGGGGGGGGGGGGGGGGGGGGGTCTATCAGTGTTTTTGTTTTTAGCATCAGAGTATATGCAGGATTGATACTTCCCTCAGAGCATGTATTAGTTTTTGTCGCAACAGATTTCTGTGTGTGTCAAAGTTTGTTCCCACAGTGTAGCACCACACTTTTTTTTTTTTTTTTTTTTTTTTTTGTTCTCTTTGTTAGTGGGGTTTTTTTGTTTGTTTCTTAAATTTCCCAGGGCAACAACCCTTTTGTTGCCTTGGGTTCTTTTTACATGCGCAGAGTGCATGCTGCACACAGGACCTGAGTTTTATCCTCTCATCCACCAAAAGGGGTGTCAGGCAAAAAAGGGACCAGGAATAAAAGAGGAAGAGAGAAAACACACACACACACACACACACACACACACACACACACACACACACACACACACAAAACAAAACAAAAAAACCCACTGGAGATTGAAATGTTTTATTCTGGCAGGGATGAGGACGGGGAGAAGTGCGAGGCTTTCAAACCCAAACTGATGTTCAACCCCTACTTCCAGCGAGTTTACCAGGTAACAAAACTGGTCGTCAGTGACGGTTCTTGGTGTGAACTTGGTTTTAGTGTTTGAAGGATCAAATTATTTTCCTAAATTTAAAAAGAAAACAAAGTCTCAATTTACATTAGTCCATGGTTTAGTTTTCAATCATATGTTGTTTGAATGGTAAATTCTTTTCCTTATTGAAAAAGATATATATTGGCAGGATTTCTTCGTTTATGATACTTCAGGATTTATTTTTTATCATGATTTTGGAATGGTAATTTTCCCTAAACAGAAAAGTAAATCGTCAGGATTTCTTATATTTTGGTCCAGGATTTGGGTTTTAGTTTATGGTGTTTGAATGGTGAATTCTTTTCCTGATTAAAAATAAAATTGTCAGCATTTATTGATTTATGATAAACCAGG
>NC_134891.1:16723197-16800697 GCF_041734735.1 Babylonia areolata
GCTAAATTCATTGCAGAAGCTCAAACAATGAGACAAAGTACATAAGTCAGAATAGTATTAACAGCATAGAAGACACTTAATTATAGTTAGTACAGAAGTTGCTATTTTATTTGAACAAAACAGAAAACATAACATTGCATACTTGAGTGTATTGTTGAGGCAGTATGTATTGGTTTGATTGTATTTTGAGGGATGGTCGAGTCAGTCTCCATTTATTTTGGTATTTTATTATCATTACATTGTTGTTTTTCTTTAGTTCCGTTTCGTTGAGTTTTTGTCAGGATGTGACTTAAGTGTTTCCAAGTATTGCATATTTTCTTGGTTTAAACTGACTGAAGGGTTCAGAGAAAAAAATATAGTGTTTTTGTTGTTTTGAGCTAAAATATATGGATTTATGTTGTTGCCCCCCTTGTCAAAAGACCTTTCTTGGCAATGACAATAAATAATTCCAGTGTCCAGTGTCCCTCCCTCCCTCCCCACCCCCCCTCTCTCTCTCTCTCCTCTCTTTCGTGTGTACGTGTGTGTGTGTGTGTGTGTGTGTGTGTGTGACCGTGCCGATATTGTAATTGTATTCTGAAAAATGTTTTACCGATCCTAAAATGTGTATGAGCTGTCGACGCAATGAGCTGTCGACGCAATGAGCTGTCGACGCAATGAGCTGTCGACTTTACGGGTACCTCCCAGTGCATTCAATATTTTTTTCTCCTGCTGAAGACTCCCGGTCAGATTTTCGCTCTTGACATTTGTGCTTCAGTAACCTATGTTTCTTAATTTTATCTTTTGTGTGTGTGTGTGTGTGTGTGTGTGTGGTGTGTGTGTGTGTGTGTGTGTGTGTGTGTGTTTGTGATAATAATCAAAACTTGCTCAACTTCATATCTACATACTCGCACTCACATACTCGCATACATACATGATACTTACTTGTGGAGAGACGGAAAGAAAGTGTTGGACTGGAATAATACTTACCTGTGTTAAAATATTGGTTAGCTGTGTTTAATATTGGTGGGAGTGGGGTTGAGATGATGTGCCCCCGAGTAAACTTGATGTGTTTCTTTAATAATTGACTGTGTGGCCACACCCATCAGTGTCCTTTGGATACTTTGTTGAAGGAAATAAGAGTTACTTCTGTTTTTGTTCCTTCTAAAAAAAATTTTTTGTCATTAATTTTTTTTTTGACACATTGATACAATTACATAAGTACGTACATTAAATGCGTTGTAAAAATCTATTTCTGTGTGGGCTTGTTGGTGTTGTGGCGTCTGTAGTGGGGCATTGGGGTGGAGGGTGCACGTCCGCTTTAGCACGTGTTTGACAATGTATGTTGAAAAAACACATCATCATCATCATAAGAAGAAGAAGAAGTGGACATTTACCAGCGCTTTCCTCACTGCACTAAACACTTTACAATCCACATAGACACGCATACGAAACACACTCAGTCCACAACTCATAATCATGCACAATAAACATAAAAATGCGCATACAATTTCGTACGTAGAATACATACATCCATACATACATTCGACGAACACACAATACAGCGTTACAAATACACCTACACAATCAACGAACTACTTTCATGACTGAGAGAGGGTCCAGAGGAAATACTGCTGGAAGAGGGAACGTCTTGAGGTTAGATTTAAAGGAAGGCAGGGAGGGGCTGTGACGGACGTGGTGAGGCAAAGAGTTCCATACTTGAACAGCAGATAAGGAAAAGGCTCGACCACCGTGCTGTTCTCTTTTGTGACACATATGAGGGTGTGATCGATATGGTTACTTATATAGCACCTATCCTTGCAAAGAGACCAAACTCTAAGCGCTTAACAAACACAAGAGTCTTTTTTTTTCTTTTTCTTTTTTTGCATTTGGGTAAAGCCAACTGAGAGCTGCCTTTAGGAACTCATCATTCGTTTCATGTCATTCAGTTAGGCTTAAGTCACGCGCTCACACACACACACACACACACACACACACACACACACACACACACACACGCACGCACACACACACACACACACACACACACACACACACACACACACACACACACACAGAGGCGCGTCGGAGTCTGCACACTCATATTGCAGAAATATATCCTTCTAACGTGTCTCCAACGCTGCTCTTCGTTTTCAGCATGTATGGGTCGAGAAGTGTCTATGAAACAAAATTCAAAACTTTCTGTATTCCATCCAGATGAAAATTCAGTATTCTTCAGCTGTAACTAATAGACTATTAGTGATCATTAAGACTGGAGTGTGGTTATGTCGCATTGCGATGTCATGCAATGCTAGGTCATATCATATCTTGGCATGCCGTGTAATGAAAGTGTGTCTGTTGGAGGGGTCGGGAAGGGGTGGGGGGTGGGGGGCGGTGTGTCTGTGTGTGTGTCTGTGTGTCTGTATGTATGTCTGTGTGTCTGTGTGCGTCTATATATATATATATATATATATATATATATATATATATATCTCTGTGTGTGTGGTGGTGTGTGTGTGTGTGTATGTGTGTGTGTGGTGTGTGTGTGTGTGTGTGCCACTATGATGATGATGATGGAATTGATGATGTCGATAATCATTATTATGATGATGAGAATGATGGTTGTTGTTGTTCTCTCTCTCTCTCTCTCTCTCTCTCTCTCTCTCTCTCTCTCTCTCTCTCTCTCCATCTATATATAATTATGTATAGAATGTAGTGTATATGGTGATTTGTACAACTCACAATAAGTGTTATGTAGGTTCTGATGGAGTCTCTCGTCTTACCGACGGATGAGTAGGCAGGAAGGCTTATCTGTCGGTGTGTGTCCTCATATGGGAGAAGAGGGCCGATTCTGGATGCACAGATTTTTCGTAGGCATCTCTGATGAAACTGCTCAAGTTGTTGAATGTGACAGCGATATGTCGTCCATGTTTCACACCAGTACAACAAGGTGGTCAGCACAACAGCTCTGTAGGTTTTCATTTTGGTGCTGAGCCTGATGCCTTTGTTGTTCCACAGCCTGTTGTTGAGTCTGCCAAAGGCGGAGCTGGCCTTGGCGATGCGCAGCGTCACTTCTGCATCAAGGGCTCCGTTGCTGCATAGGCGTTCTGTGAGCTAGCTGGTTGGTGAGGCTGAAGGTGAGTCCAAAGCGCCTGCAGGAGGCTGAGAACCTGTCCATAATGAACTGCATGTCCTCATGGGTGTGTGCAGCAAGAGCGCAGTCATCAGCGAAGAGGAACTCTCTCAACAGTGCCTCAAACACCCTGGACCTGGCGTGGAGTCGCCGCGAGTTGAAAAGTTTGCCATCTGTGCGAAACTGAATGTAGATGCCCCGGTCACAGTCTTGGAAGGCGTCAATCAGCATGGCAGAGAAGAGAATGGAGAACAGTGTGAGTGCCAGGACGCAGCCCTGCTTCACTCCATTTACCACAGGGAACGGATCCGGCATGTCAGTATTTTCCTGTACTCTCGCCTGCATGCCATCGTGGAATGACGCAATCAGCTGGATTAGGCTCTTTGGGCAGCCAAACTTTAGGAGGATCTTCCACAGACCACGGCGGTTTACAGTGTCTAATGCCTTAATCAGGTCTACAAAGACCATGTGGAGCTCCTTGTTCTGCTCACGGCACTCTCTTGCATCTGGCGTACGGCAAACACCTTGTCACATGTTCCCCTGCCTGAGCGGAAGCCGCACTGTGCTTCAGGGATGACTGTGTTGGAGACATGGTCAACCAGTTTGGTCAGTATGATGCGGGCGAAGATCTTGCCGGTGATGCAGAGGAGAGAGATTCCACGGTGGTTATCGCAGGATGTTTTGTCTCCCTTCCGTTTGTAAATGTGGACAATAGAAGCATCCTTGAAATCCTGGGGGACCTCCCCTCTCTCCCAGACAGACTGGAACAGGGCGGTCAAATTGTCTGTCAGCACCTCGCCTCCATACTTGTAGATGTCAGCCTGGATTCTATCCGCTCCTGGTGCTTTTCCTGACGTTGTCAGCTTCAGGGCCTTCCGGGTCTCGGCCTTGGTGGGAAACGAAACGAAATGAAACGAAACGAAAATTTTATTTCACCAGGGTAATGAGATAAGCAAGTACACATGTGGGAGGGGCAGCTAGCGAGTCATTGACTGGTAGCTGTGGGAGGGCTGCAATTACCTTAACAGATACGGGCGAGTCCCTGTTGAGGAGGGTGTTGAAGTGCTCTGCCCAGCGGGCAAGGATGTCTTTCTTGTCTGTCAGGAGGGTGGTCTGGTCCAAGGCTCGGACAGGGGTTGATCCTGTGACTCTCAGCCCATACACAGCTCGGAGACCATCATGGAAGGTCTTCATGTCGTGAGCATCAGCAGCGGACTGAAGCTCTTCGGACTTTCTCTCCCACCAGGTGTTCTTCATCTCACGCAGCCTCTTCTGTACGAATTGCTTGGTTTGCAAGAACTGTTTTCTCCTTCCTTTGGCAGTCTTTATCGGAAATGTGATCCTGATGCCGTATATGCAGTGTGTTCAGAGCTTGGAGATTCCAGAGTCGTTCTCATCAAACCAGTCTTTTGGGCTCATCTGTACAAAGCCGAGTGTGTCAGCTGCTGCTGTGTGCACAGCATCTCTAAAGGTGCTCCATACCTCTTCTACATCAATCGATGCAGGAATTTCTTGGAGAGCTACTTGGATTTGCTGCTGCAGTACGTCCTTGGTGATAGGGAGGCGGTGGATGTTCAGCTTCCTAGGGGGTTTCTGCCTGTCTGGTTGGAGCTTGCGTGCAAGTCTGATGTTCATCTCGCTGCTTACCAGGCGATGGTCCGACCAACAGACTGCTCCTCTCATGCAGCGTGTAATGGAAACATCACCTCTGTCCCTCTGCCGGACAATCACATAGTCCAGCATGTGCCATTGCTTGGAGCGGGGGTGCATCCATGTGTTTTTGTAGTTGTCCGCTTGTTGGAAGAGGGTGTTGGTGATGGTCAGTCCATGCTGCGCGCAGAGCGAGAGCAAAAACAGTCCGTTGGAGTTGCACTTGCCAGTGCCGTGCTGTCCTAGGACTTTTAGCCACGAGGAGAAGTCCATGCCCACGCACTGAAATCCCCAAGGATGATCAGCCTGTCCTTTCTGTCTACCGCTGAAATGGTGCGACTGAGCTCCTCGTAGAAAGCTTCTTTGATGTCATCAGGGTTGGTCATCGTCGGGGCATAGCAGCTGATGACTGTGGAGAAGCGATCCTTGGACAGCTTCAGACGCAGGGTCGTCAGCCTATCGTTTATCCCACGTGGAAGGCTGTCAAGCTGTCGTGCAAGTTTGGTTCGTATGAGGTTCTTGGGGTGCCATCTGGCTTCCCAGTGCAGTAGAAGGCGTAGCCCCCTCCAACTTCCTCCAGCTAGGTTTCACCGGCAAACCTGGTTTCGCTCAGGGCTGCTATGTCCACCTGGTAGTGATCAAGCATTCTAGCAATGAGCGCTGTGCGTCTTTCTGGTCTGTTGTCTCTGTCCAAGAGGGTGCGAACATTCCAGGTACCCAGAGTCAGGGCATGACTCCTGGTTCTTTTCTTCTGTTGTTTTCGACCGCTATTGTTGGATGTCCAATTAGGTGCGGTTTCCTACTATATTTTTATTTTATCTTTTTTTTCATGTATAAATCTTTAGCATTGACAAGCTGAAATCTTGAGCTCTTTATCCAGTTATTTTGACACTAGACAACTAGTAAGTTTCTGATGACTGCAAACGCCAAATCCATACATCTGAATCAAAAGTCAAGAATAAGCAGTTAAAGCTTTTGCATTCATCATACGCTGTTTTTGAATTTATCATGACGGTCTGATAATGTTTTTCTTGTGTGTGTGTGTGTGTGTGTGTGTGTGTGTGTGTGTGTGTGTGTGTGTGTGTGTGTGCCCTAGATAGTGAATCTATAGTTAACAAAGTGTGTGTGTGTTGTGTGTGTGTGTGTGTGTGTGTGTGTGTGTTTGTGTGTGTGTGTGTGTGTGTGTGTTTGTGTGTGTGTGTGTGTGTGTGTGTGTGTGTGTGTGTGTGTGTGTGTTCTGACAGGAGAAGGCAAAGAAAAGATCAGTGGTGATAAAGAGGTGACGGCTCCCACACAAAATAGGTCTGTAGAACATTTGGATTCAGAAAATGACCATGATAATACAGTGTATGATGGAGTGACCACTGATGGAGGGAGCGAGACAGAAGCACGGGCATCACAGGACAGTGCTGAGGAAAGTGGAATTCAAGAGAACCGGGAACCAGACATGGCGTCGTCAGTAACTTCAGACGAACCGTCTAACTTCAGTCAGACAGAACGTGAGACGGACAGCGACAGCTCTGACTCACCCACTTTACAGTCTGAAACATCAGCAGGTTCTTCAACCAGAGGCGAGACACAAGCCCCGGTGGTGAGACATGTCAAAGGAAAAGGTGCTGGCTCAAAGACCTGTAAAGCAAAAGACAACACAAAAGCGAAGTCAACAGAACATTCAGAAACGGACAGCATGTCATTGCCCATTCTACATCCAACAAAAAGAAGGTATTGTACCATTAGAATAAACAAGAGGAAACAGCAGGCTGCACAGTGGCCAGAACATTAAGATCAAGCGCTGTGAAGGCAAACCCAACCAGAATAGAAATATTCAAGAAGACTGCACAAGATCCACAAACAAATCAGGTAGTTTAAGTAGTGTTGAAACGCTTCAATACCCAGTCTCTCCTTCCAGTTCAGACAAGTCATCTAAAGGTCAGACATCATCAGCTCTCAATTCTCCAGCAGAGGCAGCAGTGCAAATACCAAATGGTCATGACTTGGCGCCGGACTCTGACTCTGATGGCACCAGCCTAGGACTACAGACTGCATCCTGTGACATGGGTACTGGCCTTGGGAATCCTGTGGGATCTGATGCAGACCATTCAGGGAAGTCTGCAGGTGCAGAACAAGGTGAAGCTGCCATTACTTTCTGGTAACTGGACAAACTGAAGCTTCTGAAGGGATGATCTGTTTGTTTCATATATTTATAGGGAGTTTGTATCAACTATCAAAGTATTATACTTCCTTTTGGTTAGATATACTGTGCCTTTGAGGTCGACATGTTCATTATATGGCATGAAATAGGGAGTTTGTGTCATAACGCCTATTTTGTTGAATATACCAATTATTATCATGTCAAACTCAGATGCACCAGTTTGACATGATACAGTGTATGATACGCACAAAAAAGTGACACTATTCTGTTCACTCTATGACAAGTGAAATTCATGAATATGATATTTATATATTTTTTTTATATTTCTTGCTTGCATTCACAAGACAATAAATAATCATGGACATAAAAATTAAAATGCAACTACTTATCACCTTCATCACTTCCAATGTATTTATATTATGATATTTCATGGCTTGTATTGCTGTTTAACATTTTTCTTGCTTGGTCTTTTCATCTGTTACGCAGAAGCAAAAGTTTTTGATTTGGAACTGGGAAGCTCATGATGGATATGCATAAGGTTTGCATAATCATTATTTTACTTTATTACTTCATTTGTAACACCTTCAGCCTCACCAACCAGCTAGCTCACAGAACGCCTATGCAGCAACGGAGCCCTTGATGCAGAAGTGACGCTGCGCATCGCCAAGGCCAGCTCCGCCTTTGGCAGACTCAACAACAGGCTGTGGAACAACAAAGGCATCAGGCTCAGCACCAAAATGAAAACCTACAGAGCTGTTGTGCTGACCACCTTGTTGTACTGCTGTGAAACATGGACGACATATCGCTGTCACATTCAACAACTTGAGCAGTTTCACCAGAGATGCCTACGAAAGATCCTCGGCATAAAGTGGCAAGACTCCAACCTCCAGGTCCTAGAGTGGAGCAGCCTGCCCAGCATCGAAAGCCTGCTGATCCAGTGCCAGCGATGCTGGACAGGACACGTTGTCCGCATGACAGACAGGAGGATCCCGAACATGCTTTTGTATGGCCAGCTGAAGGAAGGCCACCGCGAACTTGGAAGACCCTGCAAGCTTTTCAAGGACACTTTGAAGACAAACCTCAAAACCTGTGACCTAGACATCACTTCCTGGGAAACTGATACCCTTGACCGCTGTCGCTGAAGGATGCTGTGCTTTAATGGCATAAAGACGTTTGAAAACAAGAGAACGCTGGCCATTAAGGAGAAGCGTGAGCGAAGGAATCAGGGCTCAACTTCTGGAGACGTTTTCCCTTGCAACACCTGTGGGACGTGCTGCACATCCAGAATCGGCTTCTTCTCCTATATGAGGACACACACCGACAGATAAGCCTGCCTGCCTACTCATCCGTCGGACTGACGGCAGACTCCATCATCAAAGTCTAGCGCACAGTTGAACTGACCGATGAAACCACACAAACAACATACTGTTTCTTTCCAACACTCATTACTCTCCTCACATAAGGTTAGGTATACTCTTATAACACACAACATGGACACACACATGCACAATCGCATGCATACACAAACATACACACACACGCCACGCATAACACACACATACACGCACACACACACACACACACATACACACACGCACACACACACACACACACACACACACACACACACACACACTCACGCACACACACACACACACACACACACACACGCACACACACACACACATACACACACACTAATATCACTTAAAGTGGAAGACGTTAAACTGAAGACTACTACTACTACTACTACTACTACTACTACTACTACTACACACACACACACACACACACCCACACACACACACCGCTTAACACACACGTACACGCAACGCATAACACACACACACACACACACACACACACACACACACACACACACACACACACACACACACACACTTTCTCGCTTTCTTCAGTTTCACATCCGATTTGCGGTTTCTTCATCATGCTTTAATGTTCTTTGTAGAACCTTTTTGAGAATTTCACAGTCCTTCAAAGGAATGAAGGAAGAGGGGTAGCAATCATACTGAACAAAAACCTAAAAAACAAAGTTTCCACCATAAATCTAGAGAAATGGTGTAGCAACTCATGTGAATTAGTGGGGGTGTGTCTTGAAAAACCTGACGGAGTTCACAAAAGCATCGTGCTCATCAATGCCTATGTTCACCCAGGAACCTGCATAACAAAAGAGGATTGGGCCTTTTTAGAGGAAATAGAGAACGAACTTGGAGACTCGGTCATTATCTGTGGAGACCTTAATGCAAGATCGAAGTTATGGGACCAGCGGAACACCAACCCACAAGGACTTGCACTTGAAGGAATGATAGGGGAAATTCTTCTTAGCCCATTAACAACCACATCCCCAACTCGCCTTGGAACAAGACAAGGGGACAGTGACAGTGTGATCGACATCGCTCTAACATCTCCAAAATTCAGAGCAGAAATGAATGCAGAGACGCTTCCATACCAAGGCAGCGACCACCTCCCGGTAGCTTTCAGTCTACAGAAACTGTCAGATAAACCCTGTATGAAACTGCGTGATCCATTTCAGTATGAAACCAAAGAGGCAACTGTCATCGAAAAATTAAGACGCAGAAGAAACAAAAGAACGGCACTGAACAGGATGCAAACTATTCAGCCCCCATGGTGGAATACCGACACAGAGAGAGCCTGGATAGAAAAACATGCGGCTGTCAAACTTTGGCAAAAAGAAAGAACAAAACCATCTCCGGACAAAGATATTGAAACAAAAATGAAAGAAAAAAACCAAACAGTTTGAAGTTATTGCTCAAGAGGCCAAAAATGACAGGTGGAAACAGTTTTGCGAGACACTCAGTTATGACACAACATTGACAGAGTTCTGGCAATTTTATCGTCGCATGGAAGGGAAAACGTGCACAACAACAACCCCAGAGATGTTAGACACTGACGGAACCAAGCTTAAGACAAATGAAGAAAAAGGATCTGCTTTGCTCAAACGTTTCATACAACAGAGTGATCAAAGAAACTTAGATGAGAAAAAGAAATATATTGAGGAGTTAAACCAAACCCTTATGCAGACTGGACCTGATGATGACTTGACAATGGATGATCTAAACGAGGCAATAGCTAAATGCAAGAAAGAATCGGCTCCTGGCCCAGACAAAGTTCGTTACTCAGACATCAAGGAGCTATCGGAAGAAGACAGAAGCAAACTTTTCAGTCTATATCAAAACAGTTTCCACAATGGACAAGTGCCGGAGGACTGGACACACAGCTTCTTAAAACCCATACCAAAACCAGGAAAGGACCATCATCAGGTAAGCGGCTACCGGATCCTAACCATGCAAAACATTGCTGGAAAGCTCATGGAACGCATGATAGCCAGGAAACTTGCAAGGGATCTTGAACACAGGCACATTCTCCCTTCAAATCAAGGTGGTTACAGAACAGGCAAGTCCACATGGGAAAATGCAGCTGCTTTTGCATATGAGGTGTATGAAGGATTCCAAAGAAAAGAAGAAACACTAGCAGTAGCAATTGACCTTGAAGATGCCTACAATAAAGTCCAGTTTGCGCACCTCATGGAGCTGCTACTAAGTTATGGAGTAAGTTTGACACTGACAAGATGGATAGCAGCAGCGCTTCAGGAAAGAACTGTCGTCCTACGCCTCGGAGATTGGATGTCTGCACCTTCTAAACTATCCATGGGACTGCCACAAGGGTCTCCGCTCTCTCCTGTCCTCTACAATGTCTACACGAAGGGCCTTGCAGACTTAAACAACAATGGAATTGCTCGGGTGCTTACCCTTGCGGATGATGGCCTGGTCTTCAAAACTTCGAAAGATGCTCAGGAAAGAACTGAAGCCGTCCAGAAACAACTAAACAATATTGCTCAATGGTGCAAAGACACAGGATCTTCCATCAATCCAGCGAAAGCCCAAACGTTGCTGTGCACCCTTAACAACAAAACCGCGAGCAAATCACCACCTTCTGTGTCATTCGATGGAATTCAAATTGAGAAAACTGAATGCCTACGCTACCTAGGAATACACTTCGACAGGATGCTGACCTTCAGAAAACATACGGAAAATACTGTTCTCAAATGCAAAAAGGGCCTTTCAGTCTTAAAAGCAATGGCAACCAAAGGAATTGAACAACGCCACCTCTTCCTGCTATACCAATCACTCGTCCTCAGCGTGATCGACTACGGACTTGGGCTTACAACACCGTCTCAAAGCAACCTCCTAAAATTAGAAAGAGTACAAAATGAAGCTATGAGGCTGATCCTTGGAACAACAAAAGACACGCCCACAGAAACCATGCGATACCTGCTTGACCTTCCTTCAGTACAGGCCAGAAACAAGTTAGAACAGGTCAAGACCTACTTCAAAGCATTAGAAAACCCTCAAAACCCACTGCATGACGCAGTCAAAGAACCAAAAGGCAGCCGTCTAGGACGAGGAAGATCATGGATGGGACAAGCAGAAGACACAATCCAGCTAGTATGCCGACTACAAGACCTGAAAGAAACAAAAGAATGGGAGAAAAACCCCAAAAACCTCAACCATCTATTCAACACAGTCATTTCACCCACTCTAGGAAGACATTGTCGGGAATGGCCAGAGGGCAAAACAGATGCGGAAGTGAAGCTACTCATAGAAGAAAACAGTAAAGAAGAGGACATCATCATATACACAGATGGCTCAGTCACCAAAGACCAGTCTGGTTGGGGATTCACTGCGAAACAAAATGGAAAAACAATTTGGGAAGAGAATGCTGCCTACAAAGTCACAACCTCCAGCCTAACGATGGAAGTTGAAGCTGCGACACATGCCCTCCAGTGGCTATCGTCCATCCATACGCCCGGAAACCAACATGCCATGATTCTAACCGACTCAATGAACCTCATACAGAAAATTGAAAACGGAATGGGAAGCCCAGAGTGGCATAAGGCAATGCGCAACTTTCAGATTAAAAAACTCACATGGTCATACTGCCCGGGACATGCAGGTGTTAAGGGAAATGAGCGAGCTGACAGACTTGCTGGTAACGCAACACCAACGAGCGGCCTACATCTAGGAAAATCGGAAATTCTCAGAAAAGTCAAAGAATACCAAAAAGAACAGGTACAAGGCCATCACACCATCGATCGCCTCAAAGAAATAAAAGCAGAGAGAGGGAGCGGCCGAAAGTCTAACATGAAAGGTAGAGCACGATGCTTTGCAAATCAAACAAATATCGGCATCATTTCCAAACCAACATTGCGCAAATTTCTTCAAAACGGAACAGAGTCTCTGTGGGCCTTTCCAAATACAATAGACTGAGCAACACACTAGACGCCACGTTCTTGGCATCAGAGATCTTTTCCCATCCCTCTTGGCAGCCTCTGTGCGTGTGCGTGTGTGGATGTGTGTGTTTGTGTGGATGTGTGGGTCTGTGTTTTTGAGTGCGTTTGTGAATGCGCGAGAGTGTAAGTGTACACAAGTGTCAGGAGAGATCTGTGTACGGGTGTGTGTATATATATATATATATATATATATATATATATATATATATATATATATATATATATATATATATATCTATCTTTGTATATATGTGTGGGGGTTGGGGGTGGGAGATATGGGCGTATATGTGTGTGCTTGTACAATTAAGTGTTCATCTCTGTGAGTGTGTGTTTGCGTGCGTGTGTGTGTGTGTGTGTGTGTGTGTGCCGTGGAAGCTGCGATACGTAGGCTAGAAATGAGTGTGTGGAGGAGGGGGTTGGAGGAGGTGCAAGGTAATGTGTGTGTGTGTGTGTGTGTGTTGGAGCTCATGTACGTTTGTGTGTGTTTGACTGTGCTTTCATATCTGTGAGGCTGCATGTTTGGTGCGTTTCTGTTGTGCATGTGTGGGTGTGTGTGTGGGTGTGTGTCGTCGTATTTTACATTCGTTCGCTTAATTATCACCATTGTTGTCTTATTTATTTATTTATTTATTTTTTGTTATTATCATTTTATTGGTATTACTATTGTTGTTACTACTACCTTTTTCTGTGTTATAATTGTTATTTATTTATTTATTTATTTATTTATTTATGTGGGCTTATCTATTATTTATTCCCCCCCCCCTTTTTTTTTTTTTTTTTTTTTTTTTTTTCTCAAGGCCTGACTAAGCGCGTTGGGTTACGCTGCTGGTCAGGCATCTGCTTGGCAGATGTGGTGTAGCGTATATGGTTTGTCCGAGCGCAGTGACGCCTCCTTGAGCAACTGAAACTGAAACTGAAACTGTAGAACCTACATACCACTTATTGTGAGTTGTACAAATCACCACATGCACTATATTATATATATATATGTATATATATATATATATATATATAATATATATATATATATATATATATATATATAGAGAGAGAGAGAGAGAGAGAGAGAGAGAGAGAGAGAGAGAACAACAACAACACCAACCATCATTCTCATCATCATCATAATCATTATCGACATCATCAATACCATCATCATCATCATAGTGGCATATATATATGCAGATACACTTACATTACACGGCATGCCAGAACATGATATGACCTAGCATTGCATGACATCGCAATGTATCTCCAAGCAATGCAGTCATTGAACTGTGACATAGCCTAACTTAACTCCAGTCTTAATGAAATGATCACTAATAGTCTATTAGTTACAGCTGAAGAATACTGAATTTTTATCTGGATGGAACACAGAAAAATTTGAATTTTGTTTCATAGACACTTCTCGACCCATACATGCTGAAAACGAAGAGCAGCGTTGGAGACACGTTAGAAGGATATATTTCTGCAATATGAGTCTGCAGACTCCGACGCGCCTCTGTGTGTGTGTGTGTGTGTGTGGTGTGGTGTGGTGTGTGTGTGTGTGTGTGTGTGTGTGTGTGTGTGTGTGTGTGTGTGTGTGTGTGTGTGTGTGTGTGTGTGTGTGTGTGAGCGCGTGACTTAAGCCTAACTGAATGACATGAAACGAATGATGAGTTCCTAAAGGCAGCTCTCAGTTGGCTTTACCCAAATGCAAAAAAAGAAAAAGAAAAAAAAAAGACTCTTGTGTTTGTTAAGCGCTTAGAGTTTGGTCTCTTTGCAAGGATAGGTGCTATATAAGTAACCATATCGATCACACCTCATATGTGTCACAAAAGAGAACAGCACGGTGGTCGAGCCTTTTCCTTATCTGCTGTTCAAGTATGGAATTCTTTGCCTCACCACGTCCGTCACAGCCCCTCACTGCCTTCCTTTAAATCTAACCTCAAGACGTTCCTCTTCCAGCAGTATTGTATATTTGATATTTGTAACGCTGTATTGTGTGTGCGTCGAATGTATGTATGTATGTATGGATGGATGGATGGATGGATGTATTGTACGTACGAAATTGTATGCGCATTTTTAATGTTTATTGTGCATGATTATGAGTTGAGAACTGAGTGTGTTTCGCATGCGTGTCTATGTGGATTGTAAAGCGCTTAGTGCAGTGAGGAAAGCACTGATAAATGTCCAGTTCTTCTTCTTCTTCATATGATGATGGTGATGATGATGTGATTTTCAACATAGATAATTTACATAAATGCTCATGTGAGTGTTCTCTAGCTCTCTCTCTGTTTGTCTGGCGGGCTGTCCAACTCGCTGCCTGTCTGTCCGTCTGCGTGTCTCATCTTGGTTTGCTACAATAAGCAAGAAATGACATCCCACCCTTGGCTGAAGAGTTTTATTTCTAGAAATATGGACAATAAAAACTTTTAGTTTCAACTCTCTCTCTGTGTGTCTGTCTGTCTCTTCTCAACCCAGCCCCCTTTTTTTATTTGCATACATCAATATGTATTTATTTGTGTTATCATTATGCTTTTTTTTCTTTCACACACACACACACACACACACACTACCCCCCCCCCCTCTCCCCCCACACACACACACCCTCCCAAACACACACACACACACACTGATGTGTTTACTAAAAAAATATTAGTAACACCCACGACAGAAAATATCTTCAGTTTGTCGAAGTGTGATATGTGAGATATGTTCAATATGTGTCATCTGAACAAAAAATAAATGTCATTCTAGCACATGTAAATTAATTCAAACTTTTTCCTGTGTCAGGCCCGTTTTATAACCTGTACAAAAGTATACATCTGTACAGATTTGCACACGGTAAGCGAGCCGTTGCTCTTTCCCTTACTTTGTTGGCTGCATGTTTGTGACGACCAACACACGACAGCCTTGGCTGGATGACACGGAACAGTGCAATCACACAGCACACAGCCCAGGGGGTGGAAGGAGAGGGGGTAGAGGTGGGGGATGGGGAGGGGTCTATGTGCCGTGTTACATAAACACGTGGCGACGGCTGGTCCACTCAGTTTGTTCCTTGTCACACCTTGCTGCTTTACGGCCTCTCCCTGTGGGAAACAGAGCCTTGTGGAACGTGTCTCGTGAAACATTCTGAAGGTAGGATTTTTCTGGAAAACTTTTTTTTTATGAAACTGTATACATATATTGTTAGTAAACACACAACAACAACAACAACAACCATTGAATGAATAAGTAACCAAAGCAGCTGATTAAGATTCACATCTTTGAACACAAACACAGTATGTATACAATTCTTTTAAATGATAGTAGATGATGAATAGAAATATTCTATTAAAAGCAATTACAAGCAAAGAAATACAAATTCTGGACAGAACACATACAGTAACACAAACTACATTATTGACGTGTTTACTGCATATGAATATTCTGAAGTGGACGCTGAATTAACTAGAAAGAACATAAAAGAAAATTTGAATCGACCGTTTCATGGAGTTCAGGTCAGCCTTGTCTACAATGTTCTGTGCAGATCTCGACAAAACACGTTGCAAAGCCTGACGCGATGGCAACGTCTCCTTTACCACAAATCAAAAGAGTTTCTTCAATAATTATCAACTAGTTTACTACATATGAATGTTTTAAACTGGATGCTGAAGTAACTAGAATGAACAGAAAAGAGAAGTTGAATGGACGATGTCAGAGTTTCTTAGTTAGTGTAAGGAGCTTGTCGATCATAGATCTTTGCAGATCTGTTTAAAACGGACACATATTTCAGGTGTTTAAAGCAATGGGAACGTGTCCTTTACCTCGGACTTCTTAAACGCCCGAGATCTACCAAAATAACATGAATTAAATAGCGTTATCACTTCGATTAACGTTGTCGATTCATCCACTAAAATAACATGCTTAAATAATAATATTTGAAAGTCCTTGTCGAAGCTCTGTCAGCGCAATGGATAAAACCGCTCATTCTCGATTAGAACATTCTTGGTTCGAATCCGCGTGGAACCTTTTAAATTTTTTTTAATGCAGAGCTTTATATAATTATAACAACGAATTGAGAACACATTTCAACAAACTAAATCTTATAAGCTTCATTATTATTATTATTATTATTATGATCGTTATATTTTTCCCCTTTAAGTGTATACCACAAGTGAGTCTTGAAGGCCTTGCCTTTCTTGTTATTCTTTATAATTATGTAATGATGTGTTTGTAAAGAGACACATGAGGGAATGGGGGATCATTGCAGGTGAGCGGAATAGATACTCATCTCCGTGTGTGTGTGTGTGTGCGTGTGTGTGTGTGTGTGTGCGTGTGTGTGTGTGTGCGTGTGTGTGTGTGTGTGTGTGTGTGTGTGTGAGCGCGTGACTTAAGCCTAACTGAATGACATGAAACGAATGATGAGTTCCTAAAGGCAGCTCTCAGTTGGCTTTACCCAAATGCAAAAAAAGAAAAAAGAAAAAAAAAAAGACTCTTGTGTTTGTTAAGCGCTTAGAGTTTGGTCTCTTTGCAAGGATAGGTGCTATATAAGTAACCATATCGATCACACCTCATATGTGTCACAAAAGAGAACAGCACGGTGGTCGAGCCTTTTCCTTATCTGCTGTTCAAGTATGGAACTCTGCCTCACCACGTCCGTCACAGCCCCTCACTGCCTTCCTTTAAATCTAACCTCAAGACGTTCCTCTTCCAGCAGCATTGTATATTTGATATTTGTAACGCTGTATTGTGTGTGCGTCGAATGTATGTATGCATGTATGGATGGATGGATGGATGGATGTATTGTACGTACGAAATTGTATGCGCATTTTTAATGTTTATTGTGCATGATTATGAGTTGAGAACTGAGTGTGTTTCGCATGCGTGTCTATGTGGATTGTAAAGCGCTTTGTGCAGTGAGGAAAGCACTGGTAAATGTCCAGTTCTTCTTCTTCTTCATATGATGATGGTGATGATGATGTGATTTTCAACATAGATAATTTACATAAATGCTCATGTGAGTGTTCTCTATCTCTCTCTGTTTGTCTGGCGGGCTGTCCAACTCGCTGCCTGTCTGTCCGTCTGCGTGTCTCATCTTGGTTTGCTACAATAAGCAAGAAATGACATCTCACCCTTGGCTGAAGAGTTTTATTTCTAGAAATATGGACAATGAAAACTTTTAGTTTCAACTCTCTCTCTGTGTCTGTCTGTCTCTTCTCAACCCAGCCCCCTTTTTTTATTTGCATACATCAATATGTATTTATTTGTGTTATCATTATGCTTTGTTTTCTTTCACACACACACACACACACACACACACACACACACACTCCCCCACACACACACACACACACTCCCCCCCCCCCCCCCCACACACACACACACACTGATGTGTTCACTAAAAAAATATTAGTAACACCCACGACAGAAAATATCTTCAGTTTGTCGAAGTGTGATATGTGAGATATGTTCAATATGTGTCATCTGAACAAAAAATAAATGTCATTCTAGCACATGTAAATTAATTCAAACTTTTTCCTGTGTCAGGCCCGTTTTATAACCTGTACAAAAGTATACATCTGTACAGATTTGCACACGATAAGCGAGCCGTTGCTCTTTCCCTTATACTTTGTTGGCTGCATGTTTGTGACAGCCAACACACGACAGCCTTGGCTGGATGACACGGAACAGTGCAATCACACAGCACACAGCCCAGGGGGTGGAAGGAGAGGGGGTAGAGGGAGTCAGGAGGGGGGGTGGGGAGGGGTCTATGTGCCGTGTTACATAAACACGTGGCGACGGCTGGTCCAATCAGTTTGTTCCTTGTCACACCTTGCTGCTTTACGGCCTCTCCCTGTGGGAAACAGAGCCTTGTGGAACGTGTCTCGTGAAACATTCTGAAGGTAGGATTTTTCTGGAAAACTTTTTTTTTTTTATGAAACAGTATGTATACATATATTGTTAGTAAACACACAACAACAACAACCATTGAATGAATAAGTAACCAAAGCAGCTGATTAAGATTCACATCTTTGAACACAAACACAGTATGTATACAATTCTTTTAAATGATAGTAGATGATGAATAGAAATATTCTATTAAAAGCAATTACAAGCAAAGAAATACAAATTCTGGACAGAACACATACAGTAACACAAACTACATTATTGACGTGTTTACTGCATATGAATATTCTGAAGTGGACGCTGAATTAACTAGAATGAACATAAAAGAAAATTTGAATCGACCGTTTCATGGAGTTCAGGTCAGCCTTGTCTGCAATGTTCTGTGCAGATCTCGACAAAACACGTTGCAAAGCCTGACGCGATGGCAACGTCTCCTTTACCACAAATCAAAAGAGTTTCTTCAATAATTATCAACTAGTTTACTACATATGAATGTTTTAAACTGGATGCTGAAGTAACTAGAATGAACAGAAAAGAGAAGTTGAATGGACGATGTCAGAGTTTCTTTCTTAGTGTAAGGAGCTTGTCGATCATAGATCTTTGCAGATCTGTTTAAAACGGACACATATTTCAGGTGTTTAAAGCAATGGGAACGTGTCCTTTACCTCGGACTTTATTAAACGCCCGAGATCTACCAAAATAACATGAATTAAATAGCGTTATCACTTCGATTACCGTTGTCGATTCATCCACTAAAATAACATGCTTAAATAATAATATTTGAAAGTCCTTGTCGAAGCTCTGTCAGTGCAATGGATAAAACCGCTCATTCTCGATTAGAACATTCTTGGTTCGAATCCGCGTGGAACCTTTTAAATTTTTTTTAATGCAGAGCTTTATATAATTATAACAACGAATTGAGAACACATTTCAACAAACTAAATCTTATAAGCTTCATTATTATTATTATTATTATTATGATCGTTATATTTTTCCCCTTTAAGTGTATACCACAAGTGAGTCTTGAAGGCCTTGCCTTTCTTGTTATTCTTTATAATTATGTAATGATGCGTTTGTAAAGAGACATATGAGGGAATGGGGGATCGTTGCAGGTGAGCGGAATAGATACTCATCTCCGTGTGTGTGTGTGTGTGTGTGTGTGTGTGTGTGTGTGCGTGTGTGTGTGTGTGTGTGCGTGTGTGTGTGTGTGTGAGTGTTCATGCACAACATCTTGTTTATGGTGAAGAAAAAGATGGAGTTGTTACGGATAAAATTCTTGATTTATTGCTCGCTAAATTTCATGTTTATAAGTACAAATGGAACAACAGTAAACCTCACATAACTGCCTTCACTAGATTGCTAAAAAAAAACCACCCAGATATTATGTGGAATGCTATTCTAATGTGATGAAAAGCAGAAAAATGCTTTTTGACCAAGAATGGCTTCCTTACAAACCACTGTTTGAAAAATTTCCTTTTTCTGAAGTGGAAAATAGTAAATGTAACAAGCATCTTTCTCTCTTTTTTTATTTCGTAAAGTTCCTATTTATATGACTGTCATCTGGGTTTTTTTTGGAGGCATAGTTATCTCTTAAGAGATTGCAAGACATCAATGCGATAGTTGATGTGACACTTAACCCCCCCCCCCCCCCACACACACACACACACACCACCACATCACCCGCTCGCCCTCTCTCTCTCCTTTTTTTTTTCTCCTTTGTACATACGTTTGTTTGGCTACGATGTCTGTAAGACTGCAACTTGTTGCGAGTCTCCGAGAGGATGAGAACAAACTCCCTTGCGTGAAGGTAATAGCAAGTAAAATGGATACCAGCACTGAAGAAGTAGAGGAAGATCATGATGATGGTAGCAGGAAGAGAGGGGAGATGGCATATAAGGAGAAGGCAGATAAAGAGGAGGAGGAGCAAAAGAAGGAGGAGAAGAAGAGGAGGAAGGAAGGGTGGAAAAAGAGGGAGGATAGTGATGGTAACCATATAAAACAAAGTGAGGCAGATTCTTCTTCTTCTTCTTCTTCCTCTTCCTTTTCTTCTTCTTCTGCCTCTTTGGTTTCTTCTTCTTCTCCTACTCTTCCTCCTCCTCCTTCTTTAAAGAAAAACAAAAACTTTTTCCTAGCAGATAAACAATGAAAAACAACAACAACAACAACAACAAAAAACAAAAACACATGAGCTCCAACCTGCTTTGGCCAATGAACAACAGACAAACAAACAAAACGTAACCCAGAAAAGAAATGTGGAGTCACGTGGAGATGAAGAACATGTAATTTGTGCTTGTCCTTTGTACTCCGAAATTTGAGACAAATACCTAGACTTTTGTTGCATACAATCTCTACCACGATTGCTAAAATGTGACATGCTTAAACTGGGAACCTAGCTTTTATTTGTCTTATCCAATGAAAATTCGAAACAATTTCATAGGTAATGTAGGTACAGCAGATCTGGTGTGGTGTATATGGATTTGCCCGAACACTGTAATGCCTCCTTCAGAAACTGAAACTGAAATACAGCATACTGCCGAGGGAGGGAAACGGAGGGGGAAGAGAGAAAAACGATGGAGTGACAACATTACAGAACGGACAGGAAAACCATGTGCACAGACCCAGACCTGCAGGAATCTGGTCAACACTTTGTTGTTTTTCTGTGCGGCGCCCCAATGACTCTTCACAGAACAGGCCTCTGGAGAGGCCCCTGGCGCGGTCATCTTGGATCTTGCGCATGCACATCGCCAAATCGCAAGTAATGCCAAAAGTGGTCGACAATGATTGACTGTTTAACTGATTGATTGATATGGATACTTGACCAAAGCAACAAACACGTGTTTTCCTCCATTTCGTTGGTTGATAGCAATCTATTGCTACAGCCAGACTCTGTAAAATAAAGTGTCATCATATGCACAATACGAAAACCAAATTAAAGCAAGAAGTCAACAACAAAAAGAAGCCTGCTGTTCTGCCCCTCTGGATCGTCTTCTTTTGTGTTAGAGAACCAGTCTGCTTCAAGATAACATAATGCGACACGCCTCTATAAGTTATGTAAGCACGGAATTCTCCAGCAGTCTGCTGAAGAAGACGAAGAGGAAGACGGTACAGTAATTAAAGGCAAACACTCGTGATCCCAGCCCTGACTGACACCGGAGATTAGAAAAGAGAGATAAACCACTCGCGGCAGGCCCCTTCTTACTGTCTATAACAGTGCTGAAGCCGTTTTGGGGCACACACGCAGTGCGGAAGGGTGGAGGTAAATCACCCTCTCCTTCCCCACCTGAAGGAAACTGGTCGGTTCTGACGGTTCAGCTGCAGTAAAGCGAAAGTTAAGTTACGCCTGGAATTTCCCACGTGTAGTAAGATTCGCTGTATACAATGAAAACCGATTCATTTTTGCTTTGGTTTTTAGCACGTTTGCATCTGCTTGAATATAGATCATATAAAAAGAAAATAAAGCAGCTCCCCCCACCACCAACTCCCCCCCCCCCCCCCCCCCCCCCAGCGCAATGTTGCACATGAGAGAGGCAGTTATAAATTATTGAACTGCGTTTTTGTAACGCTACTTTTTCTTCACACTTTCTGGTTTACATCACCATTTCTTCAACAACAACAAAAATATATATATATCAAAACATAAAACACATATTCAGCTCTGTCTCTCTTCTAACATCTGTCTATACGTACATACATGAATACATATATACATAATTTCATATAGATCTATCAGTATGTAAATCTAAATCTATCTATATGTACATAATCATATATATAATTCATATATATACGAACGCTTCATGTTGCCCGAGCAGACCGTTGTATTGTGCTCTCTCTCTCTCTCTCTAAGTCTCTGTCTCTCTCTCTCGGGAGTTTTACATGGCTGTTAAAAGCATCTACGATTCTGTACTTGTATGTGTTCGTGACAAAGGTATTTATTCAGACTTTTTTCAGTGTCCAAGAGGGGTTAAACAAGGTTGTATGCTAAGCACACAGCTGTTTTCCTTTTTCATCAGTGAATTGGCAGTGGAGTTACCAAAGAAGGGGAGACATGGAATACAAATGATACCTGGCGCAACAGATTTGCTCTTAATGCTATTTGCTGATGATGTTGTTCTCTTGTCTGACACACCCATAGGGTTTCAAAATCAATTAAATGCCCTTAAGCAAGAAACAGACAGACTACAACAAACAGTGAATCTCGATAAGACCAATATTATAGTTTTCCGCAATGGAGGTCATCTTTGACTCGTGAAAAATGGGGCTGTGGTGATAGGGAAATAAAAGTAACCAATACATATAAATATTTAGGAATGTTATTCACAACAAAATTGAGTTTGACATCTGCGTGGGATGAAGCAAACAGAAAAGGGAAAAAAGGTGCAATCCAAATTATAAAATCACTCAGGAGACTGCGTTCGACTGACGCTTTCCTTTCGTTTGGGCGGGGCAAAGGCAGCTCATGAATAATGAATGCGTGTCGCGGCGCAGGCTGCCTGGCTTCAGCAATTTCTGCAAGTGGTTTTTCTCTCTTTTCTAATCTCCGCTGACACGTGAGTATTATTCAGATGACACTTCGCATAATTCTCCTGCCGCAGGGCGAAGCGGTGACGTTAGAATAGAAGCGACATGTAACGAATGACTGGCCAGTCTGGTTATATTCGTGTGTAGCTTTTGCGGCTCCTCACTGCTTTGGAACTGATTACGAAATTAAGCCACTGAGATTATGTGGAGAGCTGTCAGCTTCTCCGTCGTCATTATTTTGGGTGTCATCATGCCACTGGGTGCAAAATATTTATGGTGATAACCGCAGTCGGCGCGAGCGTGTTAGCACACACACACACACATACACACACATTTACACGCGCACGCGCGCGCGCACACACACACACACACTCACTCACTCACACAAACGCACGCGCGTGCACACACACACACACGCACAGAGTGTGTAAGGAGCCAGACGATCTCTATCTCAGTCACACTGGCTTCGGTCATGCGCGCTTCATCTGATAGCCCCTGGGCTAATCCGCTGTTTTGCACAGAAGAAAGGGAGAGAAGGGCAGGAAGGGGGGGGGGGGGGGGGGTCGGGGGTAGGGTTGTGTGTGTGTGTGTGGGGGGGGGGGGGGGTCGTGGGGGGCTGGGAGGGGTATGATGGGGGTTGGGGGTGGTGGTCGGAGGGAGTTGGTTGGCCACTTGATACTGAAGAGTTTTTGGTCATTTCTGATTTGAGTGTTCAAAATTTATTCCATTAATTGACGACACTGTTTGGGCAGAGTTGAAACAATAATTATGTATTACCATCATTAGCTGTTGCGACCTATTTCCTGTGGTTTTCGGCTCTGTTTTTGAGGGTGGTTGTTCTTCGTTGTTATTTGATATATATATATATATACATATAATTGAAAATTTTTAAAGCGTAACGACATATAGCAAAAAGCGCCAAAACCTACAATGTAGGCTCTATATATACAGGGCTGCGATGCATGCTGGGAGGTCACGCGCCCAATGACACAAGCTGGACATTGGTCACTTGGCCTACAGCTCTGCGCGAGCGGCGATCCTCGCGAAGTTTTCCCTTGTTATACAAACCTCGGTAGAAGAGAGAGTATTGCAAATACCCATATGTGTAAGCCATTGCACTCATATGGTGCAGAAATTATACTCTGCCGCTGTTGTTACGTGCGGCCCCCATGAACAAAATCGTCTGCAATGACATTCAGTTCAGTCTGTACCAATCAGAGAACCGCTCTTTCCGTTTTGGACTCCAAGCCCGAACCGTGCACACACACACACACACACACACACACACACACACACACACACACACACATATATATATATACATACACACACACACACACACACAGACGCGCGCGCGCGCGCGCACGCACACACACACACGCACACACACACACACACACACACACACACACACAGAGGCAGCTTTAGCTGGCAAGTGTCGATTCATGTTCAAGATATGTATGGGTCAGTTCGCGTATTGTTTTATATATATATATATATATATATATATATATATATATATATACTTTATAAGTTTTATTCTAGTTTATATTACACGTTACTTAATATATACGTCATTAATTTTCTCACGTGCCTGCATTGCAAAACGCACGAAAACGTTCGTTTTCAGTAACAGGCCCCAGACACTGAAACTGAAAATGGTCAGGGTTTTCTTTGTTCGTTTCGTTTGACTGCTTGCTTGTTTGTTTTTGTTGTTGTTGTTGTTTTTGTTGTTATTGTTTTTTGGTTGTTGTTGTTGTTTTTTCTTTTTCAACAGTTTTTTTTTAAATTTCCCATCTCTCACCCATCCATTCCACAAATCCGACATTCATTCATCAACATCTTTCTGCTGTGGTCGTTATACAGGGTTACCTTAAATGGACAGGAAAAGATAAATGAAAAGTGTCATGGAAAAACGCAACAGACAATGTTGGTATTGTAAAGCGCATTGAGCTTCAAGAATATGCGTAAAAGTAAGACATCTTAATTTTAATAAATACATAAATAAATGAATATTTCTTGAGACAATACGGACATAATAAATTATGTGACGGATGTCTTCACAGTCTTTTTGAAGAAATGCTCAAACAATGTATTACTGATTTTTTTTGTAGCCTCTATTAATTTTTTAAAACTATGCAGCTCTTTACTGTCTGCTTGTTTGTTTCTATTTATTTACTTTTTACTGGTGGGTGTGGGAGTGACTGGGGACAAGGCTGGTGGCTGATCCCAGTTTGTGGTTTTTGCATTTTAATTAACCGGCACGGCTTTGACTGTTGCTGTTGCTGATGAGTTTTCTCCGTCATTGAGGGCTGTCACCAAGCTGAGATCAGAAAGAGGCAAGGATCATGATCTTCTTCTTCTTCTTCTTCTTCTTCTTCTTCCTACTACTACTACTACTACTACAGCTTCTTCTGCTTCTTCTTCTTACTACTACTACTACTACTACTACTACTATAGCTTCTTTTTTTTCTTACTACTACTACTACTACTGCTACTTCTACTACTACTACTACTTCTACCACCACCACCACCACCACCACCACTACTACTACTGCTACTACTGCTGCTTTTTCTTCGTCCTCCTAACTTCTTGTTTCCCCTCTTCTTCTTAACTTCTTCTTCTTAGTCGTCGTCGTCATCGTCCCGTTTTCATCAGTACTTTCAGAAAATCAAAGCTACATCACGTGGGTGTGTAAGGTTCGTAACACCATACATACATTTGGTTTTGGGGTGGTTTGGAGAGCACGGTGCGTTGGCATCATTGATATTGTTATCAGGAAATTCAAACTGAGGCTTTCATCTTGTGCTCAAAGCTAGCACAGTGAATCGCTGAAGTTTAACATATTTCTATCATGTATATTCTCAGTTTAACCATCAGTCCTTACTTATAATTATCTTATCAAGAATGTTCAACAGCGACTGAAAACATAAGTCGAGCCGGAAAGTAGCAGTGACGTGGTTTGTAATGGGAAGCGACTGCAAGGGAGGCAAAATGCATAGCATCAAACAGCGACCAGGTGGGGGCTGTGTCCCTTAGGCCAACGGCCTTGAGTTTTGATTTGAAAAATAAATTTGTACTCGGAACATTTCAGCTGCAGTTCTTAACCCACACACCCCTCCCTCCCTCCCTCTCTCTCTCTCTCTCTCTCAGTAGAGTTCAAATATTCAAGCACATTCTTCTGAGTTGTGTTCACAAACATGTTTTGTTTGTTGTTTTTCCACCCTTGTAATAATAATAATAGTAATGGACATTTATGGCGCTTAATCTTACCAAAGCCCTAAGCGCTTACAAAAACAAAAATACATATAGGACAAGTATACTGGGATTCTCCTCTGCATCGCCGGCAAGATCTTCTCCAGCATCATACTGAACAGACTGGTTGACCATGTCTCCAACACAGTCATCCCTGAAGCACAGTGCGGCTTCCGCTCAGGCAGGGGAACATGTGACGTGGTGTTTGCCGTATCAACCATATCAACCAAAATAGTTAACACAAATATTCAACAAAATTCACGAGATAACTGTACACTGTCTCTTCAATCTTTCTTGTATATATATGGTTAAGTTACACATTTCTGTCTTGAAGACATGAGTAAATTGAACCTAAAATTAGACGGATCTCTATAATATTTCGGTTGAATAAGTTTTTGTCTAAGGTCACGCAAAGCAGGGCAACATAACAAAAAATGTAATTCATCTTCTTTACCCATACTGCATAAACGACATGTATGCATGGGTTCATTTAGAGTGCTATACCTGAAACTATGAGAAGCAATATTAGAAATACCAAATCTAAATTTTGTCAGTGTACATTTTATATATCTGTTCAGTCCTAACTCAATGTATGGCTCAATCACATGCGGTGGTTTAAAAAGTCTAAACTGTGCAAATCTATCACTAGTTTGTATACGATCATGCCAATCTTGCCACCTGCAATCAATAATACGTTGTCTGAAACACTTTAAGAAACCTGCAATATCTTCCACCCCCTGATTATCCCATACAAATGCAAAACCATATGTATTTAAACACTGACGAACACTCGTTGCCCAAGTCTTCTGGCCATTATTATCTAAACAGTATAACATTTTATATGCTTTAAATGGATATCTGTTTTCATTCATTCTAGTCACCTTCAGCCAATATTTAATACATTTGATATATGAATTAGATAAATCGGGTATCTCTCCAGTTCATCATAAACAAGATCATTTGCAGTTCGATTGTCTACATTAAGAAAACGTTTCATTGCAAACAAGGAGAGAGAGAGGGAGAGAGAGAATATTCAAGTACCGAGAGAGATAGAGAAGAAGAGAAAGAGGTGTGGAGAAAGGGACAGAGGAAGTGATGTAAATATGTAGAAAGAGACAGGAAAGAGAGAGAGTGGGTGGGGGGAGAACAGGAAGGGAGAGAAAGAGAGGGGGAGACAGAGAGAGAAGGAGAGAGGGCGGGAGGGGTTAGAGAGAGGAGAGAGAGTGAGATAAAATATGGGGAGAGAGACAGGAGCGAGACAGAAGAGAGAGAGAGAGAGAGAGAGAGAGAGAAGGGGGAGACAGGGAGAACGACAGAGGAGAGATAGGGCGGAAAGGGTAAAAGGGTAAGAGTGAGGGGAGAGGGAGATATAAATATGGAGAGAGAGAGAGAGAGAGAGGAAGGGAGAGAGAGAGAGAAAGGAAAGACAGGAAGGGGGGGAGAGAGAGAGGGGGAGACAGGAAGGGGGAGAGAGAGAAGGAGAGACAGGAAGGGAGAGAGATAGAGAGAGGAGAGACAGGAAGGGGGAGAGAGAGGGGGGAGACAGGAAGGGAGAGAGAGAGAAAGGAGAGACAGGAAGGGAGAGATATAGAGGGGAGATGGGAAGGGAGAGAGAGAAAGAGGAGAGACAGGAAGGGAGAGAGAGAGGAGAGACAGGAAGGGGGAGAGAGGGGGAGACAGGAAGGGAGAGATATAGAGAGAGGATAAACAGGAAGGGGGGAGAGAGAGGGGGGAGACAGGAAGGGAGAGAGAGAGGAGAGACAGGAAGGGAGAGGGGGGGAGACAGGAAGGGAGAGATATAGAGGGGAGATGGGAAGGGGGAGAGAGAGGGGGAGACAGGAAGGGGGAGAGATGGGGGGGAGACAGGAAGGAAGAGAGAGGGGGAGACAGGAAGGGAGAGAGATAGAGAGAGGAGAGACAGGAAGGGGGAGAGAGAGGGGGAGACAGGAAGGGAGAGAGAGAGGCGGAGACAGGAAGGGAGAGAGAGGGGGGGGAGACAGGAAGGGGGAGAGAGAGGGGGAGACAGGAAGGGAGAGAGAGGGGGGGGAGACAGGAAGGGAGAGAGAGGGGGGGGAGACAGGAAGGGAGAGAGAGGCGGAGACAGGAAGGGAGAGAGAGGGGGGGAGACAGGAAGGGAGAGAGAGAGGCGGAGACAGGAAGGGAGAGAGAGGGGGGGAGACAGGAAGGGAGAGAGAGGGGGGGAGACAGGAAGGGAGAGAGAGAGGCGGAGACAGGAAGGGAGAGAGAGGGGGGGAGACAGGAAGGGAGAGAGAGGGGGGGAGACAGGAAGGGAGAGAGAGGCGGAGACAGGAAGGGGGAGAGAGGGGGGGGCAGGAAGGGAGAGAGAGGCGGAGACAGGAAGGGGGAGAGAGGGGGGAGACAGGAAGGGAGAGAGGGGGGAGACAGGAAGGGGGAGAGAGGGGGGAGACAGGAAGGGAGAGAGAGAGGCGGAGACAGGAAGGGAGAGAGAGGGGGGGAGACAGGAAGGGGGAGAGAGAGGCGGAGACAGGAAGGGGGGAGAGAGGGGGGGGAGACAGGAAGGGGGAGAGAGAGGCGGAGACAGGAAGGGGGAGAGAGGGGGGGACAGGAAGGGAGAGAGAGGCGGAGACAGGAAGGGGGAGAGAGGGGGAGACAGGAAGGGGGAGAGAGAAGTCGAAGTCAAAATATTTTTTCAGACCACACATCCATAACAATGGAGTTCACAAGGACAAACAGAATTAATACAGGAAAATGAATATTAGGACAATCATTGAACTACATGGGCATCGATAACGATTCCAGAGCATTTGCACGTAATGAAAACGCCTTGACTGCAAACTTGCATATACTGACACTCAGTCTCTCACTCGCACAAGATAACAACATGGAAATCTTAAATGCATTTGGATGTTTGTGAAATTTAGCAGGAATAAACTGAGAACTCAGGGAACAATACTTACGGCAGACCAAAAGAAAATGCATTTCGGTTTCCGGAGTGTCATCACAAAAAGGACAATTCCTACTTTGCCCATCATAATTAAACTGCAAAAAGTGTAAGCGCAAGTTGGACATTCCAATTCTAAACCGCGAAAAAACACGGCGCATATTTATACATTTGACATTGTTCAAGTAAGGTTTAAGTGACAAGGACTGATTGTAAGCTGAATACACATCATAAAAAGCGTGAGACTGGAGAGCTGAATGCCAGTCTTGAGTAAAGCAATCAACCAGACGCTGCTTAAATTCAATCATAAACACTTTGACATTACCAACTGACTGAACCTCCCAAACAACACCAAATCCAAATTTATACAAAACATTTCGGAAAGGGGAGAGAGCGAGAAGGAGAGGCAGGAAGGGAGAGAGACAGAGAGAGGAGAGACAGGAAGGGGGAGAGAGAGGAGAGACAGGAAGGGAGAGAGACAGAGAGAGGAGAGACAGGAAGGGAGAGAGAGAGGAGAGACAGGAAGGGAGAGAGACAGAGAGAGGAGAGACAGGAAGGGAGAGAGACAGAGAGAGGAGAGACAGGAAGGGAGAGAGAGAGGAGAGACAGGAAGGGAGAGAGACAGAGAGAGGAGAGACAGGAAGGGCGAGAGAGAGAGGAGAGACATGAAGGGAGAGAGAGAGGAGAGAAGGAGACACAGGAAGGGAGAGAGACAGAGAGAGGAGAGACAGGAAGGGAGAGAGGGAGGAGAGACAGGAAGGGAGAGAGACAGAGAGAAGGAGAGACAGGAAGGGGGAGAGGGAGGAGAGACATGAAGGGAGAGAGACAGAGAGAGGAGAGACAGGAAGGGAGAGAGAGAGGAGAGACATGAAGGGAGAGAGACAGAGAGAGGAGAGACAGGAAGGGAGAGAGAGAGGAGAGACAGGAAGGGAGAGAGGGAGACAGGAAGGGAGAGAGACAGAGAGAAGGAGAGACAGGAAGGGGGAGAGAGAGAGAAGGAGAGACAGGAAGGGAGAGAGAGGAGAGACAGGAAGGGGGAGAGAGAGAAGGAGAGACAGGAAGCGAGAGAGAGAAAGGAGAGACAGGAAGGGAGAGAGAGGAGAGAAGGAGAGACAAGAAGCGCGAGAGAGAGAGAGAAGGAGAGAAGGAAGAGAGAGAGAGAGAGAAGGAGAGACAAGAAGGGGGAGAGAGAGAGAGGAGAGACAGGAAGGAGGAGAGAGAGAGAAGAAGAGACAGGAAGGGGGAGAGATAGAGAGGAGAGACAGGAAGGGGGAGAGAGAGAGAAGGAGAGACAGGAAGGGGGAGAGACAGAGAAGGGGAGACAGGAAAGGAGAGAGACAAAGAAGGGGAGACAGGGAGGAGGAGGAGAGAGAGAAGGAGAGACAGGAAGTGAGAGAGAGAGAGAAGAAGAGACAGGAAGGAGGAGACAGAGAAAGGAGAAACAGGAAGCGAGAGAGAGAGAGAGAAGGAGAGACAGGAAGGGGGAGAGACAGAGAAAGGAAAGACAGGAAGGAGGAGAGATAGAGAAGGAGAGACAGGAAAGGAGAGAGACAAAGAAGGGGAGACAGGGAGGAGGAGGAGAGAGAGAAGGAGAGACAGGAAGTGAGAGAGAGAGAGAAGAAGAGACAGGAAGGAGGAGACAGAGAAAGGAGAAACAGGAAGCGAGAGAGAGAGAGAGAAGGGGAGACAGGAAAGGAGAGAGACAGAGAAAGGAAAGACAGGAAGGAGGAGAGATAGAGAAGGAGAGACAGGAAGGGGGAGAGAGAGAGAGAGGAGAGACAGGAAGGAGGAGAGATAAAGAAGGAGAGACAGGAAGGGGGAGAGAGAGAGAGGAGAGACAGGAAGGAGGAGACAGAGAAAGGAGAGACAGGAAGCGAGAGAGAGAGAGAGAAGGAGAGACAGGAAGGAGGAGAGATAGAGAAGGAGAGACAGGAAGCGAGAGAGAGAGAGAAGAGGAGACAGGAAAGGAGAGAGACAGAGAAAGGAGAGACAGGATTATTTAACTAATTATTCTGCATGCCAAAAACTGCTATCGACATTAGTGTAAGATCACTGGTGATAAGTAATAATAATAAATCAATCTCTGATGTTGAGGGACAATCCGTGTCTGCCTCAAGCATTTTTTCCAATTACCTCCTGCAGAATCAGACCAGGCTTCTTCCGCATGGAACTCACTCCCGTTTCCTGTCCGTCATGCTGTTTCTTGCCTTCTTTCAAAAGCTCTTTGAAAACTCATTTATTTCCAGCCATTCAAATCAGTAAATAAGTCATTGTCTTCACTTGCATGTTTTGATCAAGGTTTTTTTCTTTTCTTTTTTTGTTGTTGTTGTTGTTGTTGTTGTTTTTTGTTTTTTTGTTTTGTTTTTTCTTCTTCTCTTGTTTTTTTCCATTTTTAAACGTACACATGTATTATTATTTATTATTATTTCGAAAATTTACAGGAATATATATGAAGTAGAATCTCATGATGAATTGATACAGCTACTGAACTGATTGATGTCGACGTTAATGAAGCCTTGGACTTGTTTAATGATTATATCCGAAAGTGTGCGGCATTCATCAAGAAAAGCTTCAGGGGGGATAAAAGTGAGTGTTGTGAAGGTTGGTTTGATAAAGACTACTTTTATACTATACGAAATTTACGCAAGCTGTTGGTAAATGCCGTTGAACACTATGTACAGGTGACCGAAGAGAGTATGAAGAATATGATAACTTGAGAACATCAAGCTGGATGTAAACAATGCTTCTATGAAATCAAAATAAAAATGACCTATGTATGTTCACTCTTTTGGCTCTTACATTTCATGTTATTTCGTGTAAATTTACATTTCATGTCTTGTTGCCTTCTAGTGTTACATACCCAGAATCAGTGAGACTAAATGCAATTGAACATGGAAAGTTGATGTGCACGCACGTGTATGTGTGTGTGTGTGTGTGTGTGTGTGTGTGTGTGTGAGTGTGTGTGTGTGTGTGCGTGTGCGTGTGTTTGTGTGTGTGTGTGTGTGTGTGTGTGTGTGTGTGTGTGTGTTCTCTCTCTCTCTCTCTGTCTCTGTCTCTCTCTCTCATCATAAGTGACACTAACAAAATGTTGTTGACACTGACTGACAGGCGGAACAACATCGGAGTCTCCCGGACGACCATCCTGATATGGTGTATTTGAGGAAATTTGGGCGGGTAAGTCCACCTCCTTGCCCCCCCCCCCCCCTGCCCCCCTCTCACCCCCCGCCCCCTTGGCCACCCCTCGCCCCCTCGGCCACCCACCCCCCCACCTTACACACGATTCCTTTCATTTCATTTTTCAGTCTCTGTTCCCTACCCCACCCCCTCTTCTCTCTCTCTCTCTCTCTCTCTCTCTCTCTCTCTATATATATATATATATATATATATCTCATCATAAGTGACACTAACAAAATGTTGTTGACACTGACTGACAGGCGGAACAAGATCGGAGTCTCCCGGACGACCATCCTGATCTGGTGTATTTGAGGAAATTTGGGCGGGTAAGTCCACCCCTCCCCCCACCCTTCCCCTTACACACGATTCCTTTCATCTCCTTTCTCAGTCTCTGTTCCCTACACCACCCCCTCTTCTCTCTCTCTCTCTCTCTCTCTCTCTCTCTCTCTCTCTCTCTCTCTCTCTTCGCTTCCAGAGTAAGTAGGATATAATGATATAACCAGAGAACTTCAAGCTGGGTTTAAACAAGATGACTAAAAATTCACGAAGTATATCTACTCTTTCGGCCATTATCCAGAAAGAATCATCGTTGAACATTAAACTTTATATGACATTTATTGATTTTAAAAAGGCATTTGATTCAATCAACCGAAATTTACTATTGCCGAATCTTATCAAAAATTGAGCGACCCAAGAGGACCCAGACAAGATGTTTGCAGTTCTCCTTTATTTACCTTATACATAATTTAATTAACAATATAAATTTTATAGAAAAGGAAGACATGGTGCTGTATTCACATTTTACTACTCGCTCATTTCATATTCTCTGCTGTCCGAGACATTTATTGATCTGCAGACAGTTGAACAATTTGTAAAACTCAGCTTATCAGTTACAAGTGCAGGTTTGTTTGGATAAGTGTAGCATCCTTGTCTTTAGGAAGGGGTTGATTGGCATCAAGGGAAAGATGGGTTTAAGATGGTATTGTAATGCCTGTTGTTAATATATTCAAACATTTTGGAATATTTTGCTCTACATGTTTTAGTTTACAGTCGCGTATATATATTTTTTTTCTAGAAGAACAAAAAAAAAAAAAATGTATTGGTACATATCATAAGGAAACGTCGTTGTTTTCCATGTAAATTATGCATCAACAATATGGTACTCAGCAAGCAAGCACATCTTCAAACCACTGTTGAGTCTACATAGGCGAATGATAAATCTTTTTTTTTTTTTTAATCCATCAGCAAAATCTAATTACAGAGCTCTGGATATTCTTCCAATGAAAATTAAGCTCATTATCTTTAACGTCAGTATGGTTTTGTTTCTTTCTCACTTTTCCATTTAAATCATTTGAAACTATTACAGCTAAAGAATCTCCCGACAGAAGACGAAATAAAGACGATGGAAGACAAAGAAGTGAACTACATATTGCACAGGTGAGCTTCCCTCAGCACACAGCGATAATGTTGTGTCGGGCTCCATTCTGTTGCTTTGTGCTGTGTTGTGCTGTGCTTTGCCGTACTGTGTTGTGCTGTGCTGTGCTGTGCTGTGCTGTGCTGTCCTATGCTCTAATGTGCTGTGCTGTGATGTGCTGTCCTATGCTCTAATGTGCTGTGCTGTGATGTGCTGTCCTATGCTCTAATGTGCTGTGCTGTGCTGTAATGTGTTGTGCTGTGCTGTAATGTGTTGTGCTGTGTTGTGCTGTGCTGTGCTGTCCTATGCTGTAATGTGCTGTGCTGTGTTTTGTTATCTTCTGTGTCCACTTTCTTTGTATTGTTTTGCATTGCATTGTTTGGCGTTTCTCCTTTTTTCTCCTGGGCGGCGCTGACTACCTTCCTCGCCGGCCGGCAATTTGCGCGTCTCGCCGGGTGTATGGCTTTAAGCCGGTCTCAGGGCGAACGGGCTCTCGGCCACCATTTCTCCCACAAGCAAGCTTTGGGGTGGGGCAAACTTAGCCAGTCAACCTTGTGGGAGCGGCGGTGGTGGTTTGAAGTCGCTGTTGCTTTTGGCGCCAGTGGAGAGTCTGACTTGGCGGGGTGCACGGGTCGTCGTTACAGCACGAAGACTGGCTGCCCGGTAGTCCTGGAGACGGCTTGGGGAGGACACGCTGGGAAGACAGAGGGCGGCAGACGGCGGAACCTACCCTGGGTTGTCTCACAATGCAACAACCCTTTCCCCCAATGACAGAACAACCTCGCTGCAACTAACAGTACAACTGGCGCCACAGACGACGCCAGCTCTAACATCTGCCACGAAGCAACAGCGAATGTGGACCGCACATACAACCCATTTCAACCAACAGTACAACTGTCGAGCATTAGTCGACGCCTTCAACAGCCGCAAAGCAGCACCAGAGAACAACTGAACAACTCAACTGAAACCAACTTGACCTTAAGGGTGTAGGTGTCAATAGGTCGTTGAACTGCAATCTGGACGATACGATAGAGAACAATTCAGTGTCAAATGGTACCATAAAATATAAATCAAACAGGTGTAATGATTGCCACTTTATGATACGGTTCTACACAAATCGACACAACACATCATATATATATGTGTGTGTGTGTGTGTGTGTGTGTGTCTGTGTCTGTGTCTGTGTGTATGTGTGAATGTCTTTGTGTGTATATGCTTGCATGAATACGTACGTACGTACGTGCGTGCGTGCGTGTGTTCGTGCGTGCGTGCATATATGAAATGTGTGCATGTGCGCGTGCATGCGCGTGTGCGATTATTCAGCTACCTGGACAACACAGAAGTGAAGTGCCGGAACATACGTCTGGGCCATGCAGGGAGCGGTGGCTATGAGGCGTGTGACGACTACAGGTATCGCCCCATCAAGCCCTGTGTCGTCTATGACTTTGGGTAAGGCCCAGCTAGGCAGATACACAGACACAGAGATGGACAGACATATGGCTAGACAGATGAACGGATGAACGGACTGTTAAACGAACTAACAAAAATTACTGAGGTCTATCTGCATCAGTTGTCCTTGTGTGTGTGCATTTGTCTCTCTCTCTCTCTCTGTTTTTCTGTTTCTCGTATTCTATGCCTCTCTCTCTCTTTCTATGGCATGCAGTATGGCAAGGTAAGACGCAAGGCAAGAAGTTCATTTCACGTGTACTTGGGGGCTTGAAATGATACATACATGCATCTTTTACATACACCACATAAATAGTGATGTCGAAAACAAAATGAAAAAAGCTGACTAGGAAACAAACAAATACAAATCAAGAAGTGTTTTTTTTTTTTTTTTTTTTTTTTTTTTTTTTTTTTTTTTAATATACCTAACTGAATAATTACGCAAACAGGCATATAAAAATCACCATTCGAACATGTGAATTTCCCATTGAACTTGACTATTTCCCCGTATCAATAGACAAAGTTCTATCGAAAAGAAATACGTATGGAAGAGACAAGATTTCAATTTTAACAGTACTGTTCTGTTGTTGTTGTTTTCTGAAAGCAATAAGAATCTTATAGAGTTTGGGTATGTGTGTAGACAAACATTTTTGTCTCATGTTACGAAAAGAGGGGCACAGAAAATAATGATAAAACCTACCAGCAGTTACGTTTGTGGAACATTTTTCACAGATTCTTTCATTTCTGGGTAAATTGCCAAAACGCTGTTTATTAACTGGTAGTGCATTATTTGTTGTTCAGAACTTTACTAATTCAGTTACACAATTATTTGGTAACTGTAAAATACGGATCTTGAACATGCTGTAATTAGTATACATAATATCGTTATCTACATGTCTTTCCCAGTCTCGCAAAAACAACGCTGAACTTCCTCTTTAAACCATGTGGTATGTATATTCAACCAGTAACTATTTAATCCAATTTCATTTAGGATGGATTGAATACATTGCAAGTATTGGTTCTGATGTATGTTGGTGGTGTATATGTAGCCGAGTGGTGCATTACAATACAAAGGGGATGGTACAAAAGAATTATTAATGATTTACTGAATTAAAGGATAGAAATAAATCCTCGCACAGGCCAGGGACATATAGCGGGCCAGTCACAAAAGGGGTTTTCTATTGTTTTATTTACAATAGTTATAAGAAGATAATATGAGAAGAAGAAGAAGAAAACAGTACAAGCGATACGTAGCGAGATGTTGGCCTCTGGGACAACGCACAACATACACTGCTTGCGACACAACAAGAGAGAGAGAGAGAGAGCTGCTCTGGCCAGTGACTGGCCAGGTGGAAAGTGACCAGTGATCACCCACTCTGCCTACCTATGCACGTTAAGCAAACTGCACAGGCCCTCGCGTGGCCCGTGAAACAAAGCGTCCCCAATCAGGCTAAATCTGACTGGAATTGTGTTTGTTACAAGGTGTTCAGTGCTAATAGATTTCTAAATGATTCCTGAACCGATTTACGTCGGATAGGTCGCAAAAGAAGCAGTTCAACACCTACTTTCTAATGAGTATAAAATGAAGTGTTGATCATTTAAGATGAATTTATTATCTTAATTTAAGTCACCTGAAAAGGGTCAGTTCTAGCGAGCTTGTCGCTGAAAATTACAAACTACGTTAAATCAGTTTTAACGAAGGCAAACACAAATGGTATAGATTTAAAGATGGAATTGCGACGATTCTACCAAAATATAATACTTACAGTTTACTGATCCGACAAAAGAGATATTTAATTAAATACGCCGTGTCACAAACACAAGTTTTCACTCACCCAATGGTGTACAGCGACACTTTTGTGGAGTGGTTGTAAGCTTTGTGTCAGTTGAAATCTTTAGACTGACGAACGATTAAACTGAAATCAAACTTTTAACTGATTAACGTGTGTGTGTGTGTAAGTACAACAAATAGAATATAACAGTGGACAATACAGAGACTTGATTTTGTAGATGTTTAGAGAATAGGTTTAGAATGAGCTTTGCAGTCAAACCGGGAATGGCGTCACGCATTCAGCGCGAGTCATTGAAGATCAGCGGTGGGCACGCTATGGAAAAGGCGTCAGCTATAGCTGGTATGGTAAACAAACAGTGAAGCCAGCCAAACGCTTGGCTACATCTAAATTGAAAACAAAAACGTTTGTAAGACAATCAAAGATATCTATGAAGTACTTTGGTTTGTAAGAAGCTTAACCAAATTGTTAGCATCCTTGTTCTTACAGGAATAAATATGGGAACCTTACCAGTTTCACCAAATACAATAAAAGATGGGATGTATTGTCTAAACTTAAAAACTAGCCTGTAAAAGTATGATTGTAATTTTACCACAATATCAGATATATCAAAATCCCAAGTTTCACAACCATATGTCAGTACAAAAACTGTTTTGTCATATAATGCAATGATTAGATCGACAGAAAGCTTTAGTTGGTTACTTCTCCTAAGATGTGCAAGCACTGCTTTTGAAGCATAGTTGTATAGATCACACTGGGCAACGTGCATTTTGTTATAGTAATTTAGCTTCAGTCCGAAGTATTGAAAGCTACTTACAACCTCAATTTTGTCCTCGTCGATATTCAAACCGGGGAATACTCTGACTTTGCCCCGAGAGAAAATTACCATTTGACACTTTTTGCCATTTGGAATTAACTTCCTTTTTTGACAACACTGTGTCACTGCTGCAAGACCATTTTGTAGGCTTGTGGCTGCCTCTGAGAATATTAGTGTCGTCAGCAGTCCAGTCAGATGGAACCTTGCTAGTCAACAGCACAATACTGAATATATTTACCATTCTCTAAGTTTACTTTCACGACACGTTGTTGTTCACAGGTGAGCCTTTATTGCCTGCCCATCTCTGTCTCTCTTCCTTTTGTCTGCTTCCTTCCTCCTTCCTCTCTCCTCCCTTCTCCCCCTCCCTTCTCTCCCTTACACAGGACAAGCGAACACACAGAGCTCCTCCCTTATTTGTATATGACTCCTCTGCCTCTCTCTCTCTCTCTCTATCTCCCTGTTTCCCCTGTTTGTATGGCTCGTGTTGAATGCTTTACGAGTTAAAAGAAGGCTCACTTTCGGTGCTACAGATTGCATGATATTGTTCATGTTGTCAGTCCACAGTTAAATCATATATATCTTCCACTATAATTACCAAACAGGAGACATAGTTCGTCTGTTCATTGAGACATTTCACACGAAAGGACATAACTGCCAAGGAGAGAACAGTTGAAGAGCGAAGTTGAAAACCTTAAACCGAGAGTTGCCACAATGTAACCACCTTATCCAGCTGTTTTGGGTCTTCCGAATCTGATACAGTCATACAACCAACAAACAGACAATTGTTGTGCTTCTTTTCCGAATCAGATACAGTTATGCAAAACCAGCACGTAGACAATGGTTGTTTCTTTGTACAATCTAATACAACACTGCAAAACCAACGAGCACTGTGACGTATGTATATAGTAGGTATTTTTGTCAGCTCGAGTTGCCAACAGCAACAACAAAAGAAAGAAACGGACAAATATTAATGCAGTGATACATTTTTAGAATATGTGAATATATCTGTAACTGAATCACATGAGTTAAAGTAGGAAAGCGAGAGAGAAAGACAGGGAGCAAGAGACAGAGACAGACAGACGAGAGAGAGACAGAGAGAGAGAGAGAGAGGTGGGTGACATTGTTGTCAATTCTTGTATTAGTTTGTTCATTCACATATCCGAGACGGGCGCAATAGCCGAGTGGTTAAAGCGTTGGACTTTCAATCTGATAGTCCCGGGTTCGAGTCTCGGTGGCGCCTGGTGGGTAAAGGGTGGAGATTTTTCCGATCTCCCAGGTCAACATATGTGCAGACCTGCCAGTGCCTGAACCCCCTTCGTGTGTATACGCACGCAGAAGATCAAATACGCACGTTAAAGAACCTGTAATCCATGTCAGCGTTCGGTGGGTTATGGAAACAAGAACATACCCAGCATGCACACCCCCGAAAACGGACTATGACTGCCTATATGGCGGGGTAAATAAAGAAAACGGTCATACACGTAAAATGTTAAATGTTACATGTCTGAGTGTGTAGATGTGCGTGCCTGAAATCTGAATGAATGACACAGGAAACGAATGATGAGCGCCCAATGGCAGCCGTCAGTCGGCTCTACCCAGGCAGGCAGCCTGTTGTGTAAATGACTCCGTGTGTGTAAAGCGCTTAGAGCTTGGTCTCCGACCGAGGATAGGCGCTATATAAGTATCCATATCAATCAATCAATCAATCAATCCATCCACCAGTAGGTCTACATTTATTCATCCATTGATTCATTCATTCGTGTTTCAGCATCCGGAATGATTTTTCCTTTAGCGACGACGCAGCAAAACTGTACGGGTGCCAGGTGTATGCCTTCGACCCCAGGTAAGCCTTCATTGCCTGCCTGCTGATCAAAGAGTGTTGTGGGCTTAGAGAGGGTCAGGGGTACCTGGGTCACATCCTGCTGCTCAGCGGGGTTAAGGGTGGATAGAGAGGGGTGCTTCTCCCCAACCCTCTCCCATCCCCGTCCCCCACACCCGCATCTCACTGATCAGCAGACTTGTTGATGTTGTATAATGCATTCTGTGAGAGCAATGCACACACATAGAGGATCGAAATTTGTACCGTAAACATTGCGTTTAATCCGTATCGGCGTTCGTTGGGTTACAGACCACCAAACTTACCCAGCATGCACATGCCCTTCGTACCTCTGTGGTGTGGTGTGAAGTGGTGTAGTGTGGTGTGATGTATGTGGTGTCATGTAGTGTGGTGTAATTTGGAGTGGTGTGATGTGATGTGATGTAATGTGATGTGATGTGGTGTGACGTAATGTGATGTGATGTGGTGTGATGTGATGTGGAGAAGTGTAATGTGATACAGTGTGGCGTGATTTAGTGTAGTGTGGTGTGATGTGATCTGGTGTGGTGTGATGTAGTGTGATGTGACGTAATGTGGTGTGATGTTATGTGATGTGGTGTGGTGTGATGTGGAGTAGCGTAATGTGATACAGTGTACTGTGACGTAGTGTAGTGTGGTGTGATGTAATGTAGTGTGATGTGCTGTGGTGTTATGTCATGTGAAGTAGTGTGGTGTGGTGTGATGTGATGTGATGTGATGTAATGTGGTGTGATGTGATGTGATGTGGTGTGATATGATGTGGTGTGGTTTGGTGTGGTGTGATGTGGTGTAATGCATTGTGGTGTGGTGTGATGTGGTGTGGTGTAATGCATTGTGGTGTGATGCGGTGTGGTGTGGTGCTGTGTGGTGTGATGTTGTGTGATGTGGTATGGTGTGATGTGGTGTGATGTGAAGTGTATCGTGCTGTGATGTAGTGTGGTGTGATGTGCTGTGATGTGGTGTGATGTGAAGTGTATCGTGCTGTGATGTGGTGTGATGTGGTATGGTGTGATGTGGTGTGATGTGAAGTGTATCGTGCTGTGATGTAGTGTGGTATGATGTGGTGTGATGTGAAGTGTATCGTGCTGTGATGTAGTGTGGTGTGATGTGGTGTGATGTGGTGTGATGTGATGTGGAGAAGTGTAATGTGATGTGGTGTGATGTGAAGTGTATCGTGCTCTGATGTGGTGTGATGTGAAGTGTATCGTGCTGTGATGTAGTGTGGTGTGATGTGGTGTGATGTGAAGTGTATCGTGCTGTGATGTGGTGTGATGTGAAGTGTATCGTGCTGTGATGTGGTGTGATGTGAAGTGTATCGTGCTGTGATGTAGTGTGGTGTGATGTGCTGTGATGTGGTGTGATGTGAAGTGTATCGTGCTGTGATGTAGTGTGGTGTGATGTGGTGTGATGTGAAGTGTATCGTGCTGTGATGTGGTGTGATGTGAAGTGTATCGTGCTGTGATGTGGTGTGATGTGAAGTGTATCGTGCTGTGATGTGGTGTGATGTGAAGTGTATCGTGCTGTGATGTAGTGTGGTGTGATGTGGTGTGATGTGAAGTGTATCGTGCTGTGATGTGGTGTGGTGTGGCAAGGTGTGGTGTGGTGTAGTGTGGTGTAATGTGGTGTGGTGTTATGTAGTGTGATGTGATGTAGTGTGGTGTGATGTGATGTGATATGATGTAGTGTGGTGTGATGTGATGTGATGTAGTGTGGTGTGATGTGATGTGATGTGTATTCTTGTGTGGTGTGGTGTGGTGTTGTGTAGTTTGATGTGATGTGATGTAATGTGGCGTGATGTGATGTAGTGTGATGTGATGTGTATTCTTGTGTGGTGTGGTGGGGGTTGTGTGGTTTGATGTGATGTGGTTTAGTATGATGTGTATTGTGACGTGATGTGCTGCAATGTAGCGGAGGATGGAGACTAAAAAATGATGAGGATGATAATCATGATGATGACGATTACCCTGACAACAAAACAATGATGACTAAGTCAACGATAACAGCAATGATTATGATGGTAACTGTCACGGACGACCAAGTGGTTGCAGTATTTTTTTGTTATATATATTTGTTCAGATGGGGTTTCGAATCCGCATCGTCCCCTTTTCGGCAGGCGAAGTTGGCGGATGCAGTTGGACTGTTGGGATTATTAGAGGCGGGTGTGTTGCTGTTGTTTGTACACAGGCTTTTTATCATGCATGTTTCTCTTTGTAGCTGGTCGTAGGGCCAGAGGCGTGCCATGATTGTGTAACAATGTTTTGTGTGACACAAGTTATATGTGACGTTTTTCTTAAAGGGTTAGTGTATGACGTATCTGTATAATGACGTACGTGCTTCACGGATCTCGGGAGAGTGTCTTTGGACAAGGTCGTGAGGAGAGCGGCGTTTGGCTGCTGCAGTTGGTTGTTTTTTTTTCCGTTGTTTCCCTCTGTAGACGACCAAGTGTCCTCCAGATGGGAATATCAGCATTCGGTATATCTTTGTTTCTATATTTTAATGCTTAAAAAAATGTAAAGTACTTCATTTAAGAGCATTTACATTTATAGATAAGGTTACTTTCTTACGGTTATATAAAACATTAGTTAGACCTATCCTAGAATATGGAAACACTGTATGGTACTCAACGCAAATAAAGCAGTCACAAAACATAAGCTTAGAACAGGTTCAAAGAAGAGCAACAAAGCTGATCAGTAGCATAAAAGATTATTCATATCAAGACTGAAGATTAAAGTATTTACAACTACCATCACTTTAAGCAAGAAAGTCGACTAAGAGGGGACTTTATACAGATGTACAAAATATTCAGTGGGTTTGACGATGTAAACAAAGCATGCTTTTTGTGCTCCAAAGGTAACACTACAAGAAACGGTACAGACAAAATATTTAAACAGTATTCCAGAACAAATTTCAGAATGTTTACATTTAGTAACAGAGTAACAAATTATTGGCACAAACTAACAATGTTAAACGTGCACCTAGTATAAATACTTTTTAAAACCTCATAGATAAACATGAGTTATTGACAAAAACGAAGTACGACTTTGATGGATAAAAGACTGAGCTAGTCAACGACCTGACCAACAATAAAAAGGAGTAAAATTTGACGAGGCATAAAACGCCAGAAATTTCTAAGTTGTATATAACAACGCCCCAAATCATAATCCTGATGCTGATCCTGATCATATGTTAGGCACCTTCAATTGTGTGTAGGCCATTGGTTGCATTTTCTTTTTGTCGTCTGGTCAAAGTTTTCCTGGACACTGTTCTAACCAGGAGGCTCTGTCCAGTGTTCGTCTTTGTGGCGTTGGATCTTCCACTGGTCTCCAGCTCATGTTACTCTAAGTAGGAGCTATTGAAACCAGGTTTGATAGTGAAACCCAGCTGAAGGAAGTTGGAGGGGGCTACACCTTCTACTGCATTGGGAAGCCAGATGGCACCCCAAGAACCTCAGGCATGGGCTTTGCCATACGAACCAAACTTGCACGACAGCTTGACAGTCTTCCACGTGGGATAAACGATAGGCTGATGACCCTGCATCTGAAGCTGTCCAAGGATCGCTTCGCCATAGTCATCAGCTGCTATGCCTCGACGATGACCAACCCTGATGACATCAAAGAAGCTTTCTACGAGGAGCTCAGCCGCACCATTTCAGCGGTAGACAGAAAGGACAGGCTGATCATCCTTGGGGATTTCAATGCCCGCGTCGGCGTGGTCTTCTCCTCATGGCCAAAAGTCCTAGGACAGCACGACAACGGACTGCTCTTGCTCTCGCTCTGTGCGCAGCATGGACTGACCATCACCAACACCCTCTTCCAACAAGCGGACAAGTACAAGAACACATGGATGCACCCCTGCTCCAAGCAATGGCACATGCTGGACTATGTGATTGTCCGGCAGAGGGACAGAGGTGATGTTTCCATTACACGCTGCATGAGAGGAGCAGTCTGTTGGTCGGACCATCACTTGGTACGCAGCAAGATGAACATCAGACTTGCACGCAAGCTCCAACCAGCAGGCAGAAACCCTCCAGGAAGCTGAACATCCACCACCTCCCTATCACCAAGGGCATGCTGCAGCAGCAAATCCAAGCAGCTCTCTAAGAAATTCCTGCATCGACTGATGTAGAAGAGGTATGGAGCAACTTTAGAGATGCTGTGTACACAGCAGCAGCTGACACACTTGGCTTTGTACAGAGGAGCCACAAAGACTGGTTTTCCTGAACACATTGCATATTCGGCATCCGATAAAGACTGCCAGAGGAAGGAGGACCAGTTCTTGCAAACCAAGCAACTTGTACAGAAGAGGCTGCGTGAGATGAAGAACACCTGGTGGGAGAGAAAGTCCGAAGAGTTTCAGTCGGCTGCTGATGCTCACAACATGAAGACCTTCCATGATGGTCTCCGAAGCTCTGTATGGACCGAGAGTCACAGGATCAACCCCTGTCCGAGCCTTGGACCAGACCACCCTCCTGACAGACAAGAAAGACATCCTTGCCCGCTGGGCAGAGCACTTCAGCACCATCCTTAACAGGGACTCGTTCGTATCTGACGAGGTAATTGCAGCCCTCCCACAGCTACCAGTCAATGACTCGCTAGCTGCCCCTCCCACCAAGGCCGAGACCCGGAAGGTCCTAAAGCTGACACCGTCAAGAAAAGCACCAGGAGCGGATGGAATCCAGACTGACATCTACAAGTATGGAGGCGAGGTGCTGACAGACAAGCTGACCGCCCTGTTCCAGTCTATCTGGGAGAGAGGGGAGGTCCCCCAGGATTTCAAGGATGCTTCAATTGTCCACATTTACAAACGGAAGGGAGAAAAAAACATCCTGCGATAACCACCTTGGAATCTCTCTCCTCTGTATCGCCGGCAAGATCTTCGCCCACATCTTACTGAACAGACTGATCAACCATGTCTCCAACACAGTCATCCCTGAAGCACAGTGTGGCTTCCACTCAGGCAGGGGAACATGTGACATGGTATTTGCCGTACGCCAGATGCAAGAGAAGTGCCGTGAGCAGAACAAGGAGCTCGACATGGTCTTTGTATACCTGACTAAGGCCTTCGGCACGGTGAACCGCCATGGTCTGTGGAAGATCCTCCTAAAGTTTGGCTGCCCAGAGAGCCTAATCCAGCTGATCGCGTCGTTCCACAATGACATGCAGGTGAGAGTACAGGAAAATACTGACATGTCGGATCCGTTCCCTGTGGTAAATGGAGTGAAGCAGGGCTGCGTCCTGGCACCCACACTGTTCTCCATTCTCTTCTCTGCCATGCTGATTGACGCCTTCCAAGACTGTGACCGGGGCATCTACATTCAGTTTCACACAGATGGCAAACTTTTCAACTTGCGGTGACTCCACGCCAGGTCCAGGGTATTTGAGGCACTGTTGAGAGAGTTCCTCTTCGCTGATGACTGCGCGCTTGCTGCACACACCCATGAGGACATGCAGTTCATTGTGGATAGGTTCTCAACCTCCTGCAGGCGCTTTGGACTGACCATCAGCCTCAGCAAGACCGAGTCCATGTACCAACCAGCTAGCTCACAGAACGCCAGTGCCTCGACAAGCTTTGCTACCTGGGCAGCACCCAGTGCAGCAACGGAGCTCTTGATGCAGAAGTGACGCTGCGCATCGCCAAGGCCAGCTCTGCCTTTGGCAGACTCAACAACAGGCTGTGTAACAACAAAGGCATCAGGCTCAGAACTAAAATCAAAACCTACAGAGCTGTTGTACTGACCACCTTGTTGTACTGCTTGTTGGACGACGTATCGCCGTCACATTCAACAACTTGAGCAGTTTCACCAGAGATGCCTACGAATGATCCCCGGCATAAAGTGGCAAGACAGGGTCTCCAACCTCCAGGTCCTAGAGAGGAGCAGCCTGCCCAGCATCGAAAGCCTGCTGATCCAGTGCCATCTACGCTGAACAGGACACGTTGTCCGCATGATAGTCACCAGGATCTCAAAGATGCTCGTGTATGGCCAGCTGAAGGAAGGCCACCGCGAACTTGGAATACCCTGCAAGTGCTTCAGGGACACCTTGATGACAAACCTCAAAGCCTGTGACATAGACATCGCTTCCTGGGAAACTGATGCCCTTGACCGCTCTCGCTGAAGGATGCTGTGCTCTAGTGGCATAAAGACGTTTGAAAACAAGAAATGTTGGTGTTGTGGCGTATGTAGCGGGTCATTGGGGGGGGGGACGTCCGCTTTAGCACGCGTTTGACAGTAACCATAACTTGTTGTCCTGACAGCATGAAAGCTGACACTCACCAAAGGTCTGACAACGTGTGGTTCTACAAGATAGGCATCGGAGGCTCCCAGCACCAGATCCCCCAAAACACAGGTCCAAAGGCTTCAAAACCCTGTCCGAGATCAAGGCCATGCTGCATCATGACAACGTGAGTGTCCATGTCACAGAGCAGTCTGTCTGTGCTGGTCTCTCTCCTCCTGTGAGGCATCGTCCCAAACATTTACCTGTCGCTGAATCCTGACAGTTCCGTTCACTCCACCATGGCTGAGAACCAGACCGCTCAATACGATCTCGGATGAGACGATAAACCGAGGTCCTGTGTGCAGCATGTACTTAGCGCACGTAAAGAACCCACGGTGACAACAGGGTTTGTCCCTGGCAAAATCCTGTAGAAAATCCACTTCGATAAGAAAAACAAACAAAACTGGACGCAGGAAAAAGAAAAAAAAAAGAATGGGTGGCGCTCTCAGTGTAACGAAAGCGCTCTCCCTGGGGAGAGCAGCCCGAATTTCACACAGAGAAATCTGTTTCGACAAAAAGGAGGAATACAAATATAAAATATACAACAGCACGACATAATACAATTCATGACATGACCCAATGAAGCACAATACAACATGATATGATATAGTCTTTACTTGTTCAGGTTAGTGTGATAGAACAAACGTTTTACAGCCCTGTGCATAATGACGTCTGTTCTGATGTTCACCATTGAATTTTCTTTCTTTTTTTCTTTTTTGACTTTCATTTTTATTTGTCCCTACAGATAACACTTGACATACTGAAAATGGACATCGAAGCATCAGAATGGCCAGCCCTGGAAGCTATGATCACTGAAGGGGAAATCCACAAGGTTCGACAATTCTTAGTGGAAATCCATTTTTTCGATAGTAAGTTCCGACAGAAACTAGCAATTCTTCAGAAACTTGAAGCTGCTGGTTTTCGTCGTTTTCGTACTCACATGTATCCAGGTAAAGGGCCTTATAACAATCCTAACGTCTTCCCTGTGGAGAGAAGGTGTTGTTACGAAATGGGGTTTGTCAATGAAAATCTGGCCAGAGATTCTTCTTGAAGAAGGACATGAAGGAGAAATATATTATGTTGTTTTAGAATCTATGTCATGACCCACTGATGCGTTGGAATATCGGCAGGACATAATGGAAGCACGTGCGTGTAATCACAGATCTCTCACTTCCAAGGACACCATGGGAACGAGCCAAAAACTAGCCAGATGGGCCACAATATGATTACATATATTATTTCTTTTAAATCCCGAACCCATAAACCTTTTTCAACCAGTTAATATTGAGTCATTGATTCAATATAATTTTTACCTCAGCAGTATTCACATATAGGAGTAGATATGTTACCAAATGTCAGAGTTCAGATCAACGATACTGATGAAGCACACAAAGGATCACACAGGCTCGAGTTATTAGTAACAAAAAGATATTTTAAAAATATCTTAACCAACTGATAAAAAACACAATGGCTGACAAAGAAAACAGCGATTTTTTTATATTCACTTATAAAGTTTTATAAAGTTTTCCTTTTGAATCTTTATTCTAGATTTAGGATTGTTCTAGCAGTGTTCGCTGCTGCCAAAATTCACCTGCACCCCGTTGCCCTCGAGGAACATGGGGCAATGCAGCCTGCAGTCACAGCACCAGAAAGCCAGACCATGAAAGAAAACTACTGACCTTGCGTCTGGGACAACATGGTTTTTATTTTCATTTTTTGTCTTTTTTGATATTAAAAAAAAAAATTATTTCTTTTTTCTATTATGTCTTAATTGAAGAATGTTCAAATGGTGATAGGAAGTTTAAATTACTAGTATATAATAATAATAATAATAATAATAATAATAATAATGATAATAATAATAATAAAAACTGACATTTTTAGATTCCAAGGTGAAACAATTTTAGGATCTATCTACATAAGTTTGCCTCGATTTGTAGGAAGAGAGTATATGAATAGGATCTGCCGAGATTTCTTGTTTTTGGGGGTTAAAAAAATTAACCATGGTATATTTATACAGTTATCATAATCATCATGGTAATTTATTTGGATATTTATGAATTATACATTATGATAGAACCTTTATGCGTCGATATCAACTTGATAAAAAAAAGAAAAGAAAAAAAAAGATAGTCTTTTTTCAAGCATACTTTTATACAGTTTGATATCATGGCAGAAATGCAGACATACAATAACAATATTATTTGTCCACTATTTATAGTATCGCCTCAACAAACTTTCTTTCGTTTTCTTTAAAGAGAGAAAAATATCACTCACACACACACACACTACTACTACTACTACTACTACTACTCGCATTTTCCCATGACATTTTTTTTCTCATATTTTCCTACTGATATAGTGGTTGTTTTGGTGTGTGTTTTTTTTACCACGTTTTATGGAAACATATATAAGCATATCCACCATGACATGTGAACAAATAAAGCAGGTGCTTTCAAGACCAGTGTCTTGTAATATACTCGTAAGCTAGTTTGTTGCTGATATTTCATAATATATTATAGTATCGCCTGTTACATCACGAGTGAAATTGCACATAGTATCGACAATACATGAAACATAACACAATGCTAACTATCGTGCTTTATAGTACAGCAGTATAATTTTGGATCATGCGACATTGTTATGATGTAGTATAATGTTTCATGCAATAATTTTACACAGTTATTTTACACAATCTTTATTTATGGTTACCAGTTTCCAGAAAATAAACTATGAACATCAATTCCAGCGAAGGTGTGTGTTTATATATATATATATATATATATATATATATATATATATATATATATATATATATGTGTGTGTGTGTGTGTGTGTGTGTGTGTGTGTGTGTGTGTGTCTTTGTAGTGGTTTCTTAAGTCTAATGGGAAGAGTTTCACACATGGTTTAATCTTACTCATTGTGCATTTATAAATAAAATGCCTGGCTAACAAAATTATAAAGTCCAATATTACATCTGTTTTTGTGACATCATCGTTTCCAAATAATACCAATTCTATATCAAGCTTTACATTTTAGCGGTTTTCACTCTTTTCATTCCACAATTTTCTAAAACTTTATGCATATATTTCCAACTTACTGAATCAAAAGCCTTCTCAAAAATTTTTTCCTTCAGGTAATAGATTATATCATGAATGAGCCTTAGATTATCTCCTATATATCTGCCAGATACAAAACCCATTTGATCTTCATTAATAAGTTTATCCAGGACTAGTTTTTTGTTTTGAAAAGTTTTTTGTTTTGAAGAATCTTGCAGTCAATTTTGTCTTCTTCTTCCCTTTATCCAGGACTGTTTCCATTCTATTTGCGATACAGCTAGAGCTAATTCTATAAGATACGTTTAACAGTGATATTGGATGCCAGTTTTTAAGATATTCTCTGGGTTTATCTCCTTTTGGTAGGCAAATTATGATACCTTCTCTCTGTGTAATGGACATCTCTTTTTTTCTCAAACCCTTCATTTAAAGACCGTACAACAAAACCACGAAGCTGTTTCCAGACATGTCTACCCTCTCCTCCAAACTGTATGTGGGGGAGACCTACCGATCATTGGGCGAGTGCTTCTCAGAACAGCTGAGGTCGATGAAGCTAGGCTACAACAACCTTGTCGGCCAGCATTTTGCTGGCCCATACCACAGTTTCTCCCATGCAAGAATTTCAGCTGTGTGGCAGAACCCCAGTGACAGCACGTACAGAAAGTGCATGGAGAGCCGCGTCATTGACCGCTTGGGGACCGCACAGCCGAATGGACTGAACGTCAGAGTCACTGACGTCTTGCGCCTGGGTCCTTCTGCCTTGATCTCTCTGTCTTTATTCTTTCTTTAACCTCCTATCCCTCTTTTTAGAAGCAATATATATATATATATATATATATATATATATATATATATATATGTGTGTGTGTGTGTGTGTGTGTGTGTGTGTGTGTAAGAGTATGTATTGCACTGAATGGTGATCAGCAAGTGTTTAGTGTGCATGGTCCATCAAAACAGAAAGTAGTGAGATGTCATCACCCATTTCTCACATAGGCTTTCCTGTCCACACTGTCCTCTTTTCATCACTTGACAACGGGCCTATGGTTCGAAACGTCGTATCCCACTAAACAGAGTAATCAGCTACCACCAGAAAGGTTTTTGTAAACTTTAGTTTTTTTTCTATGGGAATATTACATATTCCTGATCTATTATATACTAGTGCAGCAAGCTGCTCTTTTATGTTTTCAATTGTATTATTTATCGTATCTACATATTCTTCATCTTTTAAAAGTGATGAGTTGAATTTCCAAAAATTCCTTGATCTAGTATCTTTTCTAAACTCAAACTTTATTGAAATAAAAGAGTGATCACTCCTATAACCAATCAAAATGTCTACATCTTTTACATTAGCTAGTGAATTTTTGGAAATTAAGAAAAAGTTTCTAATCTAGCTTGCTGCAGTGGATTTAATCTTTTCCATGTAAATCTAAGTATTTCTGAATTTATTTCCCGCCATTTCTCTGCCAGTTCTAGATCACCTGTCAATTCAATAACTTTTGCTTGTGCCTTAAGATTATTAACATGTTTGTAATTACTGTAATCTAATGGTGGAATCAAAACTAGGTTCCGGTCCCCTCCAATTACTGTTGTTTCAGATTCCAGTTCTTTAATCTGATTACTTAATTCTACATAAAACTGAGGATTATCCCTATTCGTACCATAAATATTTACCAGTGTGATATCCCTTTCCATAGTTTGTATTGATATGATCAGATAGTTCCCATGAACATCTTTAATTATATTTTTACTTTGAAATCAAAAGTATTATTATTAAACAGAATTGCTACACCTCTTGATTGTGATGTATATATGCAAAAAAGCATTCATATCCCCATTCAGCTCTTATCTGTCTTGTTTACTTACAAAGCGGGTATCTTGCAAGAAATACATTGCCTTTTTTTTTTTCTTTTTTTTTTTTTTGTCTAAGAAACTGAAAGACACCAAGTCTTTTTTGAAAGTCACCTAGGCCCTGAACATTAGCTGAAATTATTGAAAGGCTAGACATTAATGATAGTCTAAAGATTTCATATCTGCCCCTCTGTATATGATCTGGTAAACCTTGTCTGTTTTTGGTGTTATATAGGCCAGGGAATTTAGATTAAAATTTGCGTTAGGTCAAAATATCAGCAACAAAACCGTTCTTTTTACGATAAAATAGAATAAATCATACTGATCACACTGATATAAAGTTGGCCACAATAGGGGGGCGGGAACATAAGTAGATTTTGATTTTTAATGTCCAGTATCGAATATTTTTATTACTTCTGCCTGTGTGAGAGCGCCTTACAAAGAGTCGCAAGGCAAGCACAGGCGAAGGTTACGCAAGCGCGGTATAAGGGATCGCCAGATGAAAGCGTTCAGCGCGGTACAGTACATGTGACTGACTGCTGCCACGCTGATGCTGATCTGTGAGCAGGTCACTGCGGCAGACAACTGATTCTGAACGGAAAGCTAGGAACAGAGCTCTTTGGGGTCAAAAGGAAACAAACATTTTCAATTTCTTATATTTTGTACTAAATTGGTAGAAGACGCAAATCCGCTTTTGTGAATGTTTTCCAGTTTCGTACCATTCATGACATATCATAAATAATGAAATCGGTATTATACCGACTGCAAAGGTGAATTTACGAAGGCAGCACGGGATCATTTAGTTCGTAAGTATAATTTTAAGTATAATCTTGTTGATAGTTTACGCAATGCACAACTTGGAGAAACTCCATGCTCTGCTTATTAACGTGTAGAATATAAATATCTAAATATGTGTTAACCCAGGTTCAGTTTCAATGAACATTATTGGCGCTCTGTCCAGACGATAAATTCGGAAAGTATAGAGGGCAGATGTTGGCAAAATTGAACATCATGTCTTGATGTGAAAAGAACGGCGTGAAATACATATTTTTCTTTAGAAATGAACTGGTATTTGCAAATGTGACCCACGAACCCTGGTGCAGTGGACGTCAATTTAGCGTGGGATATAAATAATAATCATAATGATTACAATGGATCATAAATGATAATCATATTGATAACAATGGATCACAAATTTTATTAATGATTATGTAAAACTTGGTTGTAACACGTGTAACATTGAATCCAAGTTACCTAAACTAACTTTCCCGACACAAATGTTTGCATTACTGGATTTATAATAATGATAGTAATGAATCTATCTTGTGATCTTTAGCCAATGCAGTGCATTCAAACAAAGCCTGTGCAAAATTATGTATTTTATTATGATTACCTAAAACCTTATGACATATGTAACATGGAGCCCAAAATACCTAAACTAACTTCTCTACCCTGGATGATTTTATTTTTCAGAAACACTGCAGCCACTCCATTTTCACATCAATTCTCCCCAGTGTTTAACTGTTTAAAGTACTACTGTTAATCTTATTATGAAATGGGAATTGCATGATTTATATCACATGACAAATATTTTCCTCTTTGTCTGAAGAAATGTGATCAAAACACCGGATTCTTTGTATCTTTCTATTCGGTCAATCAACAGAAAACTGATTAGCGTTATCCTCACAGTGAAGAAATATGTAGGATGGCAGAAAAACAAAATGTAGTAAAAATAAGACTATGAGAAAAACAACAACCAAACAACAACAAAAATAACAACAACAAACAACAACTGAAAATGAGGAATTTTATTATCTGCGGAAAGCAGAACCTAAGAAGATGTATTCCGTGTCCGAATGTGACACCTGACTTCTCAAGCACTACTAAACGTGAAATGCTTCAAATTTAACTGATTTTAAGAAATTCATTCACAATCAATGTATAGTTTGGTTTTTCAGAACTTGTGTGATGTAAAATGTGACTGTTCTAATCAACTTCTGCAAAACAATAAGCGCGTAGGGACTGACGTGTTTCGGATACAACGAATTTTTTCGCTCCACACTTCCGTCGTCTGTCTTGTGAATTGATAAACTACATCATTTCGTGATAAAACTTCACCAGATAGCAAAAGCCGGAATCAAGGTAATTTAAGGGGGTGATTTTCTACTTTGAACTTTGTTGTTTGGAACTTTTGATGCAACAAGTCTTCAACTGAAAGCTGTCTTGCCGAATTACAAGCGTTGACTTGGTTCGAAATCTTACAACAGTATCCGAATATTACCGCATCTCGCCATGTGTCAGAAACAGTGATTGTGTCTAAACTTATTCGGTTGAGAGAAAAATGTACAAACAAACCATAACAACGACGAAATTAACATACACATTTTTTTTGTTTTTGTTTTTTAATATAGCAACCACGGTGTGCGAATGAACATATCGGAGATTTCCGTGTAACATGTGTACATTTCATACGCTGTCGGAAACAACACATTATCTGAATCTGTGATCAAACACACACGATTGAAGGGTGTTTGTCAAACCGATTTACGCTTTCCTGCGATGAATCCGCATGATTTATGTGAAAACAGTTCTAATTTTGTTCAAATGTATATTTTTATTGGGTCGTTTACATGCACAAAAGTAACACGGAAAAGCGGAACTGAAAATTAATATGCGACGTCGATTGCATTTAAATAGTTGAATAGACTTTTTTCTCCAGAAAATGAGTGTATGTGCTGCAGAAGACAGGTGTGTTGACCACCTGTTGCAAGTAAAGAACATGTAGTGTATTCATGAATGTGCTTGCCTTTGAATGAATAAAAAAAAACAAAAAACCCACACGTCAAGAGGAACGGGTTGTTTACGTCTCTCACGCGGGTTTTTTGCGTAATGTTTCAAACTTTATGTACAATTATATATATATATATATATATATATATATATTTTTTTTTTTAATTTTATTGATGATCAATGTTTTATTGTCACAACAAATGAATATAGATCAGGTCTGTATGTACTGGATTTTAATCAGGTTTGTACTGATTTGTTTCTGACCACTTCATGTTCAGACACATTGCCATGTCACAAAATGGCGCCAAAATTTTGGATGTTTTTAATAATTTTCAACACATTTAAGACACAAGAACAAACCATATTCTCACAAAATTGTTGCAGTCATTTCTTTAATGAATTGCAATCCTGATAACATGTGAAACATTTGAATAATCTTTGTAAACATATGTTTATATTGAATCAGACTGAGAGATCCCCATTTCCAATAAAGTTCTGGAGACTGACCCATTTTCATCTTCCAGGCAGTCTTTGCTCTTCATGACTATCTGATGCATTTCATTTTGCCACCTTCATACTCCAGCCAGATACATTTTCTTTCCCACGCTAAACTGACGTGTCTACTGCGCCAGGGTTCCTGAGTCCCATTTGCAAATACCGGTTCATTTCCAAAGAAAAAAAATTCATACCGTTCTTTTTACATCAAAACATGATGTTGGTCGATTTTGCCATCATCTGCCTTCCTAGCATGCTTTCTGAATTAATTGTCTGGACAGTGCTCCAACAATTTTCATTGAAACAAACCTAGTTAACACGTATTTAGATATTCATATACTACACGTTAATAAGCAGAGCATGAAGTATTTCCAAGTGGTGCATTGCATAAAATGTCAACATATTTGTTCTTATGAACTAAATGATCCTGTGCTGCCTTCGTAAATTCACCTTTGCAGTCGGTATAATACCGATTTCATTTTTTATGAAATGTCATGACTGGTAAGAAACTGTAAAACATTTATAAAAGCAAATTTGCGTTTTCTACCAATTTAGTATATAATAGATGAAATTAAAAATGTTGTTTCCTTTTGACCCCAAAGAAATTTCTTATTTTCTGGACGGTATCTGTCATCTGCCGCAGTGACTTACTTACGGAGGTATAGGACAGCATCAGCGTGGCAGCAGTCAGTCACAAGTACTGTACCGTGCATAAACGCTTTCCTCTGGCAACCCCTTATACCCACGCTTGTGCAACCCTGGCTTGTTCTTGCCTTGCAACTATTTGTAGGTGATCTCTCATGGCCAGAAGTGTGACAAATAATTATCAAAAACCCAAATCTAATTATGTTCCCGCCCACCTACAGCGGGTCAATTTAACCATGTGTCAGTATGATTTAATTTTATTTTAAATCGGGGAAAAAAACGGTTTTTTTGCACCCCTTTCGCTTTTTTTGAAATCTGCCCTGTGGATTTCACTTGCCGAAACCACTACCGGGACAGCAGGGTCACGTCAACAGGCACAATTTGTGAAAATGCAGGGTTTTTCCCCCCCCCCACCCCACCCCCACCCCGGGCCCCCCCTCACCTCCCTCACCCCCCTCCTGGGGGTTGGGGGGAGTGAGTTTTGTTGTCTTTCAAGTCGTTTCCCCCCCCCCCCCCCCTCCCCTTTTTCACAAACCAGCTGGGGTAGATGGGGGGACTTGGGAACAAAAAGAAGGGAAATTTTTATGTAATGTGAATTTTGATCATGCCACTAACATGCCGAATTTGGGTATCCCGCCCTTTTCCCCTCCCAATTTTTTTGGGGACGTAAACGGGTGAACTTGTTTGGGAATGTTTTTTTGAAAAGGGGTTTAAATTTGTACGAATCGGGACCCTTTTTAATTGGGTGAATCGGGAAAAAAGCATTTGAATTTTTCAGCATTCACATAGCGTCACTGGGGACAAGCAAAGTTTGGGTTATTTCAGTTAAAATAGGGGGGGGGAGTGGGTTTTTTAAAAGCTTGCATTAGTATGCACAGTATTTTGGGGAAAAGGGAAAAAACCCAGTCAGCCAATAAGTTTATTCTTAGCTGTCCCCCAAAAATAAATGAACACTGACAGGGGGACAAAAACGATCTTTGATGGGGAGGTGAAAGGGAAAAACCTTATGGGCGGTGAGTAAAAGACTTGAAATTTTTTTTTAAAGCAATGTTGATAACTTGTTTTTTTTGGGAACAATTTTTTTGTGTCAGTGAACAGCCGTTTGAGTTGTCTTGGGCTTTGGGGACAAAAAAAGGGGGGTTTAATGTGTGAAAGCCCCCACTAAGGGGAGGGAAGTACACAAAAAATCTTTTGAGTTCCCCCCCCCCCACCCTCCCCCCCTCTACAAATTTTTTTTCCCAAATTTTGTTTTTAATTTTTTCCCCAATTTTTTTGGTTCAAAGGGTTTTTGTGTTTTGGGCCCCCACAATGGGGGTGGGTTTGCATTGATATGTCAGTGTATTGTCAGTTTTGACTGACTGGGGAAACAAGGGAAAGCACTGAAAAAAGAGAACCCCATGGAAAAGGGTTTTGGTAATAGCGGGTGTGAAGAGTAGTTTGGTTTTGCAAAACCCCTTTAAGGGTGGGTTTTATGTACTTTGATGCATTTTTGCTAGATAAAAGTGGGTTTGGGTTTCAGTGTGAACGAACAAAACTTTTGGCTAAAAAATTTGGGTCTTTGTTTTTAAAGATTTTTCATGTGTGTATGCACAGGGGGGGTAACAGCAAGTGTTGTTGAACACTTTTTTGACTTTTTGGGTAGTAGTGATCCCAAAGTGTAGGGTTCTGCTTTTGGTCTGGTTTAAATTTGTTCAGACAAAATTGGGGGGCCATTTTTAAAAAGTGGATGATGAGTTGATTAACAAAGAAAAGCACGAGGGTCGTGTATGTTGTTTTTCCCCATTGCTGTTTACCAGGATATTTTGGAAATAATGAATTTTCCCCACATGTACTTTTGTCAGGGGGCATTTTTGAAGGCAAAAAGGAGAATTTTTTTGGGATGGTAACACAACCCGTTTTTTTTAAAGTTTGATGGGTTTAAAATTTAGTTGAACGCTCAGGGTTTATTGGTCATTTTTTGTTTGGGGGAAGGTATTGTATGTCCTGTGGGGGCAGGTAAGCTTATGGGAAACTTTTTTTTTACCACCAAAAACTATGTTGGGGGGATGCAAACTGGTTTGGGCATGTGATGAAAGGTGTGAGAGAGAATAGCCCCTTTTTTTGTCAGTGTTTTTCAGGGTATTTTTGGATTTTAAACCCGACCTGGGGTTTTTGGGTTTTATGTTTGGTTCCCCGGGTGCTGCTTGTTGGGGGCGGGTTTAGGCGTAGGGTGAACTTTTAAATGTGTGGGCTTGTAGGAAGTCTTTAAGTTTTTAGGGTTTTAAAATACTTTTTGGGAGGGCTGTTTTTGTTGCCCTTTTCCGTAGGGTTAAAGGCTTTTGTGGTTTTGGGTGAAATTTTAAAGTAATTTTTGTAAAAAATAAACACATAAAAAACCACTCCCTGGGGGCCCCGCTATTGATGTGAGGAGAGCAAGCGATGTGTGGCCCCATCATCGATCCTTATCCCCCCGTCTGCTCCCCTCTCTCTTGGAATAAACCACCCTTTCGAAAAGTTGTTTTTACATATCAAAATCAAACAAAATAAATAAACCCAAAAAACAGAATGGGAGGGGGTCAACAAGAAAAAACTCCACCAAATACCCAAAAATTCCAACTGAGAAAAAGAACCAAAAAGGAATCAAGACATCATCTGGCGATTCAATTATGTAAAAAAAACAACAACAAAAACGCACAACCACAACACCAAAAAAACTTCTGAAATGTCAATGCACCCAGAGAAAATGAAAACCAATTCAGGGAAACCCCCTCTTGAAATGAGGGAGGTCGGGAGGTCCCACAGAGTGCAGCATTCTGCACTCAAAGCTTTGTATCCTCCGATCATCTAGACACATCAACCTGTCATTAAAAAAAAAGAAGAAAAAAAAGTAGCCCGAAATGGATGTGTGTGTGTGTGTGTGTGTGTGTGTGTGTGTGTGTTGTGTGTGGGGTGTGTGTGTGTGTGCGTATTGTGTGGTTGGAGAAAAGAACAACAAAAAAAAAAAAACAAAACAGAAAAAAGAAAAAAAAAGAAAAATTGATCTGTTCACAAGCCCATTCAGCTGTGCACAACCCCCCCCCGAAACACCAACAAAAAACAAAAGCCAACCAAACCAAACAAACAACCCCACCTCCCCCCAAAAAAAAACAACAACAACCAAAAAACAAAACAAAACAAACACACACACACACAAAAGCAAAAAACAAAAAACAAACCCCACTGTTCCCTGTTACCCCGTGCTGCATTTCTATCTGTTGACATGTCCTCAAATCTGATCACTCATAAGATAATGAAAAATAATTGCAAAGCAGACACAACTTACCCACCAGGCACGCTAGACATAAAGGTGCCAGCGGGGCCAATCACACATCTCAGACGAGGAGTGAAGCTATGAATCTTTCCACACAGAAAACGAGTGATTCAAAACAACACCCAATGTCAACAATCGAAACCGGAAAGAAACCCAAAAGTTGCATGTTGACCCAAAAATGTCACCCCCAATAATATTCACACACAAAAAAAATACCTGGGAAAACAAAACAAAACAAAACAAACAAACAAAACAAAACAAAACACTACCACCATACCACTTTCACCACGCATTTCAAAAACAGCAAAATGAAAACCACCTCCGCAGGGGGAGAGAGTCCGTTTTGCATCTCAACCACACTGCACCCCTCCCCAACCAAATAACACACACACAGTAAAGAAAGATAAAATCGAAACACCAAGACACCTGCCATTTTCCCTTTTAAGTCTGAATCTTGGCATCATTGACATCACATAGTTTACCAAGGTGATGCAATGGAGGAGCACAAATTTAGTCTTGCTATGACTGCACTTGCTACGTGTTATTACGATGCGCGGGTTAGTGTAGGTTGATGCATACATTTGTGTGTGGTGTGCCAGGTGTGTGTGTGTGTGTGTGTGTGTGTGTGTTGTGTGTGTGTGTGTGTGTCTTATGCATGTGCTTGCGGCACGCACGCCACGCATGTGTGGGTGTGGACGTGTGTGTTTGCGCGCGCGCGCGCATGTGGTGTGTGTGCGTGTGTAGTGGTGTGTTGTGTGTGTGGGTGGTTTTGTACTAAGAAATAAAATCGTGATGACACAATTCCTTCTCAAGTTTATATAAAGCTTAAGTATAAGCTCTGTTATCAAAGATTCCATATCTGGCCCGGCACAACAACAACAACAACAACAACAAAAAGAAAGAAAAAAAAAAGGTTTTTTGATATTTTGATAAATACACTCTTTGATCTGTTTACCCTCGAATGTTTGTCAGACATTTTTCATCTGTTTAAATATGTCACTTTTGGAATATATCTCATGAAAAGAAAATAATGTGCAATGAGTAATGAACCTGTAATGAGACTGTTTACAGTAAATAAAATAAGAAAGTAAGAGAGGTATTGATAACAGGATTGCGGGGTTGGTTTTAGTGAACAACACACATCCCACTTTGAACAGTGCATATATAGTTGTGACAATGTCACAGCGTCACGAACAATATCACTACAGCTGTAAGATCGCAGGCATTGAAGCGCTTCGCTTATTTTCCTTTGTTTTATATGGGTCAGGTCAGGGGCATAGCCCTTGCTACTGGTACCATGTAACCCAGTACTGCCTGCCGTATGTGAAGTCACCCAACGACGGACCAGGCGGAGGAGGAAACCTTTCCCCAATGGCTGTGAAGGCGGAAAGAGGATGACCAAAGGGCAGGGGGAGCTCTTATCCTTGGCTGGAAGTCCTCCTAGGAGACGGAAGTCCGAAGAAAAAACCTGCACCTGCCGAGGCCGTCCCACACGTGGAAGTATCTGCACCTGTGGGACTGTGAGCGTCGGCAGGCGAGAGAGTGGGGAAGGGGACTGCACAATTCCTCTTCACTAAAAAAAAGTCACCTGTGCTGGTCAGGCAACCAGGCTACTGTCGGAACGTCGAGCTAGCCCTTCAACACCCAGCTTTCCCAAGCCCTGCGGCGATGGAGAAGTGGTAACGGGGACAAGCAGAGGTTGCTGCTGGCAGTTCCTAGTCACGACTCTGCACGCAGGCGGCTGTGGGGTGATGGTCGTCTGCCGTAGACTGGGGCAGATGCGGCGTCGGTATCCTCCCACAGTGTCAAAGCAGCCCTTTTTAGGGACAGCACTGCTCTCCCCACATGGGGAAGGGGAGATAAAAGGATCCCTAAACAAAGCCTACCTCACCTAGTACCTAGTAGGAAACCGCACCTACTTGGACATCCAACACTAGCGGTCGAAAACAACAGAAGAAAAGAACCAGGAGTCATGCCCTGACTGTGGGTGCCTGGAATGTTCGCACCCTTTTAGACAGATCAGAAAGGCGTACAGCGCTCGTTGCTAGAATGCTTGATCGCTACCAGGTGGACATACCAGCCCTGAACAAAACCAGGTTGGAGGGGGCTACACCTTCTACTGCACTGGGACGCCAGATGGCACCCCAAGAACCTCAGGTGTGGGCTTTGCAATAAATGTAAAACGTGCAGACACACATTCACACATACACACACACACATGCATAACATATATGACAAACATGCAGTTTCACAGATATGAAAGCACAATCAAATACACATAAACGTTCATGAGCACCAACACACTCACTCACACGAACACACACACACACAATTACCCTGCAACCCCCCCCCCCCACCCCCCCCCCCCCCCCCACCCCCAGCCCCCTCCACACACTCATTTCTAGGCTACATATCGTAGCTTCCACGGCACAAACCCACCCACACACATCCCCCCGCCCACCCAACCCTTCTCCCCCCACCACACACACACACACGCACACAAACGCACACTTACTTGTATAATCACACAGACATACGCCCATATCCCCCACCCCCAAAACCCCACACATATATACAAATATATGTCCACACCCGCATGTTCCAATATTCCGTTGCTCTACAGGGTAGATATGCATACACACCACATACCTCATCCTCTACACACACAAACACACACACACACGCGCGCGCGCGCGCGCACGCACACACGCACGTGCACAGAGCTTTCCTGGCACATGTGAACACTTACACCCTCGCGCACGCACACACGCACACAAACACACACAGACATACAAACACACACATACACACACGCACAGAGGCTGCCACTAATTGGCCGCAAGAGGGGTGGGGTAAAGATCTCTGATGCCAAGAACGTGGCGTCTAGCTGTTGCTCAGTCTATTGTATTTGGAAAAGCCCACAGAGACTCTGTTCCGTTTTGGAGAAATTTGTGCAATGTTGGTTTGTAAATGATGGCGATATTCGTTTGATTTGCAAAGCATCGTACTCTACCTTTCATGCTAGACGTACGGCCGCTCCCTCTCTCTACCTTTATTTCTTTGAGGCGATCGATGGTGTGATGGCCTTGGAACTGTTCTTTTTGGTATTCTTTAACTTTTCTGAGGATTTCCGATTTTCTTAGATGTAGGCTGCTCGTTGTTGTTGCGTTATCAGCAAGTCTGTCAGCTCGCTCATTTCCCATTCCACTTTCAATTTTATGTATGAGGTTCATTGAGTCCATTAGAATCATGGCATGTTGGTTTCCGGGCATATGGATAGATGATAGCCACTGGAGGGCATGTGTCACAGCTTCAACTTCCATCGTTAGGCTGAGGTTGTGACTTTGTAGGCAGCATTCTCTTCCCTAATTGTTTTTCCATTTTGTTTTGCAGTGAATCCACAACCGGATTGGCCTTTGGTGACTGAGCCATCTATGCATATGATGATGTCCTCTTCTTTACTGTTTTCTTCTATGAGTAGCTTCACTTCTGCGTCAGTTTTTCCCTTTGGCCATTCCCGACAATGTCTTCCAAGAGTGAGTGAAATGGCTGTGTTGAATAGATGACTGAGGTTTTCGGGGTTTCCCTCCCATTCTTGTGTTTCTTTCATGTCTTATAGTCGGCATACTAGTTGGATTGTGTCTTCTGCTTGCCCCATCCATGATCTTCCTCGTCCTAGACGGCTGCCTTTTGGTTCCTTGATTGCGTCATGCGGTGGGTTTTCAGGGTTTTCTAATGGTCTGAAGTAAGTCTTAACCTGTTCTAACTTGTTTCTGGCCTGCACTGAAGGAAGGTCAAGCAGGTATCACATGGTTTCCGTGAGTGTGTCTTTTGTTGTTCCAAGGATCAGCCTCATAGCTTCATTTTGAACTGTTTCTAATTTTAGGAGGCTGCTTTGAAACGGTGTTGTTAGCCCAAGTCCGTAGTCGATCACACTGAGAACGAGTGATTGATATAGCAGAAAAGGTGGCGTTGTTCAATACCTTTGGTTGCCATTGCTTTTAAGATTGAAAGACCCTTTTGCATTTGAGAACAGTATTTTCCGTATGTTTTCTGAAGGTCAGCATCCTGTCGAACTGTATTCCTAGGTAGCGTAGGCATTCGGTTTTCTCGATCTGAATTCCGTTGAATGACACAGGTGGTGGTGATTTGCTCGCGGTTCTGTTGTTGAGGGTGCACAGCAACGTTTGAGCTTTTGCTGGATTGATGGAAGATCCTGTGTCTTTGCACCATTGAGCGATATTGTTCAGTTGTTTCTGGACGGCTTTAATTCTTTCCTGAGCATCTTTCGAAGTTTTGAAGACCAGGCCATCATCCGCAAGAGTAAGCACCCGAGCTGTTCCATTGTTGTTTAAGTCTGCAAGGCCCTTCGTGTAGACGTTATAGAGGACAGGAGAGAGCGGAGACCCTTGTGGCAGTCCCATGGATAGTTTAGAAGGTGCAGACATCCAATCTCCGAGGCGTAGGACGACAGTTCTTTCCTGAAGCACTGCTACTATCCATCTTGTCAGTGTCAAACTTACTCCATACCTTAGTAGCAGCTTCATGAGGTGCGCAAACTGGACTTTATTGTAGGCATCTTCAAGGTCAGTTGCTACTGCTAGTGTTTCTTCTTTTCTTTGAAATCCTTCATATACCTCATATGCGAAAGCAGCCGCATTTTCCTATGTGGACTTACCTGTTCTGTAAGCACCTTGATTTGAAGGGAGAATGTGCCTGTGGTCAAGATCCCTTGAAAGTTTCCTGGCTATCATGTGTCCATGAGTTTTCCAGCAATGTTTTGCATGGTTAGGATTGTTAGCCGCTTACCTGACGATGGTCATTTCCTGGTTTTGGTATGGGTTTTAAGAAGCTGCGTGTCCAGTCCTCCAGCACATGTCCATTGTGGAAACTGTTTTGATACAGATTGAAAAGTTTGCTTCTGTCTTCTTCCGATAGCTCCTTGATGTCCGAGTAGCGAACTTTGTCTGGGCCAGGAGCCGATTCTTTCTTGCATTTAGCTATTGTTTCGTTTAGATCATCTGTTGTCAAGTCATCATTAGGTCCAGTCTGCATAAGGGTTTGGTTTAACTCCTCAACATTTTTTTTTTTTCATCTAAGTTTCTTTGATCGTTCTGTTGTATGAAATGTTTGAGCAGGGCGGATCCTTTTTCTTCGTTTGTCTTAAGCTTGGTTCCATCAGTATCTAATATGTCTGGGATCGTTGTTGTGCTAGTTTTTCCTTCCATGCGACGATGAAATTGCCAGAACTCTGTCAATGTTGTGTCATAACTGAGTGCCTCGCAAAACTGTTTCCACTTGTCATTTTTGGCCTCTTGAGCAATGATTTCAAACTGTTTAGTTTTTTCTTTCATTTTTGTTTCAATATCTTTGTCCGGAGATGGTTTTGTTCTTTCTTTTTGCCAAAGTTTGACAGCCGCATGTTTTTCTATCCAGGCTCTCTCTGTGTCGGTATTCCACCATGGGGGCTGAATAGTTTGCATCCTGTTCGGTGCCGTTCTTTTGTTTCTTCTGCGTCTTAATTTTTCGATGACGGTTGTCTCTTTGGTTTCATACTGAAATGGATCACGCGGTTTCACACAGGGTTTATCTGATAGTTTTTGTAGACTGAAAACTACCGGGAGGTGGTCACTGCCTTGCTGTGGAAGAGTCTCTGCATTCATTCCTGATCTGAATTTTGCAGATGTTAGAGCAATGTCAATCACACTGTCACTGTCCCCTTGTCTTGTTCCAAGGCGAGTTGGGGATGTGGTTGTTAATAGGCTAAGAAGGAATTTCCCCTATCATTCCTTCAAGTGCGAGTCCTTGTGGGTTGGTGTTCCGCTGGTCCCATAGCTTCAATCTTGCATTGAGGTCTCCACAGATAATGACAGTCTCCAAATTCGTTCTCTATTTCCTCTAAAAAGGCCCAGTCCGCTTTTGTTGTGCAGGTTCCTGGGTGAACATATGCATTGATGAGCACGATGCTTTTGTGAATTCCGTCAGGTTTTTCAAGACACACACCCACTAGTTCACATGAGTTGCTATACCATTTCTCTAGATATAGTGGAAACTTTGTTTTTAAGATTTTTGTTGAGTATGATTGCTACTCCTCTCACTTCATTCCTTTGAAAGACTGTGGAATTCTCAAAATGTATTGGTCTGTCTGCACCTGTCCTGGTCTCTTGGAGACATAAAATGTCAAAATCATATGCCAGTTTCTCAATTGTTGAGATTCTCATTCTCGCGCTGGAGCAATTCCAACTGCTGTTTCTAAAGAATTTCTTTGACAGCCGCTCTGCTTTTGTCATTCTGCTACCTAAGCACAATCTTTTCCCACCTCTTTTGCCACGCCTGTTTTGGGGTTTGGGGATCTGATTTTATGTCTCATGCAATGCAGCTGATCCCCGAGGTGCACGCAAGACCGGGTTTTGTTAGTATCCATAGAAGGGTGTTCTATGTGGTGAGGGAAAATATTCGGTCACCCTGACAGAGCCTCTTATCAGGGAAGGGCAATGGATGTCCATCTGTGTGGAGTCCGTCAGCCTGGTGTCGCCCTAAGGCCAGACTGCAGCATCTTTCATAATTTCACCTCTAATGCGTGCATGTGGGTGCTCGTTCATGTTCTAGGTATGTTGCTGGGGTGTTGTGTGATGGGCCAGAGTGTGGCTACTTTTTATGTATTGTGATTTGGGATTCTGTGCATTATTTGGGCATTGCGATGTATGTGACTGGTTTTAAGCACATATACTGGGATTCGTTTTCAGTATTGTGACTGGTTGTTATGTAATCTGCATATTATTGCTGAGGTATTGTTTGAGGAAGGGGGTGGGGGCTGAGGTAGATTTTAAGTACTGTGATTTTAGATGTCTATTGTTTCGGCATTGTGATTTACGTGATCAGATTGAAGTATTGTGGTTAGATTTTCAGTACTGTGGTATAGGAGAAGACAAGACAAGACAAATGGTTTATTGTACATCGGCCTCAGGCCATTATACAAACACATGGAGAGGGGGGCAGGGTCTGGTGCGGTCAGGGGTCAGGGGTCGGCGGTGGGGTCGGAAGGGGTACAATCTGGATAAACGTATCAATAGCAAGAACATTGTTAGAATAGGAACTCGTGCGCTGGCAAATCTCAACAGAATCAGACAAGCTAATAAAAAGCCGTTGGAGATGTTTTGGTTATTATCACTGATTCTCGTTCAGCCAGCAAAAATCCAAGGACTGAGAAACTTTTTTGTGGTATAGGAAATATGTAGCGTTAGGAATTGTGAGGTATCATATGCTGTGTTGTGTGCGATGATCTTTTGTTCTTTTCTGAACATACTTCGTTTGAATGGATGTCTTTCCAAGATTACAGATGTAGTCTATCTATTTTAAAGTAAGTAAGTGTTCAAATGCATGTTTTACTCGTCAGCCTATGCATTGTGCAGCACAACTAGCTGAGAATGTTTTACATGTAAAGGTGCAACATCAATCAAAATACTGACAATAGTAGTAGAAGTATTTGTAGTAATATGCAGCAGCAGCAGTAGTAGTAGTGGTAGTAGTAGTAGCAGTAGTAATAGTCGTTGTATCAGAAAAACCAAAAGAAACGGAATGCGTTGTGTAAGCGGCCTTAGTAGTTTCTTATCGTTAAGAATTGTCCAAAGGCTTCGCTGATTCCATACACCTGGGACAATTCACAGAAATAAGACGTCACAGACAGACAGACACACACACTTACACACACACACACACACACACACACACACACACACACACATGTACACGCACGCACACAGAGACGCACACGCACGCACGCACATAATACACACGCATGCACACACACGTACACACACACAAAATCACACACACACACACACGCACGCACGCACGCACGCACACACACACACACACACACACACACACACACATACATCTCTAATATCACTGATAGTGAAAAGACACTAAACTAAAGAACACACACACACTTTCGCATGCACATACACAGAAGCCATTGAACACCGAACTTCCAGCAATAAACATCACATTATTAATGACAGTAACGATAATAGACCACTCATATTAACAACAGCATCAATAATAATAATAATAATAATGATAATAATAATAATAGCAGTGGTAACGCAGAGGTGTACATGCAACCAAACCCTCCAATCAGTGATGGATCTCCCCCATAGTCATTGTTCATAATCCTGCAAAGGAAAAAATCAACCGTGATTGCAATTGCGTTTATAAGAAAAATCACTTTCATTACAATGGAACAGCAAATATGTGTTCTCCAACCATGATGCCATGTGCAGGATGCAAAGAATGAGGCCAGTAATTAAGTGAAATAGATAATGCACCACTGTATATGGAAGGTGATTCGTATTGGTCGCGTGGACCTTTAAGAAATGATGTCAAAGATCAGGTAAATCGTATCAATCGCTTTTGATTTAAAAAAAAACAAGAACCCCAGTCATTTAAAACGTCGAAAAACATAAATGATATATGGATGAGGCCAATGTGGAGAAAAGAAGAAAAAAAAAGTTCATCAATGCCCAACATCTGATTGAAAACAGCAACAAAGAGAAGCAACCCAGACACTTCCTCAAAAAGGAAGTTGTGGGCACGTCCTTATACTGATGAGCTTTGTTCCAGTGTACCTTTTATTGACTAGTGTCCTGGCTGAATCGGTAGCATATGCAGCATCGACCTGAAGTTGTTTACATTGTAAATGGGGAGAGTTATTTCCCTTTATTGTTGTTTAATCGTTTGCTCAACTGATCTCGCTATTTTTACTTCTGGGGCCATATTAAAGACAATATTCATTTTGCCTTAAGGCAAGTTACCAGTGACATGTTGGGGACCCTCGGATACAGTTTAACGTGAATGTTAAGTTATCTTCGTATACAAGGCACGCGCTTAGGCAGCTGACCCATCGTCTTTTATAAAATTAAAAAAATCCCCTCGATTTCCTTCTGCACATGCTCTCAGTTTTACTTCTCATCTCACCACAGTTCAGAGCATTGTTGAGAGAGTTCGCAAAACACGTGCTATCCATAAAGCATACCTGTTTTCCTCAACAAAAAGAATGTTACAAAAGGAACGGCCGTATTTACCTCTGCTTCGTGGGCAGTCACCCTTGGCAGGTAGTAGTAAGGGTAAAAATGCCTTCGGGTTTGAAGACCCGCGTTTAGGCTCTTGGGATCCTGCGTCTGGATACTGTTTACCCTCGGGCAGTTTGCCCTGCGTCAGGCTGATCACCCGCATAAACACATTTATCCGCAGGCACGGTGGTCTATTCAATACAGCCCCTGATCGTAACATCTAAAACCCAAACCATCTCACTTGCAGTGCAGAAGTCAAACGTTTCCAGTTTGCAGGCAGCAGGGTCGTTGGGCGGCTGGACAGTCGGAGGAATGAGCAAACGAAATGCGAACATTTCAGCTTGATTTTTGCGTTGTTTATTTAAGTCAGAGCGTCAGACACTGCAGTCCCTCACACACACACACACACACACACACACACACACACACTCCCCCCACATACACACTTACACACATGAGCGGGCACGCACTCACATACACACAAACTACACACACACACATTCATTCATTTACACACACACACACCCACACACACACAAACACACACACACACACACATCCCCCGCCCCCCCCCCCACACACACACACACACACACACACACCACACACATCCCCCCGCCCCCCACACACACCACACCACACACACCTTTGCTGGGCAGGGGATGGGTGGGGGATGCTTGTGCATGGCTCCTCACTGGCTACAAAACCCTGGACACCCGCAGGTAGCCTGGCACTCCTGTATGCCAAGCGGCTCAGCACACATCTGGGCTTTGGTGGCCAGGGCTTTACCTGGCCCGTACAAATCCTCGCACTGGGCAGGAGGGAGCAGATGGTCATAGCAACCTGGGAAGGACGGGGCTCAAGTGGGTAAGTTTTTCATCACCATCATCGTCATGATAGAGTGGAGTGATGGCTGGAGTGGAGTGATGGCCAAGAGGTAATGCGTCCACGTAGGAAGCGAGAGAATCTGAGCGCGCTGGTTCGAATCACGGCTCAGCTGCCGATATTTTCTCCCCCTCCACTAGACCTTGAGTGGTGGTCTGGACGCTAGTCATTCGGATGAGACGATAAACCGAGGTCCCGTGGACAGCATGCACTTAGCGCACGTAAAAGAACCCACGGCAACAAAAGCGTTGTTCAAGGCCAATTCTGTAGAAAAATGCACTTCGATTGGAAAAAAACAAAACAAACAAACAAACAAACAAAAACTGCATGCAGGGAAAAAAAGGGGTGGCGCTGTAGTGTAGCGACGCCCTCTCCTTGGGGAGAGCAGCCCGAATTTCACGCAGAGAAATCTGCTGTGATAAAAAGAAATACAAATACAAATGATGATGATACTAATAATAATACTAAGAAGAATGGTGATGACGATGATGATGGTAATGACAATAATGATCATGATAATGAGGATGATGATGATGATGATGATGACTGGGACGGGGCTCAGGTGGGTAAGTTGTTCATCATCATCATCATGATAATGATATCAATAACAATAAGAAAAATGATACTACTACTAATACTAAGAAGAATGGTGATGACGATGATGATGGTGATGACAATAATAATAATGGAAATGATGATGATGATGATGACGGCGACAATGAAAATAATAATGAGAAGAAGAAGATGACGAAGAAGAATATAAAGGCTAAAATAGCGCAGTACCCTCATCTCAGATAATGATGATGATGACGATGATGATGATGATGAGAAGAGGAAGAAGAAGAAGAAGAAGAATATGATGATGATGATGATGATGAAAAAGAAGAAGAAGAAGATGATGATATTGAAGAAGAAGAAGATGATGATGATGATGATGATACTGATGAAGAAGAAGAGGAGGAAGAAGAAGAATATGAAGGCCTATACAGCGCAGTACCCTAATCTCAGATAATAATGATGATGATGATGACGACAACAACGAAAATAACAACAATGAGATTAAGAAGAAGAAGAAGAAGGAGATGATGATGATGATGATGATGATGACGATGATGATGAAGAAGAAGAAGAAGAAGAAGAAGATGATGATGATGATGATGATGATGATGATGCACACTGCGCTTTACAATGAAACATACAAATTCAAGAAGTGACATAAAGCAAGCCTGTGTAGATGGAATAGATTTTACTGAGAATACAGTGTGAAAAGATGTATTGAATGCTCTTTTTGAAAGCAGGTGTTTGAGGTGTGGCCCACGGTTTGGGTGCAACAAAAGAAAAGGAACCTTCACCGTAAGTGTTTTTGTGTGAATCTTTGGAATACACAGGTTGCGTATGTCGTGAAGAACGGAGTTGTCTGGACGGTGAATAGACAGAAAGTAGGTCTGAAAGATAGACAGGACAAGAATCAGTGAAGAAATTGTGACAGAGGACTGAGAGTTTGTATTGTACTCGTGTTTGAATGGGGAGCCAGTGATGGGAAGCGAGTTGGGGAGCGATGTGTTGATGTTTCTTAGCCTTGAGCTCGAGTCGTGGTGCAGAGTTCTAACTTGTTGAAGTTTGTCAGCACTGTGTCTCCGATAGCCAGCAAGAAGCACATTTCCAGATTGCTTGTCTGGATAGGACAAAAGGACAAACCAATGTCGTTGTGGTTTCTGTGGTTTGATATTGGCGAATGGAGCTATTTGTTGGAGTGCTGCATATCCTAACCTACAGATATAGTTGATGAGTATGTCAAGTGTCATGCCATTTTAAAGCACAATGATAATAATAAAGTAATAATAATGACAGTAATAATAATAATAATAAAAGTAGTAGTAACAACAACAACAATAATAATGACAATGATAACAATAACAATATAATAATGACAACGACATCAACAACGATAATAACAATAGTTATTATTATTATTATTATATTATCATCATCATCATCATCATTATCATTATTAATGACAATAATAACAATAACAGTATAATAATGATAATACTAATAATAGCAATAACGATATAATAATTATTATACTAATAACGGCAACAACAACAGCAACAATGACACAACGGCAAATACAACAACAACAACAACAACAGGAACAACAACAAAAACAACAATAATAATAATAATAATAATAATATTCTTCTCATTATCATTATTAATATTATTGTTATTATCATTACTATCATCATCATCATCATCATTATTATGATGTGATTTTATATCGCACCTATTCTCTAAGTAAGGCTCCAGGTTCTATACAAATATCACACACACACACACACACACACACACACACACACACACACTGACAGAAAGAGAGAACAGTCAGACAGAGAGACAGATAGACATACAAAGAGACAGACAGGTAGATAGACAGACAGACAGAGACAGAACCGAGAGCCAGACAAAAAATTACAGACAGATGGAGGCAGACCGCGACCAATAGAACAGATAGAGAGAAAACAGAGCACAGACAGACATGGAAACAGAGCAGAAAAGAACAGAAAAGAACAGAACACAGCAGAACAGAACAGGAACAGAACAGAACAGGAACAGCACACAGCAGAACAGAGCAACACACAGCAGAGCAGAACAGAAACAGAACACAGCAGAGCAGAACAGAAACAACACAGCAGAACAGAAACAACACAGCAGAACAGAAACAACACAGCAGAACAGAAACAGAACACAGCAGAGCAGAACAGAAACAGAACACAGCAGAGCAGAACAGAACAGAACACAGCAGAGCAGAACAGAACAGAACACAGCAGAGCAGAACAGAAACAGAACACAGCAGAGCAGAGCAACACACAGCAGAACAGAACATAGCAGAACACAACAAAACAAAACGAAACACAGCAGAACAGAACAGAAAACAACAGAACAGAACAGAACACAGCAGAACAGAACACAGCAGAGCAATACAGAACAGAACACAGCAGAGCAGAACAGAACATAGCAGAGCAGAACAGAACATAGCAGAACAGAACACAGAAGAACAGAACACAGAAGAACAGAACAGAACACAGCAGAACAGAACACAGAAGAACAAAACAGAACACAGCAGAACAGAGAACACAACAGAACAGGACAGAACACAGCAGAACAGAACACAGCAGAACAGGACAGAACACAGCAGAACAGAACACAGAAGAACAGAACAGAACACAGCAGAACAGAACACAACAGAACAGGACAGAACACAGCAGAACAGGACAGAACACACACACACACACACACACACACACACACACACACCTCTCCTCACGCCCACACACCACACCCACACCCTTCCTCCTCTTCTTCTTCTTTTCCTTGCTATTGTTATAATCATAATCATTATCATTATTGTTGTTATAATCATCACCATCATTATTATTGTTATTGTTGTTAGTTAAAAGAAAAATCATTGTTGTTGCTGTTAATGTTGCCATTCTTCTTCTTCTTTCATTATCATTAGCATTGCCATTGTCGTTGTTGTTGTTGATCTTCTTCTGAAAATGATTATCATTGTCATTCTTCTTCTTGTTCTTATTCTTCTTCGTCGTCGTCTTCTTCTCCCCCCCTTCTTCTTTCATTATCGTTATAATTCTTCTTCTTCCTCTTCGTATTATTATTATTATTATCATTTTACTACTACTACTACTACTACTACTCGTAGTAGTAGTGATGGTAGTAGTAATGTCATTACCGTGAGTGAGTCTATGTTTGAACCCGGTGTTCGGTTGCCTGTGTGTGTGTGTGTGTGTGTGTGTGTGTGTGTGTGTCCGTGGTAAACTTTAACATTGACATTTTCTCTGCAAATACTTTGTCAGTTGACACCAAATTAGGCATAAAAATAGGAAAAATTCAGTTCTTTCCAGTCATCTTGTTTAAAACAATATTGCACCTCTAGGATGGGCACAAAAAATATAAAAAAGAAGCCAAATTATATGCAGAACAGAACACGGTTCGGTTGTCTGTGTGTGTGTGTGTGTGTGTGTGTGTGTGTGTGTGTGTGTGTGTGTGTGTGTGTCTGATTGTCCGTGGTAAACTTTAACATTGACATTTTCTCTGCAAATACTTTGTCAGTTGACACCAAATTAGACATAAAAATAGGAAAAATTCAGTTATTTCCAGTCATTTTGTTTGAAACAATATTGCACCTCTAGGATGGGCACAAAAAAAATTAAAAAAAGAAGCCAAATTATATGCAAACTACATTTACTGTTATATTTATATTTTTTGTATTCTCTAAACTTGGCACTTTGATCTGTAGTAAAAAAGGGAAATTACTCTGTAATTAATGCTAGGGGACTTAATTTGCTTTAAATTGATCTTTCTCATCTTAAACATTACATTTTGAAATTATACTCAATACATAAAAAGCTTGTGTGTTTTACTCTCAGTGTACAGGGCTTTCACTATGTTCATTTACCCAAGTGGTCTTTTTCGGAAAATGCTAAAATCAATACGACGAGTGGACTTTACAGATCTATTGGCTGAGCCCTGAAGGTCATGGGCAAAAATCAATTGCGTACACATATTTATACACATTCAAAGTGCGTGCTCATATTCTTCGCGAACGCGAACGACGCCATTTTGTTTCAAGTTGTTGACCTGCCCGTTCAATCCTATAATCAATCGACAATACACGATAACACGTGATGGAAAGTTGGAGAAGGAGACCGTTAAATATTTATTCAAAGAAAGATTTGTGAACGCTTCATCACTTACTGGATTATGCCCCTAACTGCCATAAAAATATCCACAGAATCATTCGGAATTCACAGTTAAAAATTGTAAACCATGCGAGTTAATACCCTTGAATCGATCACGATGAAACGAAAAAATTTCCAGTCTTGACTTTTCTCAAAATGAAGTTGTTGTGTCAGAATATCAGATCAAAGTGCCAAGTTTAGAGAATACAAAAAATATAAATATAACAGTAAATGTAGTTTGCATATAATTTGGCTTCTTTTTTAATATTTTTTTTTGTGCCTATCCTAGAGGTGCAATATTGTTTTAAACAAAAGGACTGGAAATAACTGGATTTTTCCTATTTTTATGCCTAATCTGGTGTCAACTGACAAAGTATTTGCAGAGAAAATGTCAATGTTAAAGTTTACCACGGACAATCAGACACACACACACACACACACAGACACAGACACACACACACACACACACACACACACACACACACACACAGACAACCGAACACCGGGTTAAAACATAGACTCACTTTGTTTACACAAGTGAGTCAAAAACGAAACGTAAGTCGCGAAACAATCCAGCAAGCAGTCAAGTCAAAGTGTTCACTTCATTGAAGACTTCACGAATGTACGTGTTCCATCCATTTCTCCCCACCCCTGTCCTCTTGTCGTGCAGATTCGCATCAAAGATTACCAACAGTTCAAGTTCGAAGGCTCCCAGGACATCGCCGCCATGTTTCAGTTCTTCCTGAGTGGACAGGAAGCACGTGACGGGAGGTTCACGCGCAGGGTTCAAGGGTCACTGTGTTCCTTCGACCGTTGGGTGGAAGACAACAAGGAGCTGCTGGCAGACTCTATGGACGCTCCGGATTAATTAATTGGATAATGATTAATAGTCATTTATTTCTGAACTCGGCTTCTCCGTTCAGATGTGAAAGAATGAAAGAATGAATGAATGAATGTCACGCAAGTTGAGGAAATAATCGAACTCCAGTCGTTTCTGTTGATCGGGACAGTGTGTTATTATGTGTGTGTGTGTGTGTGTGTGTGTGTGTGTGTGTGTGTGTGTGTGTGTGCTTCTTGATAAGACTGGGTGCGGGCTTCCCGTTTGCCTCGGATATTACCATGCAAGACTGAACTGGATTATGTTTTTTGTTGTTGTTTTCTTGCCGCAACACATTCCACACACAACAGGCAACAGAATCAACAGCCACTCAAAGGGTATCCAACTGCAGTTTATTCTTATTTTTCTTACTGTTATTCTTTATTTTTTCCTTTTGTTGATGATGTTGGTGTTATTGTCAGCAGCAGCAATATATGTGTGTGTGTGTGTGTGTGTGTGTGTGTGTGTGTGTGTGTGTGTGTGTATTATATTTCATATATATAATTTCAGAGTTGGAGGACATTTTAGAACGAGGCTAAAACACAAGAGGTGGGACATTGTGGACAGTGAAAAAGTCTGCAGGGGACATTGTGGACAGTGAAAAAGTCCACGGGAAACATATCCAGCGGTCAGATTGTCCCCCGGGGACGTTTCCAGGTGGGGGGCAATCTGAGATACTACACCGGCCCCCTTACAGTGTAAGGAGTTAAGGGCCGAAACACTTCTCATGAAGACCTTGTACTGTCCAGCTCTCCCTACTAAGAGTTTCTAATCACATCACAGTGGCAGTGCCACTCGCCGAGAGTTGCTAGAACAAGGGAAAGTACTGCGACTTGTGTGCTGAGGCGTAGGCTGAACGCACTGGCCTCCCTTGAACCTATTGCCTGGGGCTTTGTAAACTTTAACAATGACATCACATAACAAGGCACACACACACCAATCCTCGACCACCGCTCCCCCTCTCTCTCCTGCTCCGTCCTCTCCCCCCACCCCGCTCCCGTGCCTTCTGATTCGCTAATAATGTATCAATTGCCGCTCAGTGTCGAGTCTTGCTCTCGGAAGAAGAGTTGTTTTGTAAGTGACAGTATCAGTATCAGTATCAGTAACTCAAGGTGTCACGGCGTTCGGACAAATCCATATACGCTACACCAGATCTGCTAAGCAGATGCCTGACCAGCAGCGTAACTTAAAGCGCTTAATATAAGTGACAGACTGACTGCAAAGAAAGAACAAAAATAAGATGAATACAAAATAAGTAAATAAATACATGAATACAGAGATAGATAAATACATAATAAATAAACAGATAAATAAAGAAATAAACAAACAAACAAATAAATGAATGACTACAGAAAAAAAAGAAAGACTGATTAGCTTACAGACACAAGTAAACAATCTTTACAATGCCGCATCTCAACTACAACTTAAAGTTAATATGGATAAGAGTAGCATTGTAGTTTTTATAATTTTTCCTATTTTTATATTAGGAAAGGCGGAAATGTATATGGTACAGAGTGATCCTTTTATGATACAGTTAAGATGTCAGTTTGTAAATTCATATCGTTATTTAGGAATATTGTTCTCTTCCAAACTGAGTTTCAGTTATTGCATGTCATGATGGGCAGATTTGACCACCGGGGGATGGGGGTCGGGGGTGGGTGGACAAAATCAAAAGGGTGGAAAGAATAGCCCTGTCCAGTACTACCGGTAATATACCCTCCCTTCACCTCCCACCCCCACCCCATTTTCCCCGCTTTCCCAACACAGAAAAGAAAGAAAGAAAGAAAGACCCGCAGGACGACAATTGTACATACACGACAAACTGACTTGCACACACACACCCCCCGCCCCCCCACTCTTCTTCCTCCTCCCACCCTTCACCCCCTAGTCCTCCACCCCCCTGTCACCTCCCCCCCACGCCCCCCACCCCGCAATCTCCCCCCCCCCCCCAACACACACACATCCACACTCCCAACTTCCCCGTCACCCCCACCCCCACACCCCTCAACCCCTACCCTCCCGGCTTAAAAAAAATTTTTTTTTTTTTTGATTGTTCTTTCTTGTTCCTTTTTTCCCCTCTCCAAGTCACGGACTTTCTTCTTTCCTGCACACACCACACACCAGCTGACAACACCCCTGTGGTGCGGCATGTGCTTGTCGCCCCTGCATGGATTGTCGCTGGCGACAACACGTGCAGCCCTTACTGCACACAATTGTTGTCGCCCATCTGCACTGTGGCTGATGTGATGAGTGAGTGAGGAGTTGTGACGTAACACGCACACGTGCGCGCGCGCTTGCGCTCACTTACACACACACACACACGCAAACACATCCACACGCACAAACACGCAAACATGCAAGGCACATTCAAACACACACACACATGCCAAACACACCCGCACATATTATACCCCCTACCTATTCCACCACACACCCCTTTCACAAAAACACGAATGCACTCTTAAACACAAACACGAATTACACGCACTCGCATGCATTCACACAACACAACAGGCACACAACAGTCTCATACGTGTGTATGCTCACGAACACACGCACGCAACAACAACAACAACAACAACAACACAGAGGAGCGACAACTATCATGTGCAGTGAGGGCTGTACGGATTGTCGCGGCGACAATCCATGCAGGGGCGACAATTCATGTCGCAACAAACTGTCACTGGCAGGGGAAACCTGAGAAGACACGGGCTGACTGACTGCGGGAGAGGGAGTGTCACTTAACAGTCCTGTTCAGCGCGAAAGAACGAGGAAGGTCAACAGTGCCTGTACCCGATGAAGTGTTTGGTGTTACGCTATTGTGTGTCTGTATGTACGGGCAAGGCCTCCGGCTGCACGTAAATATAAAATGGGGTGACTTACCACAAATACTGACTCTCTCTCTCTTTCTCTTTCTCTGTCTGTCTGTCTGTGTCTGTGTCTCTGTCTATGTCTCTCTGTCTCTCTCTCTCTTTCTCTTCTCCCTTCTTTTGCATTGTTATTATTATCATAAATTTTTTGTTTGTTTGTTTGTCTGTTTTCGATGGCTAGATGAAAAAAACCATGCATAATCTATTACCCTCAGAAAAAAAAATCACATGTTCTGTCTGTCTGTTTCTGTCTGTCTCTTTCTGTCTGTCTGTCTTTCTCCCCCTCTCTCTTTCTCTATTTTCTTGTACAATGCATTTAAATTTAGAGATATTGTATTATCTGTCCCTCTCTCACCACTGTTCACTGCTGACCACTGCTGACGCTGACCACTGACTTTTGTGAACCATTGACGTATACTGATCACTAGTGACCATTCTCCACTGCTGACCATTGACCAATGCTGACCGCTGGCTACTCTCCACCCATTGCTGACCGCTGACCACTGATACAACTGACCACTACTGACTTCTGCTGACCACTGACCAGCACCCAAAAGTGTATGGATGATGATACTTTTTTTTTTTTTGACGTGGGAGAACAAAGACCTGGTTGAACATAGACCTCAGGGAATATTGACAAGGGATATCTCCTTTTTCTTCGATCGTGGGCTGCAACTTCCACGATTGAAAACGAGTGGGCTTTTACGTGGATGACCTTTTTTCACCCATCCCCCCATGTAGGCAGCCATAATCCGCTTTCGGGTATGTGCATGCTGGGTGTATTCTGTTTCCATAACCCACCGAAAGCTGACATGGATTACAGGATCTTTAACGTGCATATTTGATCTCTTGCTTGTGTAAACACACGAAGGGGGGTTCAGGCACAAGCAGGTCTGCACATAATTATGTTGACCTGGGAGATCGGAAAAATCTTCACCCCTTTACCCACTAGGCGCCCGGTTTTTACCGAGATTCGAACCCAGGACCCTCAGGATGAAAGGACCAGGGGATATAATTTTTTTTGGAGGGAAAGAGACCTACGCCCAACACCCCACCCCACCTCACCCCAAAAACAAAAAGGGAACACAGACCTGTGGACAACCCTAACTTGATTCAGGGCGAAAGAACGAGAAAGGGGAAAAGTGTGTGTATCCGAGTAAGGGTTTGGTGATGGTGTTGTAAGGACGGGGGGCAAGGCCGCTCCACGTAAAACTTGACTCACTCGGCACACCTGGCGGGTTAAGGGTGGAGTTTGTGTTTCCATGTCAACATACGTGCTGACCTGCTAGTGCCTGAAACCCCTTTCTTGCGTATATATGCACGCGGAAGATC
>NC_134891.1:16805697-16830697 GCF_041734735.1 Babylonia areolata
TCTTGTGAAACCGCTTTATGTAGAATAACTGATGCATGGTTGCGTGATATTAATAAAAGCAAGGTGGTTGGAGTGATATTCCTTGATTTTACAAAAGCGTTTGACTTAATCAATCACGAAATATTGCTTCAAAAATTGAAATGTTATGGTATTGACGATAACTGCTTATTGTTTCTCAGATCTTACCTAGAAAACCGTATTCAGGCTGTCTATTCACGTGGCTTTATTTCTTCCAAAAGGCATGTTCCAAGAGGAGTACCACAGGGGTCAATTATAGGCCCTCTCTTATTTTCCTTGTATATCAACGATCTACCTTTATCAATTCAACATGCAATCTGTGATTTATTTGCTGATGATACATCAATACAATATGCTAGTCACAATGTTGACGAAATTAGTTATCACCTGAATGCCAACATGAAATCTGTCGAAAACTGGTGTGATGCTAATGATATGGTCGTGCACCCTGAAAAGACAGAATGCATGTTAATTTGTCCTCGTCAGAAAAGACAGAACATAAAAGAAGCACAACTTAACATAAAATATAAAGACAATACTATCAAACAAGTTACTAAGCATATGCTATTAGGCATTACTATTGATCAAAATCTTTCGTGGCAGGAACATATTCATTGCCTCATAAAACAAGTATCATCTAGTGTATTCCAATTATCACAGATCAAACACTTTCTTGATAATCATTGTAGACGTGTGTTTTACTTTGCCTATATCCAGTCTCGCCTCAGCTATTGCTCGATTATTGGGGTAAATGTCCTCCTTCTACATTAAGCCACTTTGCTCTTTACAAAAACGTGCAATTAAGATGATTAACCATGTAAATACCACAGGTGGATCTGTGCACAATATGTACAAAGAACTTCAAATATTACCTGTTCATCTACTTATTAGATATAACACATTGATTCTTATGCATAAAATTGTTCATAACGAATGCCCACAATATTTAAAATCGTTATTTTGTTTCCAGTTCCAACGTAATTCAGATAGAGCTATTGTCCCAAAGCCTAAAATTGATTTATTTAAGATGAGTCTCTCATTTAATGGAAGCATCGAATGGAACATGCTTCCAAAGACATGTCGTCAAATTCCAGCCATATCTCTCTTTAAAACTAAGATAAGAATATTTCTATTCGATACATTTGATTAACCTACTCGCGGTCTTTTGCAAATGCTTGCTTGTACTCAGTCCACTAGCTGCCATGCCATGATGAATGAAAAATTGAATGTATGTGTATGTGTGAACAGTAAGTGCGTGTGTGTGTTTGTGTGTGTTTGAGTGTATGGGCGTGAATGTGTACGTATGTCTTTGTTGCTTGTTTTATAATTGTGTGTGTGTGTGTGTGTGTGTGTGTGTGGTGTGTGTGTGTGTGTGTGTGTGTGTGTGTAAGTACCTATGTACATGTAATGTACCAATTGTTCCAGTTTTTCATCGCTTTGTTACCTTTAATAGACTATTCAAGTTCCTATTCTTATTCGTCGTTCTTATTATTTTATTTTATTTCAGTTTATTTCTTTATTTTTATGTTTTGTGTCGTTCGTTCTTTATTTTTATTTTGTGTCGTTAAATGGGCAGAATTGTAAAAAGGCCTTTACTGTGCCTAATTCTTTACCCATTAAAGATTCAATCAATCAATCAATCTTCTTCGTCGTGGGCTTGCAACTCCCACGTTCACTCGTATGTACACGAGTTGGCTTTTACGTGTATGACCGTGTTTACCCCGCCGTGTAGGCAGCCATACTCGATTTCGGGGGTGTGCATGTTGGGTATGTTCTTTTTTTCCATTTCCCACCGAACGCTGACATGGATTACAGTATCTTTAGCGTGATATATTTGATCTTCTGTTAGGGTATACACACGAAGGGGGGTTCAGGCATAAGCAGGTCTGCACGTATGTTGACCTGGGAGTTCGGAAAAATCTCACTTTTACCCACAGGCTCCGTTACCGAGATTCGAACCCGGGACCCTGAGATTGAAAGTCCAACGTTTTAACACTCGGTTACTGCGCCCGTCGACTTGGTTCTGATTTGTGACGCCCTGTTTTTTGGAGAGCCCATCAGAAACTGCCACGTGACCATACAGATTCTCTTCTCTGTCTCTCTGTCTGTCTGTCTGTCTCTCTGACTCACTTTGGTCATGTGTCTGTGTGTGCAGATGTGTGTGTGTGTGTGTGTGTGTGTGTGTTGGGTCGGAGTGAGTGTTGTACATGTGTGCGGGTGAGGTGGGGTGGGGGGTGTTGGTGTGAATGTGTTCGATTTATTACTTTTTACAATGTTGATGTGATGATGATGATGTATGATGATTAGTAGTAGTAGTAGTAGTAGTAGTACTTTCAAAATTTATTCTTGCTGTGTCGTTATCGTTATTGTTGTTAGTGTTGTCAAAAGGACAGATTGGAAGAATAGGCAATGCCAAAAATCTTTATCCTTGAGTAATAAAGTTTTTTATTTTATTCTCTCTCTCTCTCTCTCTCTCTCTCTCTCTCTCTCTCTCTCTCTCCCCCAACCCCCCTCTCTCCCCCCCCCCACTCCCCCCCTCTCTCTCCATGGGGGCCAAAAATGCCTTCATAACACCCAAAACCAAAACTAATGGTTCGCCGTTTTTTTTTTTCCCCATTTGTTCTGTGGTCTTGTAGGACTGGGGGATGCACAATTTCACGCAAAAAAATCAAAAAAACCCTTAACACAAACCCCACAAACCCACACCCCACACAATGGAAAACAATACAGAGACACAGACACAAATTGGGAAACCAAAACCCAAATGCAAACACACACCCCCCCCCCAAACCCCACTCACATTTCATTTTTATGATAAAAACACGCTCGGCGGCCATGAAATTTAAATCCCTGGGGGAATGTAAATCGAGCGTTTTTTTTTCTGATAAAAAAAAGGTTTGTTGTTTTGTTGTTGTTGTTGATGTTGTGTTTTTCTGGCCATTAGTGTGTGTGTGTTTTGTGGTGTGTGGGTGTGCGCGCGCGCCCCGTGCGTGTGTGTGTGTGGTTTGTTTGTGTGTGTGTGTGTGTGTGTGTGTGTGTTTTTTGGTGCGCGTGTGTGTGTTTTTTTTGTCTGGTTTTGTTTGTGTGGGGGGTTGGGTGTGTGTGTTGCGCGCCCCGCGCCTGTGTGTGTTGTGGTGTGTGTTGTGGGTGTGTGTGTGTTTGTGTGTGTGGGGTTTTTTTTTGGGTTTTTTTTGTTTTTTTTGTTTGTTTTGTGGTGTGTGTGTGTGTGTGTGCGCGCGCGGTGTTGTTTGTGTGTTTGGTGGGGTGTGTGTGGTGTGTGTGTTGTGTGTGTGTGTGTGTGTGTGTGTGTGTTTTGTGTGTGTGTGTGTGTTTTTTTGGGTTTGTTTTTTTGTGTGTGTTGTGTGTGTGTGTGTTGTGTGTTGGGGGTGTGTTGTGTTTCTCTCTCTATTTCTTCGTCTGTCACCTCTCCCCCTGTCTCTGCCCTGGGAGGGTGATAGCGACAAAGACATTTTTCCCGTTGACAGTGCAAAAAGGGAACCGGGTAAATAGGTATGCCCCCCCCCAACCCCGCCCCCCCCCTTCCCCCCCTTTCGCCCCCCCCCCAACCCTCCTCCCTCCCCCCCAAACCCCTCCCCCCTCCCTGCCCCCCCCCAACCACCCCCCAAAACCCGGAAACTCATGAAATATAAACATAATATAGAAAAGAAAGAAGGGTTTGGCTTTTCAAAAAAATGAAAAGGGGAAAACAAATGGGGATTTTTCTCTCTCCCCTCCCCCCCCTCCTCCCCCTTTCTCTCCCCTCCCCTCTACTCTCTCTCTCCCTCCCTCCCCCTTTTTCTTCTCTCCCCACTCTCTCTCTCCATCCCCCCCTTTCTCTCTCTCTCTCTCTCTCTCTCTTCCCCCTCGGGCAATGACAATAAAACCTTAAAAGTTTTTTTTTTCTTTTTTCAATCTGTCTGTTTGTCTGCCTTTTTCTCTCTTTTTCTTTTCTCACGGGACACACGGGACACAGTCACAGCCCACAGACACAACATACAAAACATAACACAGACACACACACACACACACACACCCCTCGGGGCGCGGGGCGCGCGCGCGTCCATGAAAAACCATTTAACAAAAACAAAAACAAGTTTCCCCACACGGGTCCCGGGGGTTTCCTGCGCGTTTGGTAACAGTTTGGAGACGTTGGTTGGGTGAAAACAAGGGTTTAGGTGCTTCCAAAGCCCCCCCAAACCCCGCCTCACTTTTGTGATATCAAAACCGGGAACATCGCCCGGGGACAGGAGCCTTCTACGTCCTGTTTTGGCGCTGTTCCCTTTTTACCCATTATTTTTTGGTTTTTTGTTGTTGTTTTACAGTTTGGGGGGTTTGGTTATTTGTTATCGGTTTTGGGTAGTGGATTCGTAAAGGTTTTGGAAACGTTGAATTGTTTTTGAAATCGTTGAGTATGGCCCTTTTTCTAAAAAAGGGTTTTGTGAATTTTTTAATTTACTGGGGGTTATCAAAAATTGGTTACTGCTGTAAATTAGTTTTGCACAGAGATTACGCGAAAGAAAGGAACAAAAACCGGTTGTGATAATAGTATGAATTTTCATTACCTTTGGGGGGTTTAAAGAGTAAGCCCGCTGTAAAACGGTGTGAAATAAAAGGCCGTTGTAAAAGGGTTTGTGAATACAAGCCCGTTGTAAAACGGTGGGGAATAAAAAGGACCGATGTGAAGGGTGGGGAATACAAAAACCGTTTGTAAACCCGGGTAAAATACAAGACCAAAGGTGAACGGGGGAAATCAAAAACCGCGTGAATGGTTTTGAACCCCGACCGGTAAGCTTTCAAGGTAAGGCCATGGAGAGGGGGTTTAGCTTTTGGTTTTGTGTGTGTGGGGGTGTGTGTGTGTGTGTTTTTGTTTGTGGGTGGTGTGTTTTTGTATGTGTGTGTGTGTGTGTTTTGTGCGTTTTGTGTGTGGGGTGGTGTGTGGTGTGTGTGTGTGTGTGGGGCTGTGTTTTCGGGCCCTTGACCAGCCCCTTACCACCCCTAAATGATGATCAAAAGGGGGAAAGGGTTTGGCAGAGGGGTTTAAAGGGACGCTCATCTCCAAATGCAGCGAGCCCGTGAGGGTCGGGGTTCGAATCCCGTTCTCGCCCAGGGTGACTGGAGAATTTCAAACTGAGCGTGTATTTCATTTGGGTGAGACGATGAACCGGGGTCCCGTATGCTAGGACGCATTTGGGCCCGCACTGGAAAAAAAACCCACGGAAACGAGAGTTTTTGCCCCTTGGCAAAAAATTTCTGTACAGAAACATATATATATGTACTTTGCGCTCGGGCCCTGATGGCGGCGGGGGTTATGCTGCTATCAGGCTTCTGCCTACCCAGATGTGGTGTAGCGTATATGGATTTGTCCGAACGCAGTGACCCCTCCTTGAGAAATTTAAAAAAACTGAAAACAAACCCTGCAAAAAAAAAACAAATGGTCTGATTAAAAGTCAACAAAAAGTGCTTTGGAAAATCTGCTGTCTTTTAAAGTTGCAAAAGCACTTGACAATAAAATAAACCCAAGTGTTGTGTGCAAAAAATTTTTTTCCCCTTCTTTTTTTTAAAGGGCCCCTTTTAGTTTTCTTTTTAAACTAAAGGTAATAGTTTATTCTTTGTTTTTTTTTTTTTTTGGTTTTTGGGTTTTTTTATTTTTGGAAAAATGTAGAAAATATAAAAAGTGGTTTGCTGTGTTGGGGGATAGTCTTATCAGCGGTTTTTCGGGGGGAAAAGTAAAGGGCCCAAATTGTGTAGTTGCAAAAGGAAAGTCATTTCATGCTCTTGCTGATATTTTTTAAAATTTTCCCATTTCGTAAGAACGTCAATTTTTTCATTTATTTGACATTGTCAGTAATTTGGCCCCCACTTTAAGTGGTAGGTACTGCCCAAAACTTTGCTTTTTCGAATCTCACGCACTGGGTTGCTGAAAAAGAAAAGAAAAAAAAGAAAAAAAAAGCAACACCCATGATGGATTTGAGCTTTTTTAAGTTGTATTGAAGACTTTTCCGTTTGATCAAATTGTCTGCAAAAAAATTGGGGGTTAAAAAATTTGAATTTCCCTTGAAAGCTTTTTCCTTTTTTTTAAATTTACCGAAAATTTTAAATTCATGCGTTTGGTGTCGGAGTTTTTTCCGATATGGTAAAAAGTTCCAAGAAAAAGTCCCTAAAAATTTGCCCCACTTTTTTGCCGTAAATCACCCATTTTTCCCGTCTCCTTCTTCTTTTCGGGGGCTGCAACTCCCATAACCCCGTATTACAGAGTGGGCTTTTACGTGTATGCCCGTTTTTTAACCCCCCCATGTAGGCACCCATACTCATTTTTGGGGGTGGGGAAAGGCGGTGTAATCTGTTTCCATAACCCCCAAAACGGACAGGGTTTACGGGGATTTTAAACGTGCGTTTTTTTTTATCTTCTGCTTGCGTATACACACGGGGGGGGTTCAGGACTACCAGGTCTGCACAAAAATTTTGACCTGGGATAACGGAAAAAATTTCCCCCCCTTTATTCCCAGGAAACCTTTAAACCGAGTTTCAACCCGTCCCCCAAAATTTAAAAGTCCAACGCTTTAACCCATGGGTTTATTGGGGGCCCTTTCAAATTCACCTTTCCCAAAGGGGCCCCCCATGGCCTTTTTGAAAAACTTATCGCTTTTATTGCTATCTCTCTCTCCCTTTTAATTGTCTGTTGTCTATTTTCTTTTCTCTTGCTTATATCTGTAGTTCTGTCTTTTTTCTCCCTTTCATGTCTCCCCTCTCCTCTCTGTCTCTGTCTCCCCTTTATCCCCTTTTTTTCCTGTCTCTCGGCCCTCTGTCTCTGTTTCTCAGTCTGTTGTCTGTCTGTCCCCTCTTTGCATTGAGCCCTGTGTGTGTGTGTGTGTGAAATGTGTGGGGTTTTGTGTGGTGGTGTGTGGTGTGTGGGGTTTGTGTGTGGTTGTGTTGTGGTGTGTGTGTGTGTGTGTGGGGTTCTTGTGTGTGAAAACAGAGTTTGGCGTGTGTCTGCCCGTCTGTGTTTTTCGTATGTTGCATGTGTTGTTGTATTCAGGCTAGGTGATGGGGCCCTCCCGGTCGTGCTTTGTGGAGTGTGTGTGTGTGTTGTGTGGTTTTGGGGTTGTGGGGTTTTTAGTGTTTTTGGTGTGTGGGGTGCGTGGGGGGAGGGGAGGAGGGGAGAGAGGAGAGAAGGGGAGAGAGATTGTTAAATATATACCAAGACCCTCATGAAAAGGGTTTGTCAGCCCCTATGACGGGACAGAGAGAGAGAGAAAAAAAGAGAGAGAGGGGGGGAGGGGGGGGGGAAAAGGAAAATGACAAAGAGACAAGGGGAATAGAGGATCAGTCAAAAGCAGCTTAAAAAAAATCCACGCCCAAAAAAGGGGCCCGGGAGAAAAGGGGAGAGAGAGGGGGGGGGGGGATTCGGGGAGTGTTGGCCTGGAGGAAACCCGCGTCCCCCCCGGAAGCGAGAAAATCGGCGCGCGGGTTTTCCAAAATAAAGGGGCTCAGCCGCCGGGAAAATTTTCTCCCCCCCATTTGCCCTTTGGGAGTGGGGGTCTGGACGCTATTCATTCGGATGAGACGATAAACCGGGGTCCTGGTTCAGCATGCATTTTAGCGAACGAAAGCCCCCACGGCGACAAAAAAGGGTTTTTTTTTCCTTTGGAAAAATTCGTAGAAAAACCCATTTCGATGGGGAAAAAAAAAAAAGGAAAAAATGCAACCAAAAAAAAATTTTTAAAAAAAAAAACCCCAACTAAACAAAAAAAAATAAAGAAAAAAACCCAAAACAAAAAAAAAAACAAAAACACCACCCCCACTACCCCAAAACCCAAAAAACCCAAAAAAAAAATGGGGGGGCCCTCTCAGTGTAGCGACTGCCTCCCGGGGGAAGAGACCCGAATTTCCACAGAGAAAGTCGTTGTGAAAAAAAAAAGGAGAAAATACGAATAAAGAGAGGGAGAGAGACAAAAGAGAGGGGGGGGGAGAGAGAAAAAAGTAGAGGGAGAGATAGTGGGGGGGAGGGGGGAGGGGAAAGAAAGTGTGAGAGGGGGGGGGAGAGGGGGGGAAAGAGGTTTAAAAAGTGTGAAAAGAAGGGGGGGAGGGAGAGATAGGGGGGGGGAAAGGGAGGGAGGGGAAGAAAGTGTGAGAGAAAAGGGGGGGGGGAGAGAGAGAGGGGGGGGAAGGAGGGGAGGGGGGGGAGAGGAGAGATATTTGGGGGGGGGGGGGGGGGGGGGGGGGGAGGGGAAGCAAGTGTGAGAGAGAGGGGGGGGGGGGAGAATAGGGGGGGGGGGAGGGAGAGGAAGAAAGTGTAAAGAGAGAGGGGGGGGGGAAGGGAGAAGAGAGGGGGGGGGGGAAGGGGGAGAGGGGGAGAGGGAGAGAGAGGGGGGGGGAGAAAAGAGAGGGGGGGAGAAAGAGATAGGGGGGACACATAGAAGGGGGGAAAAAGGGGGGAGAAGAGAAAGGGGGGAAAAAAGAGGAGAGAGGGGTTTGTAAAAAGAGGGAGAGAGAGGGAGGAAGGGAGGAAGGGAGAGAGAAAAGCCCTCAGTCTGATGCTCAATGAATAGGCCTCTGATTATGTCGGGGGTGTTTTTAAAATTTTCCAGTCACACATTTTGGAAATAATTTCCTGCAAGGTAAAGGGAGTTCATGCTCAAAAACCCTTTTTAAAATACATACACACCCATTTCATGTATATACAGCTTTGTGTACATGATACACGTAGATACATACCTGCGTATAAAACCCCACTACCCACACACCCCATGCAAAGCAACACCCCGCGCGCGCAAGAAAGCCAAAGCATGCAAAACAAATACACCACGCACACCAAAACAAGCACGAAAGGGACGTACACACTCTGCTTTTCCCCCCCTTGGGCCCAAAATTTCTCCCCCCCACCCCCCCTCCCCCCGCCCCCCACCCACACACACATTCTACGTATCGCGGCTGACACCACAAACAGTGTCTGTGTCACACACACACACACACACACACACACACACACACACACACACACAGAGAGAGATCGTCAAATTTGTTCATGTCAAATGAGATGAATAGCCTATGAGGTGACGTTCACGACTTTATCACGTGGAAATGTGATGCGCATGATTTGATACTGCAGCTTATGCACATCATGTCTTTAGCCAACACTGACACAGACACTGACATACACACATACACACAGATGCACACATGTACGCACGGACACGCGCGCGCGCGAACGCATAGACGCGAACACTCGAACGCACACACACACACACAGAGCCACACACACACACACAGAGCCACACACACACACACACACACACACACACACACACACACACACACACAAAACAAAAAAAACACACACACGGCGCGAGCGCAATTACGCACACTCATACTCACACACACGCATGAACATACATACATGTACATACTAACACACACACAAACACTCACACAAACACACTCTTACACACACACACATCCCCTCTCATACAGATGCATACAGACACACAGGGGCGTGGGGTTTGGTGCGAGGGTGTGTGTGTGTGTGTGTGTGTGTGTGTCTCTCTTTCTCTGTGTCTCTCTGTGTGCCTCTGTTTCTATACATCTATCTAATTCTTTCTCTTTGTATGTCGATGTCTCCTGTCTGTCTCACCTCTTCTATCTGTCAAACTGTGTGTGTGTGTGTGTGTGTGGGTGTGTGTGTGTGTGTGGTTTATATATATATATATATTATGTGTGTGTGTGTGTGTGTGTGTGTGTGGTGTGCGTGTGCGTGTCTGTGTCTGTGCGCGCGCACTGTTTCTGATTAAACACAACGTGGTCAGAAAGGTTTGGGGACAACGTGCCACCAGTCCCCTGTTGTCCTCACACCCCGACATAGGTTGCCAGTGTCTGACACTGATCGCTTTTTTTTCCCTTTTTCTTTCTTCTTTTGGGGCGTGGGTTTGGTGCGAGGGTGTGTGGGTGGTGTGGGTTGTGGGAGGGGGAAGGGGAGGCGTGAGGGGGGGGGTGGGGGTGGAGTGGGGTTGTCTTTCTTTGAGGACCGAGAAGTTACGTTAACTGCGGTATCGGTTTACTGAGAAATTTCAGCAATGCACAGCGTGCGCGGCTTAGAAAAGAAGAAGAGAGAAATAATACCCCCCACCATCCCCACCCCCCAAAAAACTACTAACAACAAAAAAACAACAAAAAACACGCCCCCAAGGTTTTTTGATCCCGGTTTCAATCGTCATCATCATCATCAATTTCACGAAACATTTTTATAGAGTTTCAGCTAACAACCGCAATTATTATTATTATTATTATTAGAGCACGGCAACTATACTGTGAGCGCCACCCATTTTTTGGTATTTTTCCTGCCTGCATTTTAATTTTTTTGTAATAATTTTTTTTTTTTACCATTTGTTTTCCTATCGAAGTGAATTTTTCTACAGAAATTTGCCAGGACAACCCTTTGGTTGCCGTGAGTTCTTTTACGTGCGCTATGTGCATGCTGCACACGGGACCTCGGTTTATCGTCTCATTCGAATGAACTAGCATCCAGACCACCACTCAAGGTCTGGTGGAGGGTTTTTGACGACATTGCGCTCAGATTCTTTCGCTTACATGGGCGGGACGCGTTACTTGAGGCCACCAGAACAGGTCGCTACTTAACACCAAGGCGACTTGACACCGGCAGCAGTGCAGGGTCCCATCTGGTGTGTGGCCTCCTGGCGACCAAATATCGATAGTTCCCAGTAGACTGCGCACGCAAAAGAACCCACGGCAACAAAACGGTTGTTCCTGGCAAAATCTGTAGAAAAATCCACTTCGATAGGAAAAAACAAATAAAACCGCACGCAGAAAAACAAAACAAAAACAAACGAAACGAAAGAAATGGGTGGTGCTCTCAGTGTAGCGACGCGCTCTCCCTGGGTGGAGAGGCAGCCCGAATTTCACACAGAGAGAAATACAAATATGGGCCTTTCTCTTCGTTTCCTCGTTTCACACAACACAACACACACACACACACACACACACACACACACACACACACACACACACACACACAATATATATATATATATATATATATATATAGAGAGAGAGAGAGAGAGAGAGAGAGAGATGGGTAGGTAGTGCAGATAGATAGATAGACAGAGAGACAGGTAAGTAGGTAGGTAGGTAGGCAGATAGGTAGATAGATAGATAGATAGATGGTTAGGTAGGTAGGTAGGTAGTTAGGTAGGCATGTGGTCAGATAGATAGAATAGATACTCGGGTTGGTTGGTTGGTTGGTTAATCATCTTAATTATGTTTTTCATCTACTCATCCGTTTTATTTGTTTGTTTGTTGTCTATTTATTTATCTACTTGTTTGGTTTTATTTATTTACTTTTTATCTATCTATCTATCTATCTACCTATCTGTCTGTCTGTTTATTTGTCTGTCAGTTAATTCCTGATTTATACTGTCTATCTATCAATTTCCTGATTTATACGTTCATTTATTTGTTGATCATTAATATTCATTCATTCATTCATTTATCTAATTTAATCATTCATGTACTCACTCACTCATTATTCATGCATCCTTGATTAATTTGTTGGGGTTTATTTTCATTATTTAGCATTTAAAAAAAAAAAAAAAAGATTATTCGTCTATTTTTTATTTCACTTTAATCGAATTCTTTTTATTTTATTTTATTTTATTTCGCGTTATTTTATTCTGTTTACTTCTTCTTCTTCATTCGTGGGCTGCAACTCCCACGTTCACTCGATATGTAGACGAGTGGGCTTTTACGTGTATGACTGTTTTTACCCCGCCATGTAGGCAGCCACACTCCGTTTTCGGGGGGGGGGGGATTCTGTTTAATTGTCCGCTGCGTCGTTATAAAAAAAAAAAACAAATAAAAAAAAAACAAAAACAAACAACACCCAATGTCCTTCATGATGCATTGCAGAACGCAGCAGAGCTTCAGAGTGTGAGAACGAGACAGAGAGAGCCTGACGGACCGACGACCACTACACAAAACAGGGTGCTGTTGGAGAGGCTGTGTGTGACGCAAAAGCTGACTGACGTCATCATGAATGACGTGGCCGCCTTGGGTGAAGTGACAGGGCCGGCCGTGTTGAACGTGCTGCTCGAGAGGTTCAGGCACGGGCAGTAACCACGTAGGTCATGATGTCATCACCATGGTTATGGTTGTTGCTGGCAGCTTATATCACAATATGACATGTTTACTGTTGGGCCCGTGAGAGCTGCATTATCAATGTATTTCTGTACTGCAATGGGAAATAATTTAGATTTACCGCTTAGTTTTTTTGTGAAGGACTATGACTCTCAGTCAAACCAGGAGGCAAAAAATTGCTCTGCTCTCAGTGCTGCAGCCTTGGGGGGTAGTTGGCCTTTGGGAACCATCCCCAACGCCGACTGTTCTTAAAACCCTCTTGGCCGAGAGAGTGGGGATGTAACTTGGGCAAGACATTCTCCACCACAATCAAACTCTAGTCCAGATAGTCGGGACAGCAGTTACCTCTTCTGCTGTTCTGATGGTCATAGTCGAACACGACTATCTAACGGATATGGTTGTTGAAGTGATCATGGTTATGGTTACGGTCATCGTTTGTCATCATGTTGTTGTATGGTTATGGTTATAGTTATGGTCATCGCTTGTCATCGTTGTTGGTATGGTTATGGTTATAGTTATGGTCATCGCTTGTCATCATCGTTGTTGGTATGGTTATGGTTATAGTTATGGTCATCGCTTGTCGTCATTGTTGGTATGGTTATGGTTATAGTTATGGTGATGGCCATCGCTTGTCGTACATTGTTTTTAGTATGGTTATTGTTATGGTTATGTGTGTGTGTGTGTGTGTGTGTAAATATATATATATATATACGTGTGAGTGTGTGTGTGTGTCTGTGTGTGGTGTGTGTCTGTGTGTGTGGTGTGTGTCTGTGTGTGTGGTGTGTCTGTGTGTGGTGTGTGTCTGTGTGTGTGGTGTGTGTCTGTGTGTGTGGTGTGTGTGTGTGTGGTGTGTGGTGTGTGTGTGTGTGTGTGTGTGTGTGTGTGTGGTGTGTCTGTTTCAGACGGACTGTGGGAGACATCCTCCTGTCTTTTAAACCCAGGTCATGCTATGGGGGAGAATGAATCAGAGGTCGGTTATCTGTCTATCTGTCTGTCTGTCTGTCATGTTTTCGTGAAGAATGAAACAAAGGTCATTTGTCTGTCTGTATGTCTGTCCTGTCTATCTGTCTGTCTGTCTGTCTGTCTTGTTATCGTGAAGAATGAAACAGAGGTCAGTTGTCTGTCCATGTTTCTGGTGGTAATGCGAGCGCTTGTGTGTGTGTGTGTGTGTGTGTGTGTGTGTGTGTGTGTGTTTGTGTGTGTGTGTGTGTGCGTGCGTGCGCGCGCTTGTATGTGTGCACTTGTGTGAGTGTGTGCGCGCGCTTGTGTGTACGTGTATGTGTGTGTGCGCACTTGTGTGTATGTGTGCGCTTATGTGTGTGTGTGTGTGCGCGCGCGCGCTTGTGTATGTGTGTGTGTGTGGTGGGGGAGGGGAGGGGACACGGGGGGGCGGGAGCGTGTATGTGTGTGTACGTGTTTGTGTGTGTGTGTGTTTGTGCGTGTTTGTGTGTGTGTATGTGTGTGTGTGTGTGCGTGTGTGCGTGCATTTCCAGGTGGGACTATGGTACCGGAAGTCCAGACCACTGGAGGACCTCCCTCCCCACGTGGTGGGCATTGCTCACCGCGCGCACCGGATGTTGGTGAATGACGTCATGCCGCAAGCCATCCTGATCATGGGGCGTGCCGGAAGTGGTGAGACTGGGCTGGCTGGCACGACTGACTGACGGCTGCTGCGACAGCACGAGTGGTTTGATTAATTAAAGCCAAACCAAATTAATCAAACCACGCAATTAAAGGACGGGCGCAATAGCCGAGTTTTTAAAGCGTTGGATTTTCAATCTGAGGGTCCCGGGTTCGAATCTCGGTGACGGCGCCTGGTGGGTAAAGGGTGGACATAACTTTTTTTCCGATCTCCCAGGTCAACATATATGTAGACCTGCTGGTGCCTGACCAACCACCCCCACCCCACTTTCTCTGTGTATACGCATGCAGCAGAAGATCAAATATGCGCGTTAAAGATCCCTTAATTCATGTACGTAAGCGTTTGTTGGCTCATGGGAACAATAACATACTCGGCATGCACTCTCCCGAAAACGAAGTATGACTGCCGACATGGTGCGGTCAGAACGGTCAGAAACGTCAGAATCCCACTCGTGCATACGAGTCGTAGCCCACCTCCTCCCTACCTCCTACCCTCCCCCACCTCCTCCCTACCTCCTATCCTCCCCCATCACCACCCCCTCCCTACCTCCTACCCTCCCCCGTCACCACACCCCTCCCTACCTCCTGCCCTCCCCCATCACCACCCCCTCCCTACCTTCCTATCCCTCCCCCAGTCACCACCCCCTCCCTACCTCCTGCCCTCCCCATCACCACCTCCTCCCTACCTCCTGCCCTCCCCCATCACCACCCCCCTCCCTACCTCCTATCCTCCCCCGTCACCACCCCCTCCCTACTCCTGCCCTCCCCCCATCACCACCCCCTCCCTGCCCTCCTATCCTCCCCCGTCACCACCTCCTCCCTACCTCCTACCCTCCCCCATCACCACCTCCTCCCTACCTCCTACCCCTCCCCCGTCACCACCTCCTCCCTACCTCCTACCCTCCCCCATCACCACCCCCCTCCCTACCTCCTATCCTCCCCCGTCACCACCTCCTCCCTACCTCCTGCCCTTCCCCGTCACCACCCCCTCCCTACCTCCTACCCTCCCCCCACCTCCTCCCTACCTCCTGCCCTTCCCCGTCACCACCTCCTCCCTACCTCCTACCCCTCCCCCACCTCCTCCCTACCTCCTGCCCTTCCCCGTCACCACCCCCTCCCTACCCTCCTACCCTCCCCCTGTCACCACCTCCTCCCTACCTCCTACCTTTTCCCGTCACCACCTCCTCCCTACCTCCTACCCTCCCCTGTCACCACCTCCTCCCTACCTCCTGCCCTCCCCCGTCACCACCTCCTCCCTACCTCCTGCCCTCCCCCATCACCACCTCCTCCCTACCTCCTACCTTTTCCCGTCACCACCTCCTCCCTACCTCCTGCCCTCCCCCGTCACCACCTCCTCCCTACCTCCTGCCCTTCCCCCACACCCTCCCTGCCTCCTACCCTCCCCTGTCACCACCTCCTCCCCTACCTCCTACCTTTTCCCGTCACCACCTCCTCCCTACCTCCTACCCTCCCTGTCACCACCTCCTCCCTACCTCCTACCTTTTCCCGTCACCACCTCCTCCCTACCTCCTACCCTCCCCTGTCACCACCTCCTCCCTACCTCCTGCCCTCCCCCGTCACCACCCCCCTCCCTACCTCCTATCCTCCCCCATCACCACCCCCCCTCCCTACCTCCTACCCTCCCCCATCACCACCCCCTCCCTACCTCCTATCCTCCCCCGTCACCACCCCCCCTCCCTACCTCCTATCCTCCCCCATCACCACCCCCTCCCTACCTCCTACCCTCCCCCGTCACCACCCCCTCCCTACCTCCTATCCTCCCCCGTCACCACCCCCCTCCCTACCTCCTATCCTCCCCCATCACCACCCCCTCCCTACCTCCTATCCTCCCCCGTCACCACCCCCCTCCCTACCTCCTACCCTCCCCCGTCACCACCCCCTCCCTACCTCCAATCCTAAGGTTCTTCTGGTAGTTCTTTTTGTTTCTGTGATGTTGTTCTGGTAGTTCTTTTTGTTTCTGTGATGTTGTTCTGGTAGTTCTTTTTGTTTCTGTGATGTTGTTCTGGTTGTTCTTTTTGTTTCTGTGATGTTGTTCTGGTTGTTCTTTTTGTTTCTGTGATGTTGTTCTGGTAGTTCTTTTTGTTTCTGTGATGTTGTTCTGGTAGTTCTTTTTGTTTCTGTGATGTTGTTCTGGTAGTTCTTTTTGTTTCTGTGATGTTGTTCTGGTTGTTCTTTTTGTTTCTGTGATGTTGTTCTGGTTGTTTCTGTAAGGTTGTTCAAATTTTTTTGTAAGGTTGTCCTGGTTGTTTCTGTTAGGTTGTTCAGGTTGTTTCTGTGAGGTTGTCTTGGTTGTTTCTGCGAGGTTGTTCAGGTTGTTTGTATGAGGTTGTTCTGGTTGTTTCTGTGAGGTTGTTCAGGTTGTTTCTGTTAGATTGTCCTGGTTGTTCAGGTTGTTTCTGTACGGTTGTTCAGGTTGTCTCTGTAAGGTTGTTCAGGTTGTCTCTGTAAGATTGTTCAGGTTGTCTCTGTAAGATTGTTCAGGTTGTCTCTGTAAGGTTGTTCAGGTTGTCTCTGTAAGATTGTTGTCTCTGTATGATTGTTGTCTCTGTAAGGTTGTTCAGGTTGTCTCTGTAAGATTGTTGTCTTTATAAGGTTGTTCAGGTTGTCTGTGTAAGATTGTTGTCTTTGTAAGATTGTTCAGGTTGTCTTTTTAAGATTGTTGTCTTTGTAAGATTTTCAGGTTGTCTCTGTAAGGTTGTTCAGGTTGTCTCTGTAAGGTTGTTGTCTCTGTAAGATTGTTCAAGTTGTGTCTGTAAGGTTGTTTAGGTTGTCTTTGTAAGGTTGTTTGAGGTAGTCTCTGTAAGGTTGTTTTCTCTGTAAGGTTGTTCAGGTTGTCTCTGTAAGGTTGTTGTGTCTGTAAGAATGTTCAGGTTGTCTTTGTAAGGTTGTTGTCTCTGTACGGTTGTTGTCTCAGTAAGGTTGTTGTCTATGTAAGATTGTGCAGATTGTCTCTGTAAGATTGTTCAGGTTGTCTTTGTAAGGTTGTTTGAGGTAGTCTCTGTAACGTTGTTTTCTCTGTAAGGTTGTTCAGGTTGTCTCTGTAAGGTTGTTGTTTCTGTAAGAATGTTCAGGTTGTCTCTGTAACGTTGTTTTCTCTGTAAGATTGTTCAGGTTGTCTCTATAAGTTTGTTGTCTCTGTAAGATTGTTCAGGTTGTCTCTGTAAGATTGTTCAGGTTGTCTCTGTAAGGTTGTTGTATCTGAAAGATTGTTCAGGTTGTCTTTGTAAGGTTGTTCAGGTTGTCTCTGTAAGATTGTTCGGGTTATCTCTGTAAGATTGTTGTCTCTGTAAGATTGTTCAGGTTGTCTCTGTAAGATTGTTGTCTCTGTAAGATTGTTCAGGTTGTCTTTGTAAAGTTGCTTGAGGTTGTCTCTGTAATGTTTTCTCTGTAAGGTTGTTCAGGTTGTCTGTGTAAGGTTGTTGTCTCTGTAAGGTTGTTGTCTATGTAAGATTGTTCAGGGTGTCTCTATAAGTTTGTTGTCTCAGTAAGAATGTTCAGGTTGTCTCTGTAAAGTTGTTGTCTCTGTAAGGTTGTTGTCTATGTAAGGTTGTTGTCTATGTAAGATTGTTCAGGTTGTCTCTGTAAGTTTGTTGTCTCTGTAAGATTGTTCAGGTTGTCTCTGTAAGTTTGTTGTCTCTGTAAGATTGTTCAGGTTGTCTCTGTAAGATTGTTCAGGTTGTCTCTGTAAGGTTGTTGTCTCTGAAAGATTGTTCAAGTTGTCTTTGTAAGGTTGTTGAAGGTTGTCTCTGTAAGGTTGTTGTTTCTGTAAGATTGTTCAGGTTGTCTCTGTAAGATTGTTCAGGTTATCTCTGTAAGATTGTTCGAGTTGTCTCTGTAAGGTTGTTGTTTCTGTAAGGTTGTTTCAGGTTGTCTCTGTAAGATTGTTCAGGTTGTCTCTGTAAGATTGTTGTCTCTGTAAGATTGTTCAGGTTGTCTTTGTAAAGTTGTTGTTTCTGTAAGATTGTTCAGGTTGTCTCTGTAAATTTTGTTCAGGTTGTCTCTGTAAGGTTGTTCAGGTTGTCTCTGTAAAGTTGTTGTTTCTGTAAGATTGTTCAGGTTGTCTCTGTAAATTTTGTTCAGGTTGTCTTTGTAATGTTGTTCAGGTTGTCTCTGTAAGATTGTTCAGGTTGTCTCTGTAAGGTTGTTGTCTCTGTAAGGTTGTTGTTGTTGTCTCTGTAAGGTTGGTCAGGTTGTTTCTTTGTGCGGGTTCAGACTGATTTCACCCTTTTGATCATCCCACCTCCGAATCCCCCTTCCCCCTCCCCCTAACCCCTCCACACACGCACACATACTCATACCCCGCCCCACCCCCTCTTCTTCCTCTCTCTCTCTCTCTCTCTCATCCTTTTAACCCCACCCGCACAACCACTCTCTCTCTCTCTCTCTCTCTCTCTCTCTCTCTCTCTCTCTCTCTCTCTCTGTATTTTGTTTAGTAATTGTTCTTTCACTTGGAAGTTGCAGATTATTAACAACAGTAAGGTCAAGTTGTTGAGGGCATGGACCTTTTGGTTTTGTGAAGGTTTTGTTATTGGTCGGGTGGGGTAGGAAGGGGTGCGGGTGGGGGTCGGGGGTGAGTCCAGCTTCTTCTCTACCACCCCAGCCTGTCGCGTCACTCACACGGGGTCTGTCTGTTGTTGGAACAGGAAAAACGGAAGTGGCCAGGAGACTCATCTCCCAGCTGCTGAGAGAGGCCAGACTTTCGCCGAGGTCTGGGCTGGGACCACGCATCATCATGGTGTGTGTTAGTTGTGGGGGTGGGGGGAGCCGTGGGTGCTGGAGTGGTGGGGGGGGGGGTGCCGGGGGGGAGAGTGGGAGGAGGGGTATGTGTGTGTGTGTGGTGGGTGGGTGTATATATATGTGTGTGTGTGTGTGTGTGTGTGTAGGGAAGGTTGTATGTATGTAGATAAGTGTATGGATATGCGTGGGTGGTGGGGATAGGGGAGAGGGTGGATATGTATGTGTGTAGAGGGAGGGTTGTAGTGTGTGGATAACAGTGTGTTTAGGGGTGGGATAAGGGGTGGATGGGTATGTATGTGAGTGTACGTCTGACAGTGTGAGAGCGTGTGTGTGTCGGGTGTGGGGGTTGGGGGTAGGTGAGGGATGTATGTGTATATGTGGGCGTTGGTGGGTGGAGTGTGGGGGGTGGGTAGATGGGGGTTGTATAGGTTTGTAGTTGGTTAGGGATGTGTGTGTGTGTGTGTGTGTGTGTGTGTGTGTGAAAGCGAGAGAGCGATAGATAGATAGAGAGAGCCATGTTACCGATCACCAACTTACATCAATTCACGGCATGTTACGTCACAATATGCCACATCACAACACGTTACGTCATGTTCGTAATGTCACTTTGCATTACGCTACGTTACACCACATTGTGTGCAGGGAGGAAGATGGCAGAATGGTTAATAACATAATCGTCAATACATCTATCTGCCAGCACAGAGTCCGCAGGAGTCTGGGTTCGAATACCGCTCTCGCTCTTTCCACCCAAGTATGACTGGAAAACCAAACTGAGCGTCTAGTCATTGGGATCAGACAATGAACCGCGGTCCCGTGTGCAGCACGCACCTGGCGGACTGAAAAAGAACCCATGGCAATAAAAGTGTTGTCCTCTGGCAAAAGAAAAAAACAATTCAGAAGAAATCCACTCTGATAGGTACGCCACCTTCTGTTACATTGTGCTACGTTCCGATACGGCATGTCAGTTTCGTGCAAAAATCCATACCCCCCCACCCCCCCCTACCTCCCCCTTGAAGACGGAATGAGTAGTGTTCACAACAAGGCGTGGACAGTTCACCTCGCCAGTCACACAGAACACTGGAGTGGGATGAATGCGGTTTTTGCCAAGTTATTTTACAGGAATAATATCCAGTTTTAGCAGCCTAATTTCCTGGTGCCCTATGCACGGTATATTGTTTCGTGTGCATTGCAATGCAGACATGAAGTATGACATAAATAACAATGATTCGATCTTTGTCGTCCACTGTGAGCAGGTAGATTCTTGTATAAATTGCCTGAAAAACCACCGTCTGGTTAAGACCACACTGACATGATAACGACATGCACGCTTTCCTGTACAGCCGCCAAAACTGCAATTACGGGAAAGCGTGTGATGTCGTTATCAGGTTAGTAATCGATTATGACAGTGGTTTTTCAGGACAATTTACACCACAATTTACCTACTCACAGTGGATGACAAATGTCAAATGATTATTTATTCATGTTACATTTCATGCCTGCATTGCAATATACATGAAATATACCGTGCATGTAACTCCAGGAACTTACGATGCCACCCGTTACAGGATGTTACGTTTCGTTACGTCACGTTACATAACAGTACGGTGGTCGATCCTTTTCATCATCTGCTGTTCAAGTATGGAACTCTTTGCCTCACCACGTCCGTCACAGCCCCTCACTGCCTTCCTTTAAATCTAACATCAAGACGTTCCTCTTCCAGCAGCATTTCCTCTGGACCCTCTCTCATTCATGAAAGTAGTTCGTTGATTGTGTAGGTGTATTTGTAACGCTGTATTGTGTGTTCGTCGAATGTATGTATGGATGGATGGATGCATGCATGCATGCATGCATGCATGTATGTATGTTTGTATTGTACTACGAATTTGTATGCGCATATATATGTTTATTGTGCATGATTGTGAGTTGAGGACTGAGTGTGTTTCGTATGCGTGTCTGTGAGGATTGTGCAATGAGGAAAGCGCTGATGAATGTCCAGTTCTTCTTATCGTTACGTTACGATTACGATACATTACGTTGCAGGCACTCTGACCATTACGTTGCAGGCACTCTGACCATTACGTTGCAGGCACAGCACATCCTGAAGTGTCTGACCATTACGTTGCAGGCACAGCACATCCTGAAGTCTCTGACCATTACGTTGCAGGCACAGCACATCCTGAAGTCTCTGACCATTACGTTGCAGGCACAGCACATCCTGAAGTCTCTGACCACGGCCCGCACACGGGACAACCCCGAGAGCACTCGTGGTATCAACATGGCGACACTCCACTTCCGGTCAGATGGCCAGTTGGTTTCAGGTGTGTGTGTGTGTGTGTTGTGTGCATTGTCATTGTCATTGTCGTTCTTCTTTTTCGTCGTCGTCGTCGTCGTTCGTTAGTGGGCTGCGACTCCCACGTTCACTCACTGTGCAGGAGTGGGCTTTTTATGCGTATGACCGATTTTACACGGCAGTCCCGTTTGTTTTGTTTCGTTTTTGTTTTGTTGTTTTTTTTGAGAGGGGGGAGGGGGTTGGAGGGAGGTTGGGGGGATGAGAGGGGCAGGTACATGATTCATTTACACCATTTACAATGCAGAGCGAGACGCAGGCCTTGAGGAAATGCGCCCGATTAGGAGTTCGAGTCCTAAACACTGACTGAGATATCAGCACAGCACAGCACAGCACTAAACAACACAGCACTAAACAACACACTACAGCACACCACACCACACCGCAACACACCACACCACACCACAGCACAACACAGCACAGCACAGCACAGCACAACACATCACACCGCACCGCACCACACCACACAGCACAGCACAGTACACCACACCACAACACATCACATCACACCACACACCACACCACACCACACCACACAACACACCACACCACACCACACCACACCACACCATACCACAACACACCACAACACACCACACCACACCACACCATACCACAACACACCACAACACAGCACAGCACACAACACACCACACCACACCACACCACACCACACAACACACCACACCACACCACACCACATCACATCACACCACACACCACACCACACCACACCACACAACACACCACACCACACCACACCACACCACACAACACACCACACCACACCACACCACACCACACCATACCACAACACACCACAACACAGCACAGCACAGCACAGCACAGCACAACACAACACCACAGCACAACACAGCACAGCACCACAGCACAACCCAACACAACACACCACACCACAGCACAACACAGCACAGAACAACACAACACAACACAACACAACATAACACAACACCACAGCACAGCACACTACACCACACCACACCATACCACACCACACCACACCACACCACAGCAGAATACGTCACACCACTCCACACCACAACTCAATACACCACACCACACCACACCACACCACACCACAACTCAATACAACACACTACACCACACCACAAGACACCACACCACACTACAGCACAGCACAATACACTAAATCACCGCACACCACACCACACCACACCACACCACACCACACCACACCACAACTCAATACAACACACCACACCACACCACACCACACCACACCACAACTCAATACAACACACCACACCACAAGACACCACACCACACTGCAGCACAGCACAATACACTAAATCACCGCACAACACACCACACCACACCACACCACACCACACCACACCACAACTCAATACAACACACCACACCACACCACACCACACCACACCACAACTCAATACAACACACCACACCACAAGACACCACACCACACTGCAGCACAGCACAATACACTAAATCACCGCACAACACACCACACCACACCACACCACACCACACCACACCACAACTCAATACAACACACCACACCACACCACACCACACCACACCACACCACTACACAACTCAACACACCACACCACACCACACCACAAGACACCACACCACACTACAGTACAACACAATACACTAAATCACCACACACCACACCACACCACACCACACCACACCAGAACACAGCCACACCAACATGATAGAGGTATCCGCATTCCATCAGCCGAGCTGCATTCGCTGTGCCCGGACAAGTGGTGGCTGACGGACAGGGGCCCGGGGTGCGGAGGCTTCAGTGTGTTTTACGCCGTGCTGGCCGGCATGTCCGACCACGAGAGGCGCCTCTACTACCTGACGGACACACACAGGTGAGGTGGTGGTGGTGGTGGTGGTGAGGATGGGGGTGTTGTTGTAGGTGGTGATGGTGAGAATTGTGCTGTTGGTGGCAGTGATGGTGGTGTGGGTTGTAGTGGTGGGGGGGGAGTGATGGTTGTGGTGGTGGTGATGAACTCTACTTGCTCTACCTTACTCTACTCTACCCAAACCCTTCTCTACTCTCACCCTGCCCTACTCTACTCCACTCCTCTCTGTTCTACACTACTCTACTCTATCCTATCCTACCCTACCCTACCTAACCTACTATACCTAGCCTACCCCACTCTATTCTAACCCTCTACTTTACTGTACCCTACCTACTCTACTGTACTCCTCTATGCTCTATTCTATTCTACCCTACTCTACTGTGCTCTACCCTACCCTACTCTGTTCTCTACCCTATTCTACTCAAATCAATCTTCTCCATTCTACTCTACACTCTGTCCTACCATACTCTATTCTACCCTAGTCTTATCTACCCTACCGTACTCTACCTTACTGTACTCCACTCCACTCTAAACTCTCCTACTCCATCCCACTCTACCCAACCCTACCCCACTCCACCCTACTCTACCCTTGTGTACTCCACTTTACGCTACTCTACCCTACTCCATTCCACTCTACTCTATCCTACCCTACGCTACTCTGCCTAACTCTACCCTGCCCAGCTGAACTCTATTCTTCCCGTACTCTACTCAACTCTGATCTACTCCAAGGCACATGTCTCATGAGGTAAGCATGCGTGGGCTGTGTTGTGCTGTTTTATCCACCAGCACCAGTGCGGGGCTTTCTCGTGCTGTGACGGACTGTGCTCTTCAGTAATGTTTGTTTGACTGTGACGGACTGTGCTCTTCAGTAATGTTTGTTTGACTGTGACGGACTGTGCTCTTCAGTAATGTTTGTTTGACTGTGACGGACTGTGCTCTTCAGTAATGTTTGTTTGACTGTGACGGACTGTGCTCTTCAGTAATGTTTGACTGTGACGGACTGTGCTCTTCAGTAATGTTTGTTTGACTGTGACGGACTGTGCTCTTCAGTAATGTTTGTTTGACTGTGACGGACTGTGCTCTTCAGTAATGTTTGTTTGACTGTGACGGACTGTGCTCTTCAGTACTGTTTGTTTGACTGTGACGGACTGTGCTCTTCAGTAATGTTTGACTGTGACGGACTGTGCTCTTCAGTAATGTTTGTTTGACTGTGACGGACTGTGATCTTCAGTACTGTTTGTTTGACTGTGACGGACTGTGCTCTTCAGTAATGTTTGTTTGACTGTGACGGACTGTGCTCTTCAGTAATGTTTGTTTGACTGTGACGGACTGTGCTCGTCAGTAATGTTTGTTGACTGTGACGGACTGTGCTCTTCAGTAATGTTTGTTTGACTGTGACGGACTGTGCTCTTCAGTAATGTTTGACTGTGACGGACTGTGCTCTTAAGTAATGTTTGTTTGACTGTGACGGACTGTGCTCTTCAGTAATGTTTGTTTGACTGTGACGGACTGTGCTCTTCAGTAATGTTTGACTGTGACGGACTGTGCTCTTAAGTAATGTTTGTTTGACTGTGACGGACTGTGCTCTTCGGTAATGTTTGTTTGACTGTGACGGACTGTGCTCTTCAGTAATGTTTGTTTGACTGTGACGGACTGTGCTCTTCAGTAATGTTTGTTTGACTGTGACGGACTGTGCTCTTCAGTAATGTTTGTTTGACTGTGACGGACTGTGCTCTTCAGTAATGTTTGTTTGACTGTGACGGACTGTGCTCTTCAGTAATGTTTGTTTGACTGTGACGGACTGTGCTCTTCAGTAATGTTTGTTTGACTGTGACGGACTGTGCTCTTCAGTACTGTTTGTTTGACTGTGACGGACTGTGCTCTTCAGTAATGTTTGTTTGACTGTGACGGACTGTGCTCTTCAGTAATGTTTGTTTCGCTGTGCTCTTCAGTAATGTTTGTTTGACTGTGACGGACTGTGCTCTTCAGTAATGTTTGTTTGACTGTGACGGACTGTGCTCTTCAGTAATGTTTGTTTGACTGTGACGGACTGTGCTCTTCAGTAATGTTTGTTTGACTGTGACGGACTGTGCTCTTCAGTAATGTTTGTTTGACTGTGACGGACTGTGCTCTTCAGTGATGTTTGTTTGACTGGACGGACTGTGCTCTTCAGTAATGTTTGACTGTGACGGACTGTGTTCTT
>NC_134891.1:16835697-16838197 GCF_041734735.1 Babylonia areolata
GCAAAGAGCTATCCGCCATCTTTGCAGTGGTGGCCGCCATTTTGCACCTTGGCAACATTGACGTCATTGTGAACCCCCAGAGCGGTCGACTGGTGATCACCAATCAGCATGAGTTAGCGTCAGGTTCGTGTTTTGCTGCTGATTTGGATGAATTGGTTATTGACTTCAGAAAAGAAGGAGAAGAAGAAGATTTTGCCTCACTGCCCTATAGTCTGAACACTTTTGAGAGCCGCGCCCTTACCCCCACCCCATTATTTTTATTTATTTATTTTATTCATTTTAAACATATCGCCGTTTCAATGATCACCGACACAGGAAGTTGGCACAATGGTGAAGACGCTCATCTCCCAGTGTCTTTTCTTGAGGGACTGGGCTCGATTCCCGCTCCCTGCCCTGTCTCCACAAGTTTTGAATTGTGAAAATCAAACTGAGCATCTAGTCATTTGGATACGGCGACAGATAAACCGAAGCCCCGTGTGCAGACACGCACTTGGCGCACTGACACTGAAAGAGAACTCACAGCAACAAAAACAGTTGTCATCTGGCAACATTCGGAAGAAATCATTATTATTATTATTATTATTACGTAGATAATATTTGGTCCAGTTCGCTTTTTTAGAGTGACTGTGTTGTTCACATGGAAAGGTTTCTGGAGATTTTTTACATGTGGTTGTGGTTTTTGTGTAAAGTGTTTATTTTATGTTATATTTTACTCGCGTAATGTGCCTTGAGCATTACTGTATTTTAATGAAAGGCGCAATATAAAGAAAATATTATTATTATTATTATTAGGAGGAGGAGGAGAATACTGCTGCTGCTGATGATGATGACGACGATGATAACTAGGAGAATGCTGCTGCTTATGATGATAACGATAACTAGGACGAGAAAAAGGATGACGATGACCACGACGACGAGGACGACGACGAAGATGATGACGATGTCGGGAAACATGTGTTGCAGTGTGTGACCTGTTGGCGATCGGGCAGGACTACCTGGAAGCTGAGATTGTGTCCATAGCAACAGTGATCAGAGGTCAGACAGCACACACACACACACACACGCACACACGCGCGCGCGCGGCTCATTTCATTTCGTTGAAAAACGACCAAACAGGCAAACAATCAAACCACATCAGAACAAGACAAACGAAATCATAAAAACAAAAATAAAATATAGATAAAAAAACCAAACAAACTGACTAACTGACTGACTGAATGAATAATAGCTAATAACCTAGCTACCTGCTTAACTGACTGACTGAATAACTAGCTGAATAACTGACTAAATCACTAGCCAGCTGACTGACTGACTGATTGACTGAATAATCAGCTAACTGACTGACTGACTAACCGGCTGACCGAGTGACTGATTGGCTGAACAACTGAATCGCTAACTAGCTAACCGACTGGCTGAATAACCAGCTGACTGACTGACGGACAGACGGATAGCGGGCTGACTGACCGACCGACTAAATAGCAGGCTAGCTAAATGAATGACTGAATGACTGATTAACTAGCTGATTAGCTGGCTGATTGACTTGCGAGCTAGCAAACTAACTCAATGACTGACTGACTGACCGACTAAGTAGTGGACTGACTAGCTGGCTGGCTGACTGACTGATTGACTGACTGACTGATTGACTGACTAACTGATTGATTGACTGACTGATTGACTGACTGACTGCACAGACTGACTGACTGACCGACTGAATGACTGACCGACTGAATGACTGACTGCACAGACTGATTGACTGGCTGGCTGGCAGACTGACTGACTGACTAGCTGACTGACTGACTGACTGCCTGATTGACCGACAGACTGACTGACTGCACAGACTGACTGAATGCACGGACTGACTGGCTTACTGACTGACTGACTGACTGACTGACTGACTGACTGGCTGACTGACTGACTGGCTGACTGACTGGCTGACTGACTGGCTGACTGTGGGCAGGGGAAGTGGTACGGATGACGAGCACCCTGGACCAGGCCCAGTGGAGCCGTGACGTCCTGGTGGCAGAGCTGTATCGTCGCCTGGTTTCCGTGCTGACTGCCAGGCTCAACCACCACGCCCTCTCTCCTGAGTCCTACGTGTGGGTTGTGCGCTACAACTTCTGTGTGTGTGTGTGTGTGTGTGTGTGTGTGTGTGTGTGTGTGTGTGTGTGTGTGTCTCATTCTTGTGTGTACATGTATTGTATTATCGTTCTACGCCATTTTCTTTGATATGTGTTATTATCTGACTTTGTAACGTAACTTTTGAACCCCCACCCCCACACTTTCTCTCTCTCCTCTGTCGATTTGTCTGTCTGTCCGTCTGTCTTTATGTCTCTCCGTGTGTGTGTGTGTGTGTGTGTGTTTCTCTATCTCTCTCACTCTCTCATTTCATCTTTTCATCTTTACTGTCTCCTCTGCCCCCCCCCCCCCTCTCTCTCTCTTTTCCTCTCTTCCAATATGAATTTTCTCTCTTTATTCATTCTTGTGCGTTTCTTTTTTTTGT
>NC_134891.1:16843197-16853197 GCF_041734735.1 Babylonia areolata
AGCTAGTGTGTGTGTGTGTGTGTGTGTGTGTGTGTGTGGGCGGGGGGTGAGGAGGGGGCGATGGGGCGTAGGTGGGCGTGTGTACATTGTGTGTGTGTGTGTGTGCATGTGTGTGTGCATGTGTGTGTGTGTGTGTGTGTGTGCGCGCGCATGCAAGCGTGGGTGTGTGATGGTGTGTACGTGAGTTTGTGTGTGTGTGTGTGTGTGTGTGTGTGTGTTCGCGCGTGCGTGTGTGCATGCGTGTTAGTGTGTGCATGCGTGTGTATATGTGCGCACGCGCGACTCTTGTGTTGACCTGTTTCTAGGAAGCTTTAGAACCTGCGTTTCTTCATATTCGTCTTTCCTGCTTGTTTTAGTGATCACGTGTGTCTCTTTTCTTTTCTTGTCCTTGTTATGTCACGTGTCAGTGTATATGCATGTGTGACTTAAACCTGACTGAATGACACAGGAAACGAATGATGAGCGCACGGTGGTAGCCGTCAGTCGGCTCTACCCAGTTCGGCAGACTGTTTTGAAAATGACCACGTTACAAGCTTAGAGCTTTGTCTCCAACCGAGGACAGGCGCTTTATAAGTGTCCATATCAATCATTCATCCGTTCATTGTACTTTTTCCATAATAGGATATTGACAAAACGTATTAAGACCCTTTCCTGCTGTTATTGATGCTGCTGTTTTCTTCTTGTTATCATTAACAGCTGCTGTAGTCGGGTCTGGGTCTGTCATTTACTCACGGAGCCCAACCCTCAGCTTATATCACAGACTGACAAAAGTTAACAGTTGTGCCAACAGCAACGTTAGAGTTGTATTATCAATGGTTTCTCCACTGCAGTGGAAAATCATTTACAGTGTAGTCTTTTGTGAAGGACTATGACTCTCAAACCAGGAGACAAAATTGCACTGGCTCTTTAGTGCTGCAGCCTTGGGGAGCTAGCTGGCCTGTGGGAACCACCCCAACGCTGACTGTACTAAAACACTCTTGGTCCAGAGAGTAGGGATGTAACTTGCGCAAGACACTCTCCACTATAATCAAATTCTAGCCCAGATATTCGGGACAGCAGATGGCTCCTCTGCGCTGCTGTTCTGATGGTCATGATCCGGCACGACTGACTATCATACATGTCACATGTCTTAGTGTGTACGAGTGCGTGCCTTTTGAAGCTGACAGAACGACACCAGGAAACGAACGATGAGCTGCCCAATGGCATTCTGCTCACGTCACAGGCTGTGGGTCGGGTCGTTGTTTGCAGCCTGATTACGGGATCATGACCAAACTGACAGCCACGTGTCTGGACCCAGAGGGCTCGCCGGAAAGTCTGGTCAGTCTGATGGACAGTGACCGCTCTCTGCGGAAAAACGCGAGTTACGTGCACACCGGCAAAGCCGTGAAAGGCGCTGACGTCTTCTTCATCAAGCACGCTGGTCTGGGACAGGTGAGGCCGACGGGAATGGGTGGCGGTGGAGGAGTAGGAGCAGTAGGAGTAGAGAAGGAGGAGTTGTAGAGTGGTGTTGGGGGTGTTTGGGGTGGTGGAGGGTGTGGGGGTCAGAGGCGGGGAGGGGAGGGGCAGAGGGATGGGGGACGGGAGGGGTGTGGGGGTCAGAGGAGGGGAGGGGAGGGGAAGAGGGATGGGGGACGGGAGGGGTAGGGGGATGGGTGGGAGGGATTTGGGGTGGGGTGGGGTGAGTGAGTGGATGGGGAATTTGTGAATTTGCGGGTAAAGAGACTCACATGGGAGACAGACAAAGACATACATACAGACACACACACGCGCGCGCGCGCGAATACAACACAATCCCGTGAAACATACACGTCTGAACGGTGTAAGCACACAAAGATGATTAAAAATTTGATTTTCTACTTCCCTCTGTATCAAGTTGATGTCGATGATGACCCTGATGATGATGATGTTGTTGTTGATGATGATGATGATGATTATATTGACAACGACGAAGACTACGTTGGTGATGATGACGATGACGCTGATGATGACGTTGCTGCTTGTGATGATGAGATTAAAGACGTTGATATTGCTGCTGCTGATGATGATGACGGCTGCTTATTTTCATTCTGCTCTTTCTTTCTTATCGTAGCGTCAGTTGAAATCCTTCCTTAAAGCTGACGAAGGATTAGCATAACTTCTAAATTCGATTCTAACTAGTCTACACATGTATACCTATGTAGGCACAATAAGCACAGTCGGGCAGTGAATGATATATAGATGTAGTTTTATAAACTTAAAAAAACAAATTTTTATTGTTTGTGAAAATGGGCTTGGTCTGAAGTTTGAAATGGCAAGTGTCTCAGTGCATGCAGGTGGGGCATCAACTGTCGTCTGTTCAACGAGTCTGTCAGCTGCTGTGCAGGCAGATATACTCAGACACAGATACACAGACACAGACACACACACACACACACACAGACACACACACACACACACACACACCACACACACACACACACACACACACACACACACACACACACACACACACGACTTGCTTTGTTGTGTGTTTGTTGTGTTGAATATATGAGAGCCAAGATGCTAAACTTGGCTACATCCCCTACCCCCACCTCAAACCCCCATCTTTTGAAATCCATTTGTCCATGGTGGTTACTTAACAGTAATTTCTTGTGAGCAGACCTTCAATGTATTTGGGGTGAGAGCACGTGTGTGTGTGGTTGGGGAGGGGGGTGGAAGTTGGTGGGTGCGGATGTATGTGTGTGTGTGTGTCCGAGAGAGAGAGAGAGAGAGGGGGGGGGGGGTCCTTATCTTAAATGGCCATCAAACAAGAATCGGGACAACGTAAAGGGAGACAATCAGGCTGATAACAAATGGCAAAGCGTAGTTTGGACCGAATACCCAAGCTCTGAAATCAAAGTGTCATCAGCCAGGTTAAATTATGGTTTGAACTTAGTCCAATGTATCCTAATCAGCTTTGACAATTTTGATGTAGAGTAGGGGTCCCCCTTGAAAAAAAAAAAAGAAAGAAAAGAAAAAGAAAAAGACAAATCAATAAACAAACAGATACATTAAAAATGAATGAACAAATGAATAGATAAACAAATAAATAGATGAATGATTGAATTAATTAATTAATTAATAATATTAATAATAGCACTTATATAGCGCTGAATCTTGTGCGAGACAAATCTAAGCACTTTCACACCAGTCATTCACACGCATGCATAACTTTAAAACTGAAGAAACTGAAGACAAGGAAGAGGTAGGGGAGGGAAGCAATCTTGTGAAGAGGTGAGATTTAAGGCCAGACTTGAAAGAGCTGAAGGAAGTTAATTCCAAATGAAGGTCTAGAGACACAGAAAGAACAGCGTCCAACAGTGGAGTGTTTGAATTTGGGTATCCGTAAACAGAGTGGATCCGAAGCCGATCGTAGAGATCGAAATGGGGTGTAGAGGTGAAGGCAGCCACAAAGATAGGAAGGGGCAGATTTGTGATTTCATTTATAACATAGAGTGCTGATCTTATACTTTATTCTGTGTGAGACAGGGAGCCAATGGAGATGTTGCAAAATAGGAGTGATGTGCTCAGATCTTTTCTTTCTGAGGACGAGTCAGGCAGTAGAATTTTGTATGCGCTGAAGGGACTGAATGGATGAAGCAGGCAAACCAGACAATAGGGAGTTACAGTAGTCAAGGCGAGAGAGAAACGACAAGTCTAGATTTGCGTCAGCGGACAGATATTTCCGAATGGAACTGATGCGTCGCAACTGACTACTAGTAGCAGGATTGACATGTCTGACTGATAAATTTTTGCACGGACACTGTGTTATCAATGACAACATCGAGGTTCCTGACTGAACTGGAAAGAGGGGTGGATGCACTGCCAATTTTGATTTTGTCAGCTGTGATGGAAGAGAGTTTTTGTTTAGTTCCTATGACCATTGCTTCGGTTTTGTCTGCGTTCAATTGTAACTTATTTAGAGTCATCCAGTTTTGAATGTCCAGGAAGCATTCAGATGTTTCTTGCAAGAGCGAGGACGATTTTTCAGGGGTATCACTCTTCTCAAGTTGAGTGTCATCAGCACAGGAATGATGACTAACATTGTGGTGGTTGATAATTTGAGCAAGAGGAGCAGTGTACAGTGTGAAGAGAACTGGGCCTAAAACAGATCCCTGCGGGACTCCGTGTTTGATTTTAACAGGTTCAGACTGGAAATTATCGACGATGACAGACTGGAATCGATCAGTGAGATAAGATTTGAACCAGTTGAGAACAGTGCCGTTGATGCCAAATGTAAAATGAAGACGGGAAAGAAGGATTGAATGGTCTATCGTGTCAAAGGCGGCTGATAAGTCGAGAAGAGTGAGAAGTAATTTTTTTCTGAGTCGGACGCTCGCAGTAGAGTGGTTTCGGTGCTGTGGTCAGCACGATATGCAGACTGAAAAGGGTGAAGGATATTGTTGAAACAAAGTGCAAAGATGGTTGTTGAGCTGCTTCAGGACAGATTTTTCTAGGAGTTTGGACAGGAAAGGAAGGTTAGAAACTGGTCGATAATTTTTCAAAATGTTTGCATCAAGGTTGGATTTCTTCAGAAGAGACCGGACGATTGCAGTTTTGAAAGTGGATGGAAACGTTCCAGTAAGAAGGGATGAGTCGACAATAAATGAATAAACAAATAGATAAATAAATGAACTATGAAGTTGGAAAGCGTTCATTGTTTTGGCCATCAGTCCATGATTCACCAGTCTGACATACTTGTAGAATAGCATGTCGAATAGTATGTACATAGGCATACCATGCATTACATAGGCATACCATGCATTACATAGGCATACCATGCATTGCTAAGACCATGTGACAAGTTCGATCATAGGTTAAGTAAGTATAGAATCAAAAACAAACAAACAACATGTATTTTGCAAATGCCTGGAATGAAAGCAGCATTAGCAAAACATAACATAAAACATAACCTTGCATTGCTATGGTCATAATGAAATGCTGGCGAAACTGAAATATAAAAACGATTGAATGAATGGATGGATGACTGAATAAATGAATGAAAAAATGAATTATTAACTCCCTCGTTCACTCGCTCGCTCGTTCTCTGTTTACATAAGAGCGAATAATGTTCACATACATGGAAAATTTTGTCAATAACTGCTGCCAAAACGCCAAAGTATACAGGAGTGATTAAATGTCTTATTCTTTATCTGTTATTATTACTATGTTTTGTTTTGCTTTTTGTGTGTGGTACATGCAGCTTTGCATGCGTGTCCTATAAACCTTGTTAAGGTTTAATTGACATTAGAATTGATTCTGATTCTGATTCATACCTCTTCATAAGGGGCCTGGGCCTTTCCATGAATAATAATAACGATAATAATTAGTATTTATATAGCGCTAAATCTTGTGCAGAGACAAATCAAAGCGCTTTCACACCAGTTAGTCACACGCATGCATAACTGTGGACTGAAAAAAGCAACGAAGGGGCAGGGAAGGGAGGGAATAAACAACCTCGCTCTCTCACTGATATATTCACTCACTCACTCATTCACACATTCGCTAACAAAACAAATGAACAAACGAACCAGCTGAACAGACAGACGGACGAACGGACGAACGAACGAACAACCAAGCCGCCAACCAACTGACGAACCAAGCGAACAAACAAACAAGCGAACAAGCGAAGTGAATTGCTGCAGGTTACTTACACCTCCAGAGATTTCGTCATCAAGAACCGGAGCTCCCTGCCAGAGTCGGCACGACAGATGCTGATACGATGCCAGAACCCTCTGGTGCCAGCCCTGGCCGCGCCGACCTTTCACGAGTCTGGGTGAGTTCGCTCCTCTGTCTGTCTGTCTGTTTGTCTGACTGTGTTTCTGTCTGTGTTTCTGTCTGACTGTCTGGCTGGTTGACTGGCTCTCTGTTTGTCTGACTGTGCCTCTCCCGTCTCTCTCTTTTAATTTTTTTCCCTTTTGTCTGTCTCTGTCTGTCTCTGTTTGTTTCTGTCTGTCTGTCTGTCTGTCTGTCTGTCTCTCTCTCTCTCTCTCTCTCTCTCTCTCTCTGTATATATATATATATATATATATATATATATATATATATATATATATCGGTCTGCCTGTCTATCTGCCGGTTTCTGTCTGTATGTCTGTCTGTCTGTCTCTCCCCTCTCTTTGCGCCTCTGTCTTTGCCCGTTTCTCTGTCTGTCTGTTTGTTTGTCTGTCTGTCTCCTCTCACTCCCTTTCTCTCTTTCTCTGATCAGATTCAGGGCAGTGAAAGATTTAACATGTATAGAAGCTTTTGCAATACACATGATATAAAACAATATTTAATGCTCAATATATATAAACATTTAAGATATATAACGACAAAAATTAGGTTAGGTGTATCTGATTTGGCTGTACATCATTATAGATAGAGAGAACATAATGAAAGAGACTAAATTTGTCCATTATGAAAACATTCAAGGAAGATGAATTACATGTTGTTTTATGCTGCCCAGTCCTTAGTGAAATTAGACTAATGTTTATTCCACACAAGTATTACCAGTATCCGTGTGCCTTTAAGTTAAGTCTTCTGATGTCATCCACAAGACAACGTGACGCGCATAATCTATCATGTTTCTTATATAAAGCGTTCAAACTTAGAGAAATTGTAATCTCGTAGTCTGTCATGAACTATTGTTTCTCAGGTCAAGTGTTATTTTGTTGAAATGTGATTTTGTTGTTGAATGTTATGTAACAGTATTTGTTCACTCACCCCTTCATGAGGGGCCGTGGCCTGATGAATAAACCATTCGCATTTGCATTCTCTCTCTTTCTCTCCCCCCCCCTTTCTCTCTCTCTTTCTCTTTGCGCCTATGGCTTTACCCGTCTCTCCGTCTCTCCATCTGTCTGTCTGTCTGTCTGGCTGGCTGGCTGGCTCTCCTTCTCACTCCCTCTGTTTCTCTCCCCTCCCCCTCCACCTCTCTTTTTCTCTCTTCTCTTTCTGTCTCTGTCCATCTCTCTGTCTGGCTTGCTGGCTTGATGACTGTGTCTTTTTCTCTGTCTGTCTCTATCTGTGTGTGTGTGTGTGTGTGTGTGTGTGTGTGTGTCTGTGTGTGTGTGTGTCTGTGTGTGTCTCTGTGTGTGTGTGTGTGTGTGTGTGTGTGTGTGTGTGTGTGTGTGTGTGTGTGTGTGAGGTCTACAAAGAAGGTGGTATGGCGCTGACTGAGAAGCTTCATCAGCTATTCCAGCTCATCTGGCAGCATGAGGCAGTTCCACAGAACTTCAAAGACGCTTCCATCATACACCTGTACAAGCGCAAAGGAAATCGTCAGGTCTGTGACAACCATCGTGGAATATCCCTGGTGTCCGTCGCAGGCAAGACTCTGGCCAGAGTGCTACTCAACCGTCTCGTAGCGCACCTTGAGCAAGGTCTCCTACCAGAGAGCCAGTGTGGCTTCCGGAAAGAACGCGGGACTATCGGCATGGTGTTTGCTGCCAGGCAGCTCCAGGAGAAGTGTCAGGAACAGAACGCCGACCTTTACTCCACCTATGTCGATCTGACCAAGGCCTTCGATACTGTTAGCAGAGATGGACTTTGGAGAATCATGGCGAAGTACGGATGTCCCAGAAAGTTCATCACCATTATACGGCAACTACACGATGGGATGCTGGCCAGAGTTCAGGACAACGGAGAGACTTCAGAACCATTCCCTGTCTCCAACGGAGTCAAGCAAGGGTGTGTTCTTGCCCCCACCCTGTTCAGTCTCATGTTTTCAGCCATGCTGACAGATGCCTTCAGAGACGCTGACGTAGGCATTGGCATCAGGTACCGCACAGATGGCTCACTCTTCAGCCTCAGCAAAAACCAAGGTGAGGACAGACACCGTCAACGACTTCCTGTTTGCTGATGACTGCGCTCTCAACGCTGCCTCCGAAGCTGACATGCAACACAGCGTCGACAAGTTCTCTGCTGCCTGTGACAACTTTGGCCTCACAATCAGCACAAAGAAGACTGAGGTGATGCACCAGCCAGCTTCAGGAAAGCCTTACGTTGAACCAAGCATCTTCATCAACGGGCAACGACTGAATGCGGTGGACAATTTCACATACCTGGGCAGTACACTCTCTCGCACAGTTGTCATCGACGACGAGGTGAATGCCAGACTCGCCAAAGCCAGCGCTGCCTTCGGCAGACTCCATAAGAACGTTTGGAACAGGGGAGGCATCACCCTGGAGACGAAGCTCAAAGTATACAAGGCCATAGTTCTCACCACACTGCTCTATGGATGTGAATCATGGACGGTCTACAAACGCCACGCCAAAAAGCTGAACCACTTGCACACCACCAGCGTCAGAAAACTTCTCGGCATAAAGTGGCAAGAGAAGATCCCTGACACAGAGGTGCTCACTTGTGCAAACTTGCCCAGCATCTACACTATCTTGATGCAAGCCCAGCTGCGCTGGGCAGGCCATGTAGTTCGCATGCCAAACCACTGGCTCCCCAAGAAACTGCTGTACGGCGAACTCCAACATGGCAAGCGCTCCCATGGAGGCCAAAAGAAGCGCTTCAAAGACACTCTGAAAGGTTCTCTGAAGGCCTTCAACATCAGCCACGACACATGGGAGCTGAATGCAATGGACAGACCAAAGTGGCGTTCAGCTGTCCACAAAGGCGCCAAATCCTGAGGCCAACAGAATCGCTGCAGCAGAGCAACGCAGACAGGCCAGGAAAAGCAGTGCCAGCAAGTCCCCGACAGCCGCCACCATCCCCTGTCCACACTGCGTCAGAACCTTCCGGGCGCGGATTGGCCTGACCAGTCATCTGCGCACCCACAGAGCCCAACGCACCCACCCCCAGGATGACTATATGGTCCTCGTCGATCCCGACGGACGAGCCACATGTGTGGGTGGGTGTGTGTGTGAGAGAGAGAGGGAGAGCGAGAGAGAGAGAGAGAGTGGGAGAGCGAGAGAGAGAGAAAGAGAGAGAGAGATCCCCATGATGTCTGGGTGGTTAGAATGTGAATGTTTCGAATGATGATGATGATGATGATGATGATGAGAAGAAAAAGAAGAAAAAGAAGAAGAAGGTGAGTGTTGTTTTACTATAGAGTGTGGGATGGGTGGACGATGGTGTATGGATGTTGATATTTGTATATAATCATGTCACATAGTTAAGGGGAGTGTTGATGTGAAGGTTGACATTGCAGTTTCCAACAAAAATATGGGCTGTGAAAGTATCATTGAATTGAAGTGAATTGACCTGGACTGAATCAATTAATGCTGTGATGTTGACGACGATGAGTGATATTTTCTTTTCCTCTTTCCAGCTTTCCTCAGGACATGTCCTCTCCTGATGCACTCTTTGCGACCAGGTCATTTCAGGTAATGCTGTGTACCGTAGCAGTAGTAGTACCAGCACCAGCACCATCCGTAGTTGTAGTAGGTAGTAGCAGTCTTGGAGGCTAGTTGACCTTCGGGGACCATCCCCCACCCAACACCCAACTGCCCCTGATCCCTCTTGGTCAAAAGAGTGGGGATGTGTAACTACTGGGCAACACACACTACTATACTAGAATTACTATCTAGCCACTGATAACCAGGGCAGCAGTGGCCTTCACTCATGTACTGATGATGGTCGCAGTCAGACACGACAGACTGCCATGCATGCAGTGGTCATCAAAATGATTTTTGTTTTCATTGTGGTCAGTAGTGCTTCCTGTCACACTATGTCGAACGCATTCTTGAAGTCTATGAAGACAAGGCAGAATTCCTGTCGCTGTTAGAGGTGTTTTTTTCATAAAGAGTGATCAGATCCGTTGCTGTTAGAGATGTGAGTGACCAGGAGTGATCAGATTAAATAGCTGTTTGTATTTTATTCTGCCTTTGCGAACTCGAGCCTGTTCTTCAGCAATAATGATGGTGTCTTCTTTAGGCTGTAATCTGCTCAGAGTGGTGTTAAGCATCACGTTGCTGGCATGGCTGACCAAACTGATGGTCGGTAGTTCTGGCAGTGTTGAAGGTTTCCTTTCTTGGGGAGGGTGACGGTTAGT
>NC_134891.1:16858197-16878197 GCF_041734735.1 Babylonia areolata
GAGCGGTTTAGCTGCCCATGTGTATGTGTGTGTGTGTGTGTGTGTGTGTGTGTGTGTGCGTGCGTGCGTGTGTGTGTGTGTGTGTGTGTGTGTGTGTGTGCGTGCGTGCGTGCGTGTGTGTGTGTGTGTGTGTGTGTGTTAAGTCATTTTTGGGGATGGCTCTGCGTGTTAACGTAATGGAGATTTACAGCGCACGGAGTTAAAATTTACTTTGAGAATTGCACAATACAAATACCGTTCATTGTTGTTGGTGTTGTTGTTGTTCTTCTTCTGAATCCTGCTGCTGTTATTACTACTACGACGACTAGTACTACAACTTCTACTACTACGTACTACTGCTACTGCTACAACTACTGCTACTACCATCACAATCATCATAATAAGACCTTTGTGGTCGATTCATTTATTCTCTGTCTGTCTGTCTGTCTCAACCCCTCATTAAATTGTTAGAAACCTTGCTTTGTATTTATATAAAGTTTTCCAAGTCCGAGACACCATTACGTGATTAGAATACTGTTTGGTATGCATTATGTAAGTCCCAGAAATCATTACGTCACGAGAATGCTGTTTCGTATGCATTATGTTTCGTTGCAAGGCTAGTTTTCACTTGGAACGTATGCTTTATCAAATTTTCCATATCTGTTGCATTATGGTATTTGCATTGTGTTATGTTCACATTCCCCTTCCTTGGCCCATACATGAATAAACCACCTTAAATCTCTCTCCCTCCTTCCCCCCCCCCCTCTCTCTCTCTCTCTCTCAAATTTCGCAGCCAACGCCAGCGTACCCAAACTCTGCTGCCTACCCGTACCCAGGTGGTCAACAAGGACAGGTCCGTGCCCTCGGCCGACAGGAGTCAGAGGACATCCCGGAGTACCCCGAGTACGTCAACGGCTCGGGTAGGAACTACCCGGGGTACGCCGGGGATTTCCCGAGACATGTCGACGATGACTCGGAGTCTGCCATTGTAGCTGATGATCCTTCTGGACTGTATAGTGTAAGTCTACTTCTTCTTCTTCGTTCGTGGGCTGCAACTCCCACGTCCACTCGTATGTAGACAAGTGGGCTTTTGCGTGTATGGCCGTTTTTACCCCCGCCATGTAGGCAGCCATACTTCGTTTTTAGGGGGTGTGCATGCTGGGTAAATCTTGTTTCCACCACCCACCGAACGCTGACATGGATTACAGGATCTTTAACGTGCGTATTTGATTTTCTGCTTACGTATACACACGAAGGCAGGTCTGCACATATGTTCTGGACGTGGGAGATCGGAAAAATCTCCACCCTTTACCCACCAGGCGCCGTTACCGAGATTCGAGCCTGGGACCCTCAGATTGAAAGTCCAACGCTTTAATCATTCGGCTATTGCGCCCGTCGGTGTACGTGTGTTTGGCTGGCTGGTTGGCTGGTTGGTTGGTTGGCTGGTTGTGTGATATCAGTTGGTTGGTTGGTTGGTTGGCTGGTTGTGTGATATCAGTTGGTTGGTTGGTTGGTTGGTTGGCTGGTTGTGTGATATCAGTTGGATGGCTTGGTTGGTTGGTTGGTTGGTTGGTTGGTTGGCTGGTTGGTTTATGATTGATGATTGGTTGATCGATTAATTGATTGATTAAAGATTTGTTGTTTGTTGGTTGACAGGTTGGTCGAATAGGTTGGTTGGTTGGTTGGTTGGTAGTGGTCATGGAAGGAAAGTGGCAAAATGGTTAAGCATAATCTGCCAACACAATGCCTGTGGGTTTGGATCCTGACCTCATCCCTTTCTCCACAGTTGAATGCAGACATCAAACTGAGCGTGAGGTCATTCACGTGAGACGATAAACCGAGGTCTTGTTTGCTGCTCAGCACACGCGTGACGTGCGTGGCGCATTGAAAAAGAACCCATGGCAGCATAAATGTTGTTTCAATGACAATATTCTCTAGAAGAAATTCACTGTGATTGGTGCGCAAAAGTATTTACATGCACTCAAGGCCTGACTTGCCGTGTTGGGTTTTGCTGCTGACAGGTGTCTTTGTAGCAGATGTGAATATTGATAATAATAATAATAATAATAATAATATTTATATAGCGCTGAATCTTGTGCCAGTCATTCAAACGCATGCATAACTCCAAAAATGGAAAAACTGTGTCTCTCACTCCCCAGTCCCTGGTACACTGTCTCCTTCAGAGTCCCATATGGCATAATCCATTGGGTTACTCTCAGGACTTAGTGGAGCCATTCATCCCTCTTGAATTCTGGTGTAGCCTCCTCCAGATGGGCCCTACCTGTGTGTGAAGGAGCCCCATCTTGCTGAAACACGTAACTGTTTCTAGGATAAAGACGTCTACAATCCAGGAGAAGACTGTCATCCAATAACTGAATGTAGCTTTCACTATTAACTTTGGCTCTATCAGTGCCAATAAAATGAATGTTTGTTTTTCCTTTCCAGGATACTCCAGCTGAAACAATTATCTTTTTTTTAAAATCTAGAAGTCTCATGATAAAGGCGAGATGGCTGACTTTCTCGTTTCTGTTTCCCATAAACGCGATCTTTTTTCCCCCGATTTCTAGCTATCTCTAACGTAGTCTTTCTCGTCTGTGAAAATGATCCTTTTCACATCAGTGGCCGAGTAGTGGTCATTCAAGTTACGGCAGTGAGTTTTTCTTTTCCCTGTAACATTTTGGTCCCTCCTTGATACCCGTATCCTCTTGAAGGGCTTCAGTTCCAGTTCTTTCGCCATTCTTTGCACAGAAGATTTGCTCACTTGTAAATCACTTGCAACTTCTCTAAGAGATTTGTGGGTCCCTGGGTTCTCCTCCTGGGATTGAACCAGTTCCTCAACACGGTCCTTGTTCTCCGAACATGCAGTCTTGGGTCTGCCACTGCCAATTTTACGTGATACTGACCGTATAGTGCGTATTTAAGCGATAAGTCTATTTACAATGACATGACTACACCCCTTGCCTGGAAATTCCTTTACGATCCTTCTTCCACCCCAGCCATTCTCCTTGAAACAGTTTTCAATGGTAGCCTTATCATTTTCACTCAAAAGCATGGTTGATTCTTCCAAACTGAAACTTTGGACAGAACTGATTTTGGATACAGACGACAATAATAATTATTTTGAAAAAATCAAGAGACTTCACACCAGACAGGCTATTTTTAGACTGACACTGATTGACAGATGCCAACACCTGGCAACTGGCATGAACATGATGAAGGTCACATTGCACAGCTCCGATATTGGATGTTTTGACATGCTGTTTTGAATTTGACAATACTTGCATAATTTGCGTCCGAACTTTTAGATATATTGCAGACTTGTTGATAAGGTTACTTTGTGAAAATTTTCAATGAACTCGGTTTCTCTATTACTGAGAAAATAGTTGTCAAAATGCGGCTCACTTTTTTTGGGGACACCCGATATATATATATATATATATATATATATATATATATATATATGTGTGTGTGTGTGTGTGTGTGTGTGTGTGTGTCTGTGTCTGTGTGTGTGTGTTTCATCAAAGCACTTTGTTGTCTGCGCCCCCACATCCCTACCCCCAAACCTCCACCCCCCCTATAGACGATAATCGACAAGGTCCTGTCAAGTCTGCACACACTGGAAGGCAGCACGTGGGCCAAGGTCATTTACCTGGAGAGGGGGAAACAGGTTGCTAAAGTGTACGCGGAGGAGCGGTCTGTCATTGTGGATGGGTCCCACGCGGATTTCGACGGTGACAGGTGAAAGTCTGTTTCCTCACGTATCGGTCTGTCTGTCTGTCTGTCTGTCCATACACCCGCCTGTCTGTCTGTCTGTCTGTCAGTCTACTTGTCCGCTTGTGTGTGTGTGTGTGTGTGTGTGTGTGTGTGTGTGTGTGTGTGTGTGTGTCCCTCTCGCAATCAGATAGTAATTCTTCGGATTTTTACGATGACAGGGATGTCTTCATTAAGGTTATACAACTGAATATATTGAGCCTTCCGATATGACGAAGACTGTTGAAACTGGTTTAAAGTCTCTCCCTCCTTTCCTTTCTGTCTGTCTGTCTCTGTCTCTGTCTCTGAGAGAGAGAGAGAGAGAGAGAGAGAGAGAGAGAGAGAGGGAACACTGAACATTTAGGCCAACAGCCCCTATCATAACAGATGCAAACAAAACACATTTCCGATAAAATTCGACAACAAAATATAACTGTTAGTACGGATGGTGAATACCAGAATACCAGGTCCCGTGTGCAGCATGCACATTGCGCACGTAAAAGAACCCACGGCAACAAAAGGGTTGTTTGTTTCCTGGCAAAATTATGAAGGAGAAACAAATAAAATTGCAGGCTGGAAAACAGAAACAACAACAAACAAGAGAGGCAAGGCCTTCAAGACTCACTTGTGATACACTTAAAAAAAAAAAATCCAAGCTTTTTATGTATTGAGTATAATTTCAAAATGTAATGTTTAAGATGAGAAAGATCAGTTTAAAGCAAATTAAGTCCCCTAGCATTACAGAGTAATTTCCCTTTTTTACTATCTGCACCAAAACGTTTGCAAAATAAATAAAACTTCCATGCTTAGCAAAAGAAGTTCCTGTTTGAACAAAAAATGATAATAATGACTGCTCTAGCTGTTGGGTCAGAATATCAGATCAAAGTGCCAAGTTTAGAGAATACAAAAAATATAAATATAACAGTAAATGCAGTTTGCATATAATTAGGCTTCATTCTTTATTTTTTGTGCCCATCCCAGAGGTGCAATATTGTTTTAAACAAGATGACTGGAAAGAACTGATTTTTTTATGCCAAATTTGGTGTCAACTGACAAAGTAGTTGCAGAGAAAATGTCAATGTTAAAGTTTACCATGGGCTCACAGACACACAGACACACACACACACAGACAACCGAACACCGGGTTAAAACCGGGGGATGTGGCGCTCTCAGTGTAGCGACGCGCTCTCCCTGGAGAGGGGGTGGGGAGCGGGGGTAAGGGGGGAGCAGCCCGAATTTCACACAGAGAAATCTGATGTGACAAAAAGAATAATACAAACAAAACAAAACAATACAATACAATGTGTTGCAGGTTAGGACTCGGAATGTGCAGAAACCGGGACAGAGACGAAGAGACCGCTTTTTACCGCTCACGCATCGTTGAGGTACGATATATACGAATGGTTCTGTCGAGGTGTGTATGAGCATACTATATAATCAACAAATAGAGAAATACTTGAAATGAAACGAACTTAAGTTTTGTTATTGTTCTGTTTGTTCATTTATTTGTTTGTTTTAATCGCTTGTGCCACATGCTGTCCTGACCTATACCAACTGCCGACACCACTTAGGTGACGTTTGATATGTTTTGTCTCCTCTTGCCTCATAATGGCGTTGTTTTACTAATTACGCTCGCGTGGTATTGAGACCGCAGAATGGTTAAAACCCAGTAGAAAGTGGTGTTTCAAGTCATAAAACAATATTCAAAACAGTCAAAACAGTAAGCATAAAAGTGAGAAAAATGATCTGGAGATATACCACTCTAGATAACGCGCGTATTTTAAGCCTTCCAGATTTCTTTCCTTTCTTCTGATGATGTCATCAGTGACGTCACTATGCACATACGTGATACGTTCTATGGCACTCCAGGGGTTTCAACAAGAAGACGCTTGTGTCTGCCAATACAGTGTCTGTGGGGTTGGGGTTCGCTTCCCGCTCTCTGCTCTTTCTCCCGTGGGTGAGGGGGAACAATCAAACTGAGCGTCTGGTCATCTGGGGGAGATGGCATGCACTTGGCCCCGCATTGAGAAAAGAACCCATGACGGATAGCAACAGGTTGTGTGTGTGTGTGTGTGTGTGTGTGTGTGTGTGTGTGTGGTTGTGTGTGTTGTGTGTGCATGTGTCTGTGTCTGTGTCTGTGTCTGCATGTAGAATAATGTGTGTGTGTGTGCGTTCGCGCGTTCTTTGATGTGCGTGCGTGTGCGTGCGTGCATGCATACGTACGTGTGTGCGTGATCTTGGTTGAGCAGGGGGTCCGTCTCAAGCACGACACTGACGACAGCATCTCTGCCTGCCGACTGAGCGAGCAGCACGTGCTGGTCAAAGGACTGGGCAACCTGAACGCTGCTGGCGGTGGTGGAGGGGGTTGCTGCTTCTCCGAGGACGTGCTTCTGAACGGGGGTCAGCTGCCCTTTGAGAAGACCATCAAGGTGTGTGTGTGTGTGTGTGTGTGTGTGTGTGTGTGGCGGGGTGGGGTGGGGGGGAGGGGATTGGTGTGGTGTGGTGTGTCTATATGATGGGTGGGTACTATATGTGACTGGGAAACCTGAAATGTGGGGGGTCGTGCTTCTCCGAAGATGTGCTTCTGCGGTGAGGGTTGGGGGTAGGTTGGCGTGGTGTGGTGTGGTGTGTGTGTGTGTGTGTGTGTGTGTGTGTGTGTGTGTGTCTGTGTGAGTATGTGTTTGTGTGTGTGTCTGTGTGTGTATGTGTGTGTCTCTGTGAGAGAGAGACAGACAGAGACACAGAGAGAGAGAGAGAGAGAGAGAGAGAGAACTGCATTTTAAGAGGGGTAGGCAAAAAGACATACATTTCATAGGTAATCTACAGTAGAGTTCCGCTCGGCAGAAGGCAATAAAGTCTGGCCAGGAACAGCATCCAAAGTTTCCAAAGCATGGTGCCGAAGATTGGGAATGCGCAGTTGGCCTACCAGAGGGGACGAAACACCCGGAAATCATCAGCAAGAGCGGCATGAGACCTGACATGGTACTCCACTCCAAATCAACGAAACAAACGATTATGATTGAGCTCACTGTGCCATACGAAAGCAGAATGGAGGAAGCCCACATATACAAGACCGAGAAGTATGCTAGTCTAGCCAGCAGCCTCCGAAAATCTGACTTCCAAGCCAAAGTCCTCGCCATACAGATTGGTGCAAGAGGGTTTGTGGGCGCATTTTCCTACAGCCTCATGAAACAGCTGTCGATTTCTGGCAGAGAGAGGACATGGGCTCTCAAGGCAATGGCAGAAGCAGCAGAAAAGAGTTCCAACTAGCTGGATCTGGTCGAGGAGGAATGAAAGTAAACTTCATAAGGATTAAATTTCCCTACTCCAACTAGTACGATGGCTCAGTGGTTAAAACGTCTGCCAGAAAAAGGTGACTCAGTTCTGAAGTGCCGACCACCCTGGAGGCGCGGGTTCGAACCTGCTGAGGACCAGGAAAAAAAACGAAAGAAAAGGCGGCAATACAAGGGCATCCAGGATTCATGACCTGGGTGCGGCCCGGTCCCCTTAGAGTCGAAGGAGTTACTGGCCGAAACACTTGACTGGGGGGGGGCGGGGGGGGAGGGGGGGGGCGAGGGGGGGCTTCTTCTCTGAAGACCTTGTTCTGTCCAGCTCTCCCTAGAGTTTCTTATCACATCGTTACGTCTTGTATGAAAGGATTGTCATAATTTGTCTATAGTTCACAAGTGCATGCGCACGCGGGGAGGGGAGAGAGAGAGAGAGACAGAGAGAGTTTTCAGTGTCCCTTCACATATACTGGTGATTGTTCACTTTTTGTATCAGTGTTGATTTTTTTTACACTTGAGTGTTATCCGGAGGAAGAGAGAGAGAGAGAGAGAGAGAGAGAGAGAGTGTGTGTGTGTGTATGTGTGTGTTCAAGTGTGTGTGTGTGTGTGTGTGGTTTTGTATGTCAGTGTGTGTGTGTGCACGTGCGCACATGTGTGTGTAGATTACCTTCATTTTCCTTTTTTTTCTCTTCTTTTTTTTTCTTTTCATTTTCTGTGTATTCTTCATTTCAGATTTTTGACATGAAAGAGTTCCATAGCAAGATCGCCCTGGATCTCAAACATCATTCTTTCTCCAAGGCCAAAATGCGTCGCGCATGCGTGGTGGGATTAGCGTTTGGCCGTGACGATGCAGACGACAGTCAGACGCCATGTTGGCTGTGTGTTGTCAACGTGAAGGCCCTGGTTGCACTGGAATCCGAAGGCAGTGAGTGATCAGTAGTACACAAGTTCTTATATTGATGTGCACATGTGTGTGTGTCCAAAATTCTACACTTTCTTATAATGATGTGCACATGTGTGTGTGTCCAAAATTCTACACTTTCTTATAATGATGTGCACATGTGTGTGTCCAAAATTCTACACTTTCTTATAATGATGTGGACATGTGTGTGTCCAAAATTCTACACTTTCTTATAATGATGTGCACATGTGTGTGTCCAAAATTCTACACTTTCTTATATTGATGTGCACATGTGTGTGTCCAAAATTCTACACTTTCTTATAATGATGTGCACATGTGTGTGTCCAAAATTCTACACTTTCTTATAATGATGTGCACATGTGTGTGTCCAAAATTCTACACTTTCTTATATTGATGTGCACATGTGTGTGTCCAAAATTCTACACTTTCTTATATTGATGTGCACATGTGTGTGTCCAAAATTCTACACTTTCTTATATTGATGTGCACATGTGTGTCCAAAATTCTACACTTTCTTATAATGATGTGCACATGTGTGTCCAAAATTCTACACTTTCTTATAATGATGTGCACATGTGTGTGTCCAAAATTTTACACTTTCTTATATTGATGTGCACATGTGTGTGTCCAAAATTCTACACTTTCTTATATTGATGTGCACATGTGTGTGTCCAAAATTCTACACTTTCTTATATTGATGTGCACATGTGTGTCCAAAATTCTACACTTTCTTATATTGATGTGCACATGTATGTCCAAAATTCTACACTTTTTTATATTGATGTGCACATGTGTGTCCAAAATTCTACACTTTCTTATATTGATGGGCACATGTGTGTCCAAAATTCTACACTTTCTTATATTGATGTGCACATGTGTGTGTCCAAAATTCTACACTTTCTTATATTGATGTGCACATGTGTGTGTCCAAAATTCTACACTTTCTTATATTAATGTGCACATGTGTGTCCAAAATTCTACACTTTCTTATATTGATGTGCACATGTCTGTCCAAAATTCTACACTTTCTTATATTGATGTGTGTATGTGTGTGCCCAAAATTCTACACTTTCTTATATTGATGTGCACATGTATGTCCAAAATTCTACACTTTCTTATATTGATGTGCACATGTGTGTCCAAAATTCTACACTTTCTTATATCGATGTGCACATGTGTGTGTCCAAAATTCTACACTTTCTTATATTGATGTGCACATGTGTGTGTCCAAAATTCTACACTTTTTTATATTGATGTGCACATGTATGTCCAAAATTCTACACTTTCTTATATTGATGTGCACATGTGTGTCCAAAATTCTACACTTTCTTATATTGATGTGCACATGTGTGTCCAAAATTCTGCACTTTCTTATATTGATGTGCACATGTGTGTGTCCAAAATTCTACACTTTCTTATATTGATGTGCACATGTATGTCCAAAATTCTACACTTTTTTATATTGATGTGCACATGTGTGTCCAAAATTCTACACTTTCTTATATTGATGTGCACATGTGTGCCCAAAATTCTACACTTTCTTATATTGATGTGCACATGTGTGTGTCCAAAATTCTACACTTTCTTATATTGATGTGTTCATGTGTGTGTCCAAAATTCTACACTTTCTTATATTGATGTGCACATGTGTGTGTCCAAAATTCTACACTTTCTTATATTGATGTGCACATGTGTCCAAAATTCTACACTTTCTTATATTGATGTGCACATGTGTGTCCAAAATTCTACACTTTCTTATATTGATGTGCACATGTGTGTGTCCAAAATTCTACACTTTCTTATATTGATGTGTACATGTGTGTCCAAAATTCTACACTTTCTTATATTGATGTGCACATGTGTGTCCAAAATTCTACACTTTCTTATATGGGTGTGCACGTGTGTGTGTCCAAAATTTTACACTTTCTTATATTGATATGCACATGTGTGTTTCCAGAATTCTACTGTTTCTTATAATGATGTGCACATGTATGTGTCAAAAATTCTGCTGTATCTGTGTTTGTATATGATTCGGTTTATGCTTGTACCTTATGTACTATCCCCTCACCCGCCCTCCCCCTTCCCTCCTCCCCCAGTATACCTTGTGACCCGGTACACTTAGTAATAAAGACATGTTCTATTCTGTATTGTTATTCTCAAGTTTTGTGGTTGTTTCTTCAGTTAAATGATTAAAATGAAATAATTAAAAAATGAAACAGAGGACAATAACCGTCTCGCTCCTCCTCCTCCCCACCCCCCACCCCCGCCAGAAAAGAAAAGAAAAAGTCGCAACCGCAACCACAGTCGCAACCGACATTGAAATCAATTCCAGACAAGATTTATTTTGTTCTACTGTCTGTCTCACTCCTCTGAGTATATATATATATATATATATATATATATGTGTGTGTCTGTGTGTGTGTGTATTCAATCTCTCTGTGTGTGTGTGTGTGTGTGTGTGTGTGTGTGTGTGTGTGTGTGTCTTCCTTTCAGTTTATGTGTCTTTGTCTTTCTCTGTCTCTGTTGCGCGTGAATGTGCCTATGCGCGTGCGTGTGTGTATGTCTTTGTACTCGCGCGCGCATGTATGTATGTGGTGTGCTCGCTACGCGTGAGTGAATGTATGTGAGTGTGTGTGTGTGTGTGTGTGGGGGGGGGGGATGTTGTGAGTGTTTGTGCGTGTGTGTGTGTGTGTGTGTGCGTATGTGTATTTGTGTGAGTATATGTGTGTGGGTGTGCGTGTGTGTATTTGTGTATGTGTATTTGTGTGTGTATGTGTGTGCGCGTGTGTGTATAAATTTTGTGTGTGTGTGTGTGTGTGTGTGGACATTATGTGTGTAACATCCCTCCCCACCAGAACCATCACCACAACCAACAACAGACAGTGGTCATGATGGAATGTCGTTCTCGCTTCACGTGCTGGGTTCTTTTGGGGTTTTCCAGTTCTCCAGAAGGCGCAGAGGTACACCGCCGAATTGCAGATGACGTCACCGGAAGCTGAAGAGCGGAAACAAAGAGCGAGTGATGCCAAGACCCGGGTATCCGTAGTTTTAAAGCTTCTTGGTCTTTCCTTTTCATTTCTTTCGTTCTTTCTTTCTTTCTTCTTTCCTAAAAATGAAAACAAGTTTCCGGGATACAACTTCGAGTCGATGTTGCCTATACTTACTAATTCAACCAGCCCACAGGTAAAAAAAAGGAACGTGGGAGCAAACCCAGACAATTCCTCAAAACAACAACAACAACAAAAAACAACGAAAAGAAAAGATAGACAGATAGATAGACCGATCGATAGATAAACTGATTGATTAATTGATAGATAAATTTATTTATTGATTGATAGATAGATGATTGATTAATTGATAAATAAATAGATTGATAGCTAGTTCTCAGATGTGGTGTAGCATATAAAATATGGAGTTGTGCGAACCCCGTTGACTGCCTCCTTTGATAAACTGAAACCCTCTTTGTCTGTCTGTGTCTGTCTGTCCGTTCCGGGGGGTGCAGCACGAGCGGGAGCGGTGGTCCCGGGTGGACCAGCGCCAGCACCTGCAGGAGAAGGAGGAGGGCGGGCGTCACGTGCGTCACAAGCTGCGAGCCAAGGGCCTGCCCGTCGGTGATCACGTGGGCTACAGCTGGGACCAGCCAGGTGACAGGGGAGACGGGGGAGTGGGAGTAGGGGGGGGCAGAGAACACTGAATACTGAAATGTTTAATGTCATTAGCTGAAAAGCTCTGGTGACATAGTAGGTACTAATCAGAACAAAATGGTGCAAAATAGATGAAATGGAACAAAAAAGCCACACACACACACACACACACACACACACACACACACACACACAAACCAGAATTGAAAGAACATAAACTAATAAGAGATTTGCGACACTGGCATTTTGTCATTAGCTTAAAAGCACATGTGACAAGGGGTAATGTGCCTTTTTTTCGTCTCCAAGGTTTGAACAATACACAAAAACAAATAAATCAGATAAATCACATAATAAATATTTACGCATGTAACATTGACACATATCATATCAATGCTAGCACATACTAAATTACATATAAATCATATAATATTTACGCATGAAACATCAAAACCCATACGAACACATCAAATAATTACAATGTCGAGAATGACCATCCAAATGTAGCCCTTCCTTTTTATCTATACTGTTTTCCTCATAGAACCCATACTTTTTATTGATTCGTGAGTATTTGAAGAGAGAAAGAGAGAGGGGAGAGGAAGAGAGAGGGGGGGGAGAGGAGGAGAGGGGGGGAGAAAGGGGAAGACGGAGAGAGAGAGGGGGGGAGAGGGAGAGAGAGAGGGGGGGGGAGGGGAAGAGAGTGGGGGCAGGGAGAGAGAGAGGGGGGGGGGAGGAAGAGAGACAGAAAGAGATAGGGAGAGGGAGTGAGAAAGAGAGGGGTGGAGAGAGAGGGGGAGAAAGGGGGAGAGGGAGAGTTCAGTGTTCAGAGAGGGAGAGAGAAAGAGAGGGGTGGAGAGAGAGAGGGAGAGTTCAGTGTTCAGAGAGGGAGAGAGAAAGAGAGAGAAGGGGATGGGGAGAGAGAAAGAGAGAGACGCAGACACAGACCACGTGGGCTTCAGCTGGGACCAGCCAGGTGACAAAGGGAAAGGGGGTGTGGGAGTGGGGGAAAGAGAAGGGGTGGGCGAGAGGGGCGGGGGGAGAGGGAGAGAGAAGAGAGAGAAGAGAGTGATAGCCTAGAGGTAACGCGTCCGCTTAGGAAGCGAGAGAATCTGAGCGCGCTGGTTCGAATCACGGCTCAGTCGCCAATATTTTCTCCCCCTCCACTAGACTTTGAGTGGTGGTCTGGACGCTAATCATTCGGATGAGATGATAAACCCAACTACTGCAACTCTCTTTTGGCCGGCCTTCCCAAATATCTGTTAGACAGACTCCAACGAATCCAGAATAATGCTGCCAGACTCATTTGCAGAGCTTCTAAATTTGACCATGTTTCTCCTCTCCTTCAGTCTCTCCACTGGTTGCCTGTTTCTGATCGAATAGACTATAAGCTATCCACTCTGACCTTTTCTGCAGTCAACGGATCTGGCCCCAAGTATCTTTCTGAACTCATCCATATCTATACCCCGTCTCGCCAGCTCCGTTCTTCCTCTGATACTCGACTTCTCAGGATACCTCACGTTAGAAGTAAGACCTATGGACACAGATCGTTTTCTTTTCAATTGCCAAAGACGTGGAACAAGCTCCCTGATAACCTCCGTCATTCTGATTCCCTCGCATCTTTTAAATCTCGTCTCAAAACTCACCTTTTCCCTCAGCAATAAGTTCAGTTGTGGCAGGTCCACTTCCTTTGCGTTAGCTGTGCTTTGCTTGACTATGTGTGTATACATATGTATGTGTACATAACTACATGCATATATATGAATGTGTATTGTGTGTTTATGTAAGTTTGTGCCTGCCTATGTGTGCGTATGTGTTAGGGTAGCTGTTAGATACACATGTATGTTAAAATGTATGTATGCAGCGTGTGTGTGTGTGTGTGTGTGTGTGTGTGTGTGTGTGTGTAGTCACATTTTGGTGTGTGTATGTAACATAGATATGATGTATTATGTTAACAAAAGCGTTTTTGTAAAGCACGTAGAGCAGATTTCTGGATAGTGTGCTATATAAGTATCCATTATTATTATTATTATTAAACCGAGGTCCCGTGTGCAGCATGCACTTAGCGCACGTAAAAGAACCCACGGCAACAAAAGGGTTGTCCCTGGCAAAATTCTGCAGAAAAATCCACTTCTATAGGAAAAACAAATAAAACTGCACGCAGGAAAAACTATTTAAAAAATGGGTGGCGCTGTAGTGTAGCGACGCGCTCTCCCTGGGGAGAGCAGCCTGATTTTCACACAGAGAAATCTGTTGTGACAAAAGAAATACAAATACAAATACAAAAAGGGGGGAGTGAGAAAGGAAGAGAGAGGAGAGGGAGAGAGTGGGGGGAGGGAGGGAGAGGGGTGGGAGAGAGTGAGAAAGGGAGAGATAGAGAGAGGGAGTGAGTGAGAAAGGGAGACAGGGGGGTGGAAAAGAGAGAGATGAGGGGAGAGAAAAAGGAAGAGATACAAAGAAAGACGGGGAGAGAGGAGTGGAGATGGAGGGAGAGAGGGACGTGGAGAGAGAGAGAGGGAGGGGGTGGAACAGAGAGTGATAGAAAGAGGAAGAGAGAGAGGGAGATAGATAGAGAGAGGAGGGGGGAATGGCGGGGTGAGAGGAACAGACGAAAAGAGAGGAGGCGAGAGACTTGAGAGGGGGAGAGGGATAGAAGGAATGAGGGACGTACAGAGAGTGACTGAGGGAGAGAGGGAGGGGGAGATAGAGAGATATAGGGGGGGACAGGAGCTTGGGGGATGGGGGGCAAGGACAGAGAGAGAGAGAGAGAGGGAGGGAGAGAGAGTGGGGGAGATAGAGAGATATAGGGGGGGACAGGAGTATGGGGGTGTGGGGGGCAAGGACAGAGAGAGAGGGAGGGAGGGGAAGAAAGAGAGAGAGAGAGAGAGGGAGGGAGGGGGAGATAGATAGAGAGATATAGGGGGGGACAGGAGCATGGGGGGTGGGGGGCAAGGACAGAGAGAGAGAGGGAGGGAGAGAGAGAGGGGGAGATAGAGAGATATAGGGGGGACAGGAGCATGGGGGGTGGGGGGCAAGGACAGAGAGAGAGAGAGGGAGGGGGAGAAAGAGAGAGAGAGAGAGGGAGGGAGGGGGAGATAGAGAGATATAGGGGGGGACAGGAGCATGGGGGGTGGGGGGCAAGGACAGAGAGGGAGGGAGGGAGGGGGAGATAGATATAGGGGGGGACAGGAGCATGGATGGGGGGTGGGGGGCAAGGACAGAGAGGGAGGGAGGGAGGGAGGGGGAGATAGGAGATAGAGAGATATAGGGGGGGACAGGAGCATGGGGGGTGGGGGGCAAGGACAGAGAGGGAGGGAGGGAGGGAGGGAGGGGGGAGATAGGAGATAGAGAGATATAGGGGGGACAGGAGCATGGGGGGTGGGGGGCAAGGACAGAGAGGGAGGGAGGGAGGGAGGGAGGGGGAGATAGAGAGATATAGGGGGGGACAGGAACATGGGGGGTGGGGGGCAAGGACAGAGAGGGAGGGAGGGAGGGAGGGGGAGATAGAGAGATATAGGGGGGGACAGGAGCATGGGGGGTGGGGGGCAAGGACAGAGAGGGAGGGAGGGAGGGAGGGAGGGGGAGATAGGAGATAGAGAGATATAGGTGGGGACAGGAGCATGGGGGGTGGGGGGCAAGGACAGAGAGAGAGAGGGAGGGAGGGAGGGAGGGGGAGATAGAGATATAGGGGGGGACAGGAGCATGGGGGGTGGGGGGCAAGGACAGAGAGAGAGAGGGAGGGAGGGAGGGGGAGATAGAGATATAGGGGTGGACAGGAGCATGGGGGGTGGGGGGCAAGGACAGAGAGAGAGGGAGGGAGGGAGGGGGAGATAGATATAGGGGGGACAGGAGCATGGGGGGTGGGGGGCAAGGACAGAGAGAGAGGGAGGGAGGGAGGGGGAGATAGATATAGGGGGGACAGGAGCATGGGGGGTGGGGGGCAAGGACAGAGAGAGAGGGAGGGAGGGGGAGAAAGAGGGAGGGAGAGAGAGAGAGAGAGATGACAATGACGATGACAATGATGATAAATGTTTTTCTGAGGGTAGAATGGATAAGCTGGAAGCTTCTTTACACCATGCCCTGACACACACATACACATACATATGCACAATATAATAGAGAGGAAATAATTGTGAATAAATAAATGACATAGAACAAACCAAATAGATAATAATAGACACATACATGGATGAATCAAAGAATACAGTTACGGAAACATCATCAAAATCATACAAAACAAACGCCACATGAAAATCTTCAAAACCACACGTGTGTACAGACACAGGCATCACACACACACACACACACACACACACACAGAGATTCAATAATAAGAACGGGTCACGTATTATGATGACAGGAACGGAGGAAAGGACGGTGCAGGACTTGCAGGACTGGGCGGAACCGCAGTACAACCGCAACTCAAGTCAGTGTTTACAGCTGCTGGTTTGATTCAACAGTTCTTTATTCAGTGAACATGTCATACAGGTACACATAGTCAGCGGAGCAACAACACGCTAACAGCTTATATATCGTGCTCAGGAATGGGATTATTTTTCTCGGTTTTGTATGACTGGTTGCTGAACGTTACACAAAAGCAGTCATGTTGAAACACCTGTTTTCCAATTGCCTACAAATGACAGTCATTGTTTCCTTCTTTGAGCAGCCGTGGAGATTGATATACTTTAACTAATTTACAATGAATATAAACGTTATCATTTGCGGCTATTATTTACAGCTGTTGTTGTTCACTCATCTCTTTCTTTCTTCCTTCCTTTCTTTCTTTCCATCTGTCTTTGTTTCTTTCGTTAGTTTTCAAGGATTCCAGTGAAGAGGCTTTCCCTTTCTTATTTTGCAGATTTATTCTTTAGTTGATACAGCTTTAGTTCAGATGTGTGTGTGTGTGTGTGTGTGTGTGTGTGTGTCTGTGTTTGTGTCTGTGTGTGCGTGTTAATCTTGGCCGATGAGCGTTCGTGTTGCAGGAGTTTCAGTTTCAGTTTCTCAAGGAGGCATCATTGCGTTCGGACAAATCCATATACGCCACACCGCATCTGCTAGGCAGATGCCTGAAGAGCAGCATAACCCAACGCGCTTAGACAGGCCTTGAGTGCATGCTTATATATTTGTGTACCTATCAGAGTGGATTTCTTCTGCAATTGTTTTGCCAGAGGACAACACTCTCGTTGCCATGGGTTCGTTTCCAGTGTGGCCAGGTTTCTGATTATCACCTCATCCGAATGACCCAGACGCTCAGCTTGAGTCTCCCAAGTCAAAGTTGTGAGAGAAACAACAGTGGCCAGAGCGGGAAACACCACACCATCACAGACTGTCTATTATTATTATTGCTGTGGCAGCTGAGCGTCCTAACCATTCTTTTGATTGATATGGATACTTATATAGAGCCTATTCTCGGTGGAAGACCAAGCTCTAAGCGCTTTACAAACACGGGGTCATTTGCACAACAGGCTGCCTACCTGGGTAGAGCCGACTGACTGCTGCTACTGGGCGCTCATCATTCGTTTCCTTTGTCATTCAATCAGATTTCAGGCATGCACACATACACACTCAGACAGACATATAAAATTTTACGTTGATGACCGTTTTGTTTATTTACCCCACCATGTAGGCAGCCATACTCCGTTTTCGGGGTTGTGCATGCTGGGTATGTTCTTGTTTCCATAACCCATCGAACACTGACATGGATTACAGAGTCATTAACATGCGTATTTGATCTTCTGCGTGCGTATACACATGAAGGGGGTTTCAGGCACTAGCAGGTCTGCATATAATATGTTGACCTGGGAGATCGGAAAAATCTCCACCCTTTACCCACCGGGCGCCGTCACCGAGATTCGAACCCGGGACCCTCAGAGTGAAAGTCCAACGCTTTAACCACTCGGCTATTCTGCCACCTTCCTCTTGTGTTGCAGGAAGAAAATCTCGGGACTCCGGACAGGGCAGGGACTGGGCCAAGGTGGAGACGGTTGTCCGGGACGAGAAGAAGAGTTTGGGGATGGTGGGACGGTCCATGTCCGGTCTGTCGGATGCTGGCTACTGAAGAAGACCCCCCTCCTCCACCCCCCAGCCCCACCCCCTCAACAACAACAACAAAAAAGAAAAAGAAAAAAAAGTCCTGTTAGAAATCCTGGACTGTTCGGTCATGTTTGCAAACCCGGACGGAGACAGAGAGACAGACAGACAGATATACAGACGATCGTGAAAGCATGCTACTCGTATAAACATCCAGCAAGTTGAAGAGTGACAAGATCCATGGGAACAAGAATCAGTGTTCAGGACTGAATTAAAAACCCGTGACACCTGTTGTTGAAGCATGGAGGATTTCAGGAGACAACGTGATTTTAAAAAAAAAAAGAAGCTAGAATTAGCATACTGTGTGCATCAAAGTCAAAATAAGTCTTTAAACGGAAGGTCTGTGTGTGTGTGTGTGTGTGTGTGTGTGTGTTGGTGTGTGTGTGTGTGTGTGTGTGTGTGTGTGTGTGTGATCATCTTGTCAGTTTGTCCAGATAATGTGAAACAACAGCTGACCACATCCATAAATACAGAAATAAAATAAAATCATTCCTGTCAGCGTTTGCTGACACCATGTAGCAAACCCACTGAAAACAAAACCATGAACCAGTGAAGAATTATACCTGATGAGATCCTCGTTGTTCAAAATGGAGCAGATTTTTGTTGTTGAAAATCCTGATGAATTATTAACTTTCAACCCGCCATGTGCAGCCCATGTAAATATTTTGCTTATAACGTTGTTGTCAGTATGACAAAGTTTATTATGTTGTTTGTGGATTCTTGTTAGGTTCGTAATATAAATTCACGACACGGCGGTGTTATGTTGTATTATCGTGTAATGTTTTTCTTTCTAACAGTCATTGAAATTGTTTTAATCAGATGTCGTTTTTAACTTGATTTTTGCAATGCCTCACGAATAGCAGTCAAACAACAGATGTGTTCATTTTATCTGGATCGTCAAAAACACTTTGCCGTCGCAATGAGTGCTGCAATTTTTAAAAGCAAATTTCGTTGTATCGTGTACACAGTTTTTGACTCACACGTGCTGACAATAGTTTTTGACTCACGTGTGTTAACAAAACGAGTCCATGTAATGGCCCTGTGTGTGTGTGTGTGTGTGTGTTAAACTTTAAAGTTGGCATTTTCTCGGCTACAACAGGTAACACAGAAACCAAACTTGTCAGGGTGATAGATATGAATAAGACATTTGAAAACATGGCATTTGTGATGGTATGGTGAATCGGGCGAGAAGTCAAATGTCAAGGTCAATATTTGGCAAAGTATGAAAAGATTGATGGAGACCGAATCATAAATCCAATTTCAATTAAACTTGTTATCGTGATTGGTCATGGATGCAGCAGAGTCCCTAAAGTAATTCAAAAACAAAGATCAAAAGTCAAGTTTAAAAAAGAAAGAAAAACAGAATATGATATTGAGAGGAAACATTTTTGTGTGCAAGAGAGAGAAGATTTTTCGCAATATCTTCATCAAATTTGGTACAATGAATGGTTATGACGAAACCAAAATCCATGTCAAAAGACAAGGTCATGGACCAAAGGTCAAGGTCATGACCACAACATGGGCGTATTTAGGTTGAAAAATTAGAAACATAATTGAACATTTCTTTTTCTTCTGCTAAACATGGTACAGTGATTTGTTTTAACCAGAACATAGTACATGTTGTGTAAATTTAGACGTCAAAGGTGAAGGTAACATTAAGTGAGTCTTTTTGCCGGATGATCGGCGTCGCAATGGATTTTTGTGCAGATATCATTATGTAGTCTTCTTCTTCGTCGTCGTTCGTGGGCTGCAACTCCACGTTCACTTGTATGTACACGAGCGGGTTTTTACGTGTATGACCGTTTTTACCCCGCCATGTAGGCAGCCATACTCCGTTTTCGGGGCTATAATGTATTCATGGTTTTGTTTTGTTTTGTTTTTATTTATCATTCATTCATTTATTTATCTATTTGTTGGCCTATTTTGGTCATGATTACGTAGTTGGATTGAATAGTTATCACATCTTGAAGGCCTTAAATCCCTTGTTGGGTTTTGCTTTCTTTTCTTTCGTTTGTATTACCCTGGCAGTAACTGGTGGGTTTTTCTTGCTAACCTTTCTTTCCCCACAGGAATATCGCTACGCCTATGGGAGTTCACAGCTTGCCGAGAGTCATCAATTCTCAATAAACGTTTCAAAGTGATGCGGTTGTTGTTGTTTTTTCCCATTGTGCAACGTTCTGTATGTAGTTGTTCCTCTCTCTCTCTCTCCTCTCTCCCCCCTCTCACTCTCTTTTTCTCTCTCTCCTCTCTCACTTTCTTTCCTTTCTCTCTCTCCTCTCTCTCTTTCTCTCTCCTCTCTTTTTTTCTCACCTCTCTTTCTCTCCTCTCTCTCCC
>NC_134891.1:16890697-16910697 GCF_041734735.1 Babylonia areolata
TTGTTCCTGCCATACCTGATATAATTTCACTTCATGAGACATGAGAGAGAGTGAAGTTGTTCTTCGCTTAGGTCCCAAGGCTGTCATAGTCGAGGGGTGGCAATGGGGACATTGTCTATAAAATGCCCCTCACGGCGCGCGTCTCCAACAGCCTCTGACAACTAAGTCCAGCTCCTAGCCTGCTCGTGTGGCTTAGATATAAGCCCGGCGGAACTGCTACTACTGATAGGAGAAGGGGCGAAGGCGGGTCACCTGGCGCCTGAAAACCAGTGCTTTGGGTAGATGGGGCTCATCAGTCTGGGAAGACAGCTCATCTAAGAGAAGGAAAACTCTGATTTCAAACCTCCGCTGCCTTGCGGCCATACCCACTCATAGGAAAGGCTTCGGGAGTCAACCCTGAGGAAAAATCCGGAGCCGGAGTCCGTTAGCCTCAGCAGGCAGTCCTTCCAAGAGAAGGAAAACTCCCAAAGAGAAAACCCGGCCAACTGTAAACCGTTACCAGAACAGGAGATCACCGAAGACGGCGCCACAGTGGCCTCTCTAAGGGGCATGATCTAGTCAAAACCGGCTGTGCACGCACTCTACGACACATGGCTACATGGCTACGCTCTTCGCTTATTTCATTTCCTCTCTCATTTCTTTTTGTTCATTAATTTTCTGTCTTTCTCCTCCACCGGTCAGAATAAATAAATATAAAAAGCCTATGACAAACAAAATCTGTACTCCCCCCCTCCCCGCCCCCGCATCTCCCCTCTCTCCCCCTAACCTGCTCCACCCCCCAGCCCCCTCTCCATTCAACGTGTCTCTGTATCGTCTGTCTTTGCCTGGCTGTAGGAAACTGGGTGGGCTGGCTGCTCTACCTGGCTGCCTGGCTGGGAGCAGTCCGCCCTTCATTGCCCCCTATGCCACAGTGGGGTGGGATCCACTGAACAACCATAGCAGTTCTGTGTTTGAGGAGATTTCAGTTCTTGCCTGACGTCTCTCATAAAGATCTGCTCTCCTGCTGGTGCCCGGAGACTGTGCAGGATGGACTTACAGTCAGTGAGGAACACTGTGTTGGTGGTGGTGTAGGTGTGTCTCTGTATATCGTGTTTCATTCGTGGATTAATTGTGTGTTGCAATCTCTCACTGGTGAACTTAACGTCAGATTAAGACGAGGGAAAAGGAAAGGAAGGGGCGTGTGAGGGAGAAGAAGAGCTGGGTGGAAGGATGAGGAAGAGGGTGGGCGGAGAGAGATACAGAGAGAGGGAGGGGAGCGCAAATGCACGCTTCCACAACCAACTGCCCCCCGCCCCCCACCCTCTCTCTCTCTCCCTACCCCCTATTTCTCCCAAATAGCAAGAAGCTCAAGAACTATACATAGACACAGACGCACAGACAAAATACACACACAGACACACACACACACACACACACACACACAGGTAAAAAAAGAGAGAGAGAAAAAAAAGGCAAACACACAACACAGCAAGGAAAGCCATCTAACAAAATGTGTTCAGGAGGAAGCTATAATGATACACTTTGATAAAATAATGATTACAATTATGTAATCCTCTATTGCACGACATACAAACAGGTATATAAAGAAGTGAAAACTGTAAGGAAAAATAATATAGCTATTTATCAGCACACAGCCACAGCACGGAGACACAAGAAGAACGAACAAAGGGAAAACAGAAAGACTATTTTCCTCGGTACAAGGCAAAAAATCACGGAGGTCATTCAAGAAAATGACAAGAATATAATAATAATAAGGATACAAGCACTGTCAATGTGGGAAACAAAACTGAGGGAGGGGATGGAGGGAGAGGGTGGGGGGTGGGGGTGTGGAAGGAATCACACAGGACACCCCCTGTCTCCTACCTACCCCCCTCACGCCCCCCCCACCCCCCCACCCCCAAGAAAAAAACACACCGAAAAAACATAAACAAACAAACAAATAAATACATAAATGAATAAACTAACAAATAAATCGATAAACAAATAAATAAATCAGTAACAGATAGATAAATAAATGAATAAATAAATAAATGAATAGATAGATAAATAAATAAATAAATAAATAAATAAATAAACAACTAAATTCTATAGAAATCCAAATGGGGTAGATGCGGTATCATTCATCATGGAATGTGGAACCGTACTGGAAAATTGAGTCAAGACAGGGAAGGGTAGGGGTGGGGGGTGGGGCAGGGCAGGTGAAAGTAGGGGAGGGCAGGGCAGGTGAAAGTAGGGGAGGGCAGGGCAGGGCAGATGAAAGTAGGGGAGGGCAGGGCAGATGAAAGTAGGGGAGGGCAGATGAAAGTAGGGGAGGGCAGGGCAGGTGAAAGTAGGGGAGGGCAGATGAAAGTAGGGGAGGGGAGGGCAGGGCAGGTGAAAGTAGGGGAGGGGAGGGCAGGGCAGGTGAAAGTAGGGGAGGGGAGATGAAAGTAGGGGAGGGGAGGGCAGGGCAGGTGAAAGTAGGGGAGGGGAGGGCAGGGCAGGTGAAAGTAGGGGAGGGCAGATGAAAGTAGGGGAGGGTAGGGCAGATGAAAGTAGGGGAGGGCAGATGAAAGTAGGGGAGGGGAGGGCAGGTGAAAGTAGGGCAGGGGAGGTGAAAGTAGGGGAGGGCAGGGCAGGTGAAAGTAGGGCAGGGGAGGTGAAAGTAGGGCAGGGGAGGTGAAAGTAGGGCAGGGCAGGGCAGATGAAAGTAGGGGAGGGTAGGGCAGATGAAAGTAGGGCAGGGCAGGGCAGATGAAAGTAGGGCAGGGGAGGTGAAAGTAGGGGAGGGCAGGGCAGATGAAAGTAGGGCAGGGGAGGTGAAAGTAGGGGAGGGCAGGGCAGATGAAAGTAGGGCAGGGTAGGGCAGATGAAAGTAGGGGCAGGGCAGGTGAAAGTAGGGGAGGGCAGGGCAGGTGAAAGTAGGGGAGGGCAGGGCAGGTGAAAGTAGGGAGGGCAGGGGAGGTGAAAGTAGGGAGGCAGGGGCAGGTGAAAGTAGGGCAGGGGAGGTGAAAGTAGGGGAGGGCAGGGCAGGTGAAAGTAGGGGAGGGCAGGGCAGGTGAAAGTAGGGGAGGGCAGGGCAGGTGAAAGTAGGGGAGGGCAGGGCAGGTGAAAGTAGGGGAGGGCAGGGCAGGTGAAAGTAGGGAGGGCAGGGCAGGTGAAAGTAGGGGAGGGCAGGGCAGGGCAGTGAAAGTAGGGGAGGGCAGGGCAGGGGAGACAAGCAATAATGAACCAAGGAAGTGTGAAACAAATATATATATATAAGGGGGGTAAGCGGGGGATATATACTGAACAAAAAGTTGATTTTTTCCCCTCAAAAGGACAACAACAGCAAAGAAAAAAGGAATTATGCGATCACATAATAGCCATTCGTTCGAGACATACATATTCATGATACTTGACCTATTTTCTCTCTCTCCAAAAAACAAACAAACAAACAAACGAAAAAACAAAAACAAAAATAAAACATGTTACAGCGATCGATACGGGACACAAAATACAATATAAAATCATCTGTCAAAAAATAATACACACTTTTTTTTAGCGACACCTCGGGAGAGGAGAAAAGTACAGGGGACAGAGAGGTTCACAATGCACACAGCATGGAATTATCACACTGCAAGCAAAGTCTGTGGCAATTACATCCAGTATCACAATCAACGGATCAACATGGATAAATATTTATACCAATCTTTTCCAAGATGGATAAAGTACAAAAATTCATATTCCAACCACACACTTTTTTTTTTTTTTAAATCCTTCTAGCAAATCCGTATTTGCACTTTCCACTGATACAAAACCCAAAACAGTGGTCGGAAATATCTGGAGGCTCACACAAAAACAAACAAACGTGAATCAGTGACATGCAAAACTCACATCTCGTAGGTCACAGCAAAAAAGGCGTGGGAATCTACATTTCAAGAATCTTCTTCTTCATTTTTTTGTTTTTTTCTTCTTCTTTTCTTTTCCCCATGTGACAAGAGACAGACAGTTACAGATGCAAAAACATGAAACAGTCGTCGACAAAGTGTTCACGTCCACAGTCACGAGGTCACAGTGTGCACAGAAACAGAAACACCTAACCCTCCCCCCTGACCCCCTCACTCAAGAGCTCGGGAGGAAACTGGTTGGTTGCAATAACAAAAAAAAAAGTGATGAAAATAATAAATAGCAATGGTGATGATGATAATAATCATCATCATAACAACAACAACAACAACAACAACAAAAATGATGATGATGATGATGGTGATAATAATAATTACAATAATAATAAGTACAATAATAATAATTACAATAATAATGATAATTATCATTATAACTATAATGTGATTAAAACAATAAACAAATATCAACAATAATGATCATAGCTATATAATGGTGACGATGTTGAAAACAACAACAACAACAATAATAATAATCATAATAATAATAATAATGATGATGATGATGAAGATAACAACAATAATAACAACAACAACAACAAAGACAGCAACAAAGACAGGAACAACAACAAAGTAATCATCGAATCGTCATCCTTCTCCCAGAGCGAGTCTTCCACCAGCTCTCTCAGGTCGGTTGGTGTCTCTCTTTGTCTCCTCCCTCTCGGGCGGTCTGTCGGGTGCTGAAGACGCAGAGTGCAGAGACTGGTGTGGGAAGAGGTAACAGCGTAACGGGCAGATTGGGGGGCGGGGTGGGTGGGGGTGGGGGTGGGGGTGGAGGCAGAGACAAGAGACAGAAACAACAAAAACAGCCGGACAGAACAGCAAGACAGCCTTAAAGCCTGAACCGGACTATAAATGGCGGGCGATTTGAATCAAGCCAGTTTCTCAGAGTCTGACACTGTGACGTCGGTGAAGGTTTATTCAAAATAAAAGCCTAATAAAGCTACGGTTTGGCTTCATTTATGGCAGAGAGCGAGATTTGCCTAGCAGCTTCCAATCTAGACCTGAATTGACTTTGGAAAGTACAAAATGTGTCAGCTACACGTAATACAAAATTTGAATGCAGAGAAAAGGGGCGCAACCGAAACCTTGCTCTCGGGAGTTAAGACTTTAACCAACAACAGCGACAACAACAACAACAACACAAACCGCAAAACACCACCACCACTAACAACAACAAAAACTCAAAACGAAGAATGCCCGAAGATTTTTTTAGCTCATCTCAGCGTTCATGTCCACCAAACTTTTTTCTTTTCTCTCTCTCTCTCTCTTTTTTTGTGAATCTTTTTTCCCCCAAGACACATGGCAAACCAGGAAACCTACATCACAACTCTACTCCTTTTTGCATGTAGCTCACTCATCAATAACAACTATCAAAATTTTTTTTTTTAAAGGAAAGAAAACAAGGTGCGTCAGTTGGGGCGTGGGGGGTGGGGTGGGGGAAACCACACACGCACACACACACCAAAAACAAACTCCCCCAGCCCCCCCTACCCCACCCCGGAAAAAAGCCAAAGAAGAGAGCATTCGCCACACACACACACACACACACATATTCAGGAATGGGGATGGTGGAGATGTGTGTGTGTGTGTGTATGAGGGGAGAGGGGGAGGGGTTGAGGTGGGGATGGGGGTTGAGGGAGAGGGAGAGAAGGAGGAAACCACACTTAGTTAAAACTGACCCACGTGACACATGCTCTGTGTGTGTGTGTGTGTGTGTGTGTGTGTGAGTGTGTGTGTGTGTGTGTGTGTGTGTGTGTGTGTGTATGTCTCTGTGTGTGTATGTCTGTGTGTGTGTGTGTGTGTGTGTGTGTGTGTGTGTGTGACATGAAATCAAAAGAATCACCCAAATCCACAACAAGATACAAACAAAAAATAAACCAAAAGAAAAGAAAAGAAGAGATTTAAAAAAGAAAAGAAAAGAAAAAAAACGACAGACGTGACCATGTTGGAAAAAAGAAGATAACACAATCCTACGGCACACAGATGGAGATCTCTCTCTCTATCTCTCCCACTGAAACGGACCTTCGCCCCTATGAAACCGTCACGCCCCCCCCCCCCCCACGTTCCCTCCCCCCTCCCAAATGAAATCCAACAAGAACAGTGCTACGCCTCGAACGAAGAAGAATCGGACCCCATGACCTCCCCCCCCCGCCCCCCACACCCCCTCCTCCCCCTAACCACACGTCAAAGACAAGAGAAAAAACAAGTCAGCTGTGTTGTGCTGGTGGTGGTAGTTGGATATCGGTGGTGTGGCATGGCACAAACCGTCCCCCACCCCACCCAAAAAGAAAAAAAAAGGAAGTTGAAATAAATAAACAAAAAGCAAGCAAGCAAACGAACAAAAAACCCAAGCCCACTGAAAACAAAAACAAAACAACCACCACCCCCACCTCTCTCTCTCCACTCCACTCCCCTCCCCCCTCACTCCATCTCCCCCTTCCTGCCCTGGCAAGAAGACAGAGTTAGTTGAGGGAAGAAGGGGTTACCAGTAAAGGTGTGGGTGCTGAGGCGGAGGTGGGGTGTGTGTGGAGATGTGTGGAAGGGTGGGGAGGGGGGGGGGGTGTAAGGTGTGGTGGTAGAGAGGGTGGTTCTGGTGGTGGGTGGGGTGGTGGAGTGGTGGGGGCGGGGTGTCAGCGAGACCCTGCCGACACGACAATCCACAACAGTCCACAATCCGTCAATCCACAATCCGTCAATCCACAGTGCACAGCTGCAGCCTACAACACAAGCTACATCATACAGGCGGCGGTCCCCTCCCCTCCCCCATCCAATGCTCAGCTCACTTCTTCTTGACGCCCTTGGAGGAAGAGGCTTTGGAGGAGGAGGTAGTGGAGGAGGAGGAGGCGGCGGGAGAGCGGGTGGTGGAGGCGGAGGAGGAGGAGGAGGAGAAGGATCGAGGAGGAGGAGGCGGCACCCCTCCGGACAGCGGCATTTTGGCCATCAGCTGGGTGAACTCTGCAAGCAACGTCCCCAAGGTAGGGGGGAGAGTGGGTATCACTTTCCTTCCTTCGTTTGTCCCTTCGTTTGTTTAGTCATTCATTCATTCGTTTCTATCAATGGGACGGGCTCTGTACATTGTTCACAGGGCATCAGTTTCGTTTCATTCATTCATTCATTCGTTCATTCATTCATTCATTCAATCATTCCAGTTAATGGATCTGCACATATTGTTCACAAGACATCACTTTCATTCATTCATTCATTCATTCCAGTTAATGGATCTGCACATATTGTTCACAAGACATCACTTTCATTCATTCATTCATTCATTCATTCATTCCAGTTAATGGATCTGCACATATTGTTCACAAGACATCACTTTCATTCATTCATTCATTTGTTTCTATCAATGAGAGTATGTACCTTGTTCACAGGGCAATCCGTTTCGTTCGTTCATTCATTCATTCACTCATCCATTCATCCATTAATTCAATTCTATCAATGTCTCTCTACGTTATTCACAGGACATGAGTTTCATTCATTCATTCATTCATTCATACAATCAACGGAACTGTGCATGTTTTTTCACATTCCTTCCTTCCTTCCTTCCTTTCAATCAATGGGACTCTGCACATTGTTCACAGGACATCACTTTTATTCCTTTGTTCGTTCGTTCCTTCGTTCATCAATTCATACAATCAATGACTTTTCATGTTTTTAACATTCCTTCCTTCCTTTCTTCCTTTCTTCTTTCCTTCCTCACTTCCTTCATTTCAATCAGTGGAACTATGCAAACTGTTCACAGGACATTACTTTCATTCATTCATTCATTTATTCATTCATTCAATCATTTCTTTCTATCAATGGGACTCTGTACATTATTCACAGGACATCAAGTTTCATTCATTCATTCATTCATTCATTCATTCATGCATGCATTCATTCACACAATCAATGGAACTTTGCATGCGTTTTACATCCCTTCCATCCTTTCCTCCTCCTCTCCTTCCTTCCTTCATTCCTTCATTTCGGTCAATGGGACTCTGCATATTGTTCACAGGACATCAGTTTCATTCATTCATTCATTCATGCATCTATCCATTCATTCATTAATTTAAATCTATCAATGGCACTCTGCACATTATTCACAGGACATCAATTCATTCATTCATTCATTCATCAATTCATTCATTCATTCATGCAATCAATGGAACTTTGCATGCTTTTAACATTCCTTTCTTCCTTCCTTCCTTCATTTCAGTCACTGGAACTCTGCACATTATTCACAGGACATCAATTCATTCATTCATTCATTCATCAATTCATTCATTCATTCATGCAATCAATGGAACTTTGCATGCTTTTAACATTCCTTTCTTCCTTCCTTCCTTCATTTCAGTCACTGGAACTCTGCACATTGTTCACAGGACATTACTTTAATTAATTCATTCATTCATTCAATTATTCATTTCTACCCCAACACCAACACCACCAAACACACACACACACACACACACACACACACACACACACACACACACACACACACACACACTCTCTCTCTCAATACTATAGGGAGGGGGGGTGGAAGAAGAAGCATACAATACTACTCAAATGTATACATTAATACTCGAACAAAAATTGTCTTCAATCACCGATAATATGTGTGACAGGACATTACACAAAATGCCTCCTCCTTCCTCTCGACACACACACACACACACACACACACACACACACACACACACACACACACACACACACACACACACACACACACACACCCAACCCTCACCTTCATAATCTATCAGTCCGTCCCCGTTGAGGTCGGCCAGCCGGAACATCTCGTCGATGTCAGTCTCGTCAATGTCCTTCTCCCCGGGGCTCTTGGGCAGCCGGGACATGATGAAGCGAAGCTCGTGGCGGTCTATGAAGCCGTTGCCGTCCACGTCAAAGGCTTTGAAGGTCTCTCGGGCGTTCTCCGCTTCACGGGCCTCTTCGTCCAGCCCCTGTTCCTCCACGTTGGCTGACCAGCGCTTCATCAGCAGGATGAATTCGTCGTACTCTACGAAACCATTGTCTGGTGAGAGAGAAAGAGAGATATATGGATGGATGGTTCATTCTTTATAAGGCCGTTGCCCGCTACCCCTCATAAACACCGTAAACGATGTACAACAATACACTATCTACATCTGAATAATGATCATACATATTATAGTATCTGCATTTGAATAATGATCATACAGATTACAGTATCTGCATCTGAATAATGATCATACATATTACAGTATCTGCATCTGAATAATGATCATACATATTATAGTATCTGCATTTGAATAATGATCATACATATTATAGTATCTGCATTTGAATAATGATCATACATATTACAGTATCTGTATCTGAATAATGATCATACATATTATAGTATCTGCATCTGAATAATGATCATACACATTACAGTATCTGCATCTGAATAATGATATAGTATCTGCATCTGAATAATAATTACAATCTGTTCAGTAATCATGAAGTCATAATAACTGATCGCAACTGAAATGCTTTGTGTAAATAAATTGAATTTTGGTGGAATACATACTTACATACACACACACACACACACACACACACACACACACACACATATATATATATATATATATGTGCTCTCACATCAGTCAAGAGAGAGAGAGAGAGAAAGAGAGAGAGAGAACTCAGAAATATTTTATTGTAGAAAGCCTTCTGACCCATTACAATGTCGAGCACACACACACACACACACACACACACACACACACACACACACACACACACACACACACACGTGCGCGCGCACGAGAGAGGAGAGAGAGAGAGAGAGAGAGAGAGAGAGACAGAGACAGAGACAGAGAGAATGAAAGAACGAACGAACGAACGAACGAATGAAAGAAATGTGATTTTTCGAGGGTATTGAGATAAGCACAATCGTAAGATTGCTTTTTTTCCCACCCAGCCCTGGGGTACAAAATAAAAAAAAAAGGAAACGCACAAGAATAAATTAGAGAAAATTCACATCAGAAGAGAGAAGAGAGAGAGAGAGAGAGAGAGAGAGAGAGAGAGAGAGAGAGAGTGGGGTGGGTGGGTGGGGTGCGAGAGTGGAGACAGTAAAGTAGAAAAGATGAAATGAGAGAGAGAGAGAGAAGAGAGAGAGAGAGAGAAGAGACAGAGAGAGACAAAGAGACACAGAGAGAGAGACAGAGAGAGAGAGACAGAGGGAGAGACAGAGAGAGAGACAGAGAGAGGAGAGGAGATGATGAAGGCGACAGCCCCATATAAACAAGGGGCGATAACAAACTCTGTAAATGTCACCTTAACCGTTAGCGTTTATTCAACTGTTTTCGCAGCTAAATAAGGAAACAAACTACTACAAATCAATACCGTCTCCCGGAACTTCTCCAAAGTTGGCCATCTACAGTGTATGGCGCTGACAGAAAGTTTTCAAAAACATGATCTCTTCACCAACCGACCTCTTCAAACACCCGAAACCAAATTCATAAAGACATGTTGCTATATTTGACATCTAATTCCCTTCCCCCCCTGAGATCTAAATGCAACACCTTATATATATGATAGACTACCAGCGAGTGGAGGGAGGGGAGGGGGGAGGGAGGGAGTGGGCCAGAGGAGGGGAGGGGGGGAGTGGGCCAGAGGAGGGGAGGGGGGGAGGGAGGGAGTGGGCCAGAGGGGGGAGGGAGGGAGTGGGCCAGAGGAGGGGAGGGAGGGAGTGGGCCAGAGGAGGGAGGGAGGGAGTGGGCCAGAGGAGGGGAGGGGGGAGGGAGGGAGTGGGCCAGAGGAGGGATGGGGGTGGGGGTGGCGGACGGACAGTGTACTGACCGTTCTTATCGGCGTTGCTGATCATCTCCTCCACCTCAGCCTGCGAGTAGCGGTGTCCCAGGGTCCGCAGCACCACGCCCAGCTCCTCACAGGAGATCTTCCCGTCCCGGTTCTTGTCGAACATGTCGAACACCGACTGCAGATCTGCTCACAATAAACAACCACAACATATATATATATATATAAATGTGTGTATGTATTTGTATTTCTTTTTATCACAACAGATTTCTCTGTGTGAAATTTGGGATGCTCTCCCCGGGGAGAGCGCATCGCTACACTACAGCGCCACCCCCCACCCCCCTTTTTTTTTCCTGCGTGCAGTTTGATTTGTTTTTCCTATCCAATATATATATATATATATATATATATATGTGTGTGTGTGTGTGTGTGTGTGTGTGTGTGTGTGTGTGTATGTGTGTGTGTGTGTGTGTGTGTGTGTGTGGAGAGAGAGAGAGAGAGTGAGAGACTGTGATCCTCTGTGTGTGTGTGAATGTGTGTGTGTGTGTTCCTCTCTCTCTCTCTCTCTCTCTCTCTCTCTCTCTCTGTGTGTGTGTGTGTGTGTGTGTGTGTGTGTGTGTGTGAGAGAGCAGCATCTTGAAAATACATAAGAGCAAAATCAAACGAACAATACGGACTGCAGATCTGGTCGAAGACATATATATATATATGAGAGAGAGAGAGATGAATGAATGAATGAATAAATACACAAATAAAAGCACCATTCTGAGAATACACATAACATTAAAGACAAATGAACAGGATGGACTGCAGATAGATGAATGAAACAAATGAATGAATAAAACAAAAGCACCATCCTGAGAATATAATTCATAGCATTAATTTACACAAACGAACGAACAAACAAAACAAACAAACAAACAAACACACACACACACACACACACACAAAACAAAAACAACAAAAAACCCAAAACAACGGCTTCCTCAGTTTACAACGAGACAGAAAGTAATAACCTTAGTTTTAGAAGCTGATCTTCCTTCAATTCAATTCCCAAGTTTTAGAAACTGATCTTACTTCAATTCAATTCCCAAGTTTTAGAAACTGATCTTTCTTTATTGAGTTCCTAAAACTTGGGAATCCCAGTTTAAACAGCACAAATTTATACCACTGTTGAAAGATCTTTCGCAAAAAAAAGAAGAAAAAAGAAGGCAGGCGATTCAGCAAAAGATAGTCTGGTCAGAATAAAGAACGAACGTGTTGAACAGAGGGTCTGCTTCATGCACATCAGTCACAGCTTTCTTGTTCTCTGTTTTTCAAATCATTTGAACCGTCTATCCTGTTACCTATATGAAACTTACCGTCATTTTGATAAATCCAAAAGAAAAAAAAAGAAGAAAGAAAAGAGTTATTGTTTTCATTACCAAAGTCCGGTGGGTTTTTTTGTTTGTTTTTTTTCAATATAATTTTACCAGGGACAACCCTTTTGTTGCCGTTGGGGTTCTTTAACGTGCATGAACCTATCAGTACTTTATCATTATAAGGTGTTTTTTTCGGGTTTTTTTTTATTTATTTTTTTTTTTATTGGACCACACTATGTTCACTACTTACGAATATGCACAAACGCGCGTACCTTCCGGAATGTAACTCAAAATTGCAGGATATATAACCCATACTTGCATGATGGTGATATTTGTCACACACTCTCTAAAAATCATACACGCCTTGATATATTACAGATAAACCATTCACTGACTGATTGATTCTTCACTGATTCACTCAACTTCACACACACACACACACAAACACACACACACACACACACACACACACACACAATCACACACACACAAACACACACACACACACACACACGCTCTCTCTCTCTCTCTCCCATCGATAACGAACGACACAGAACTTCACCTGTGAGTAGGTGGAGAGAAATGGACAGTCTCTTTGTCTTTCTGCCTCTCTCTCTCTCTCTCTCTCTCTTCCTTTTACACAAACACACGTACACACACACAATTACACACACAATCACACACACACACATTTACATACACACACACACACACACACACACACACACACACACACACACACACAACACATAACACATAACACAGACATCCAACTCAGCACAACACAATCAACACACAGGAAGATAATATATAAAGTGAGAGAGAGAAGAGGGCAGCGGCAATGAGAAAGTGACACAGACACTGACAGAGAGAGAGAGAGAGAAGAGGGCAGCGGCAATGAGAAAGTGACACAGACACTGACAAGGGAAAGACACAGACACTGACAGAGAGAGAGAAGAGGGGAGCGGCAATGAGAAAGTGACACAGACACTGACAAGGGAAGAGACACAGACACTGACAAGGGAAGAGACACAGACACTGACAAGGGAAGAGACACAGACACTGACAGAGAGAGAGAAGAGGGGAGCGGCAATGAGAAAGTGACACAGACACTGACAAGGGAAGAGACACAGACACTGACAAGGGAAGAGACACAGACACTGACAAGGGAAGTGACACAGACACTGACAGAGAGAGAGAGAAGAGGGGAGCGGCAATGAGAAAGTGACACAGACACTGACAAGGGAAGAGACACAGACACTGACAAGGGAAGTGACACAGACACTGACAATGGAAGTGACACAGACACTGACAAGGGAAGAGACACAGACACTGACAAGGGAAGAGACACAGACACTGACAATGGAAGTGACACAGACACTGACAAGGGAAGTGACACAGACACTGACAAGGGAAGTGACACAGACACTGACAAGGGAAGAGACACAGACACTGACAAGGGAAGAGACACAGACACTGACAAGGAAAGTGACACAGACACTGACAAGGAAAGTGACACAGACACTGACAAGGGAAGAGACACAGACACTGACAATGGAAGTGACACAGACACTGACAAGGGAAGTGACACAGACACTGACAAGGGAAAGACACAGACACTGACAAGGGAAGAGACACAGACACTGACAAGGGAAGTGACACAGACACAGACAGAGAGAGAGAAGAGGGGGGCGGCAATGAGAAAGTGACACAGACACTGACAAGGGAAAGACACAGACACTGACAAGGGAAAGACACAGACACTGACAGAGAGAGAGAAGAGGGGAGCGGCAATGAGAAAGTGACACAGACACTGACAAGGGAAGAGACACAGACACTGACAAGGGAAGAGACACAGACACTGACAAGGGAAGAGACACAGACACTGACAAGGGAAGAGACACAGACACTGACAGAGAGAGAGAAGAGGGGAGCGGCAATGAGAAAGTGACACAGACACTGACAAGGGAAGTGACACAGACACTGACAAGGGAAGTGACACAGACACTGACAAGGGAAGAGACACAGACACTGACAAGGGAAGAGACACAGACACTGACAGAGAGAGAGAAGAGGGGAGCGGCAATGAGAAAGTGACACAGACACTGACAAGGGAAGAGACACAGACACTGACAGAGAGAGAGAAGAGGGCAGCGGCAATGAGAAAGTGACACAGACACTGACAAGGGAAGAGACACAGACACTGACACAGAAAGAGAGAGAGAAGAGGGCAGCGGCAATGAGAAAGTGACACAGACACTGACAAGGGAAGAGACACAGACACTGACAAGGGAAGAGACACAGACACAGAAAGAGAGAGAGAAAAAAACACTGACAGAGAGTAAAGAAGGGAGGAAGTACACACACACACACACACACACGCACGCACACACACACACACACACACACGCACGCACGCACGCACACACACACACACACACACACACTATTTGTGAAGGGTACAAATGTTTGATTTTTGTTGGATACCATCCCACACTGGATTCCTTTCTAACGACCAAGCAGACAGGGCAGCAAAAAGGGGAGCAAAGAATCATATAGATAGTATGAACGTATACTGCCCATTGTCATACAAGGAAATATGCAATATACTAGAAAGAGACTTTTATAGGTACTTGAATTCATGTCTAAAACCTCGTCAGTTGACTCTCTCAGAATTTGGTCCGATTCGCAGACCAATTCTGAGTTTAGCTCTCAGACTATTATCAAATTAATTACGGACCAAGTATTGTTCTAATGTCAAGTGCATATGCTTTAGTAACCTGACAATTAAGCATATAATTTTTGACTGTAGCTTGATGAAGCCTTATGTACACGAAAGTGTGTCTTCACAAGTGACTGAGAACGTTGATGTTTTTGACTTTTTGCATTCATTATCAGTTGTTTCCCATGTCAGTTTAACGACTTCTCTTTTACGAAGTCCTTTAAATAATTTCCTGTAATTGTATTTTGATTTCTTTTTTTAAATTTCACCCTCATTTCACCCTCATTTGCCCAGTTTCCCCCAACCCTCCATTCATTCACATCTCCCACCCCTTCTAACCGATAATACTCAAATGTATTCATAAATACTTTAACAAAATGTCTTCAATCACCGATAAGTGTGACGGGACATTAAACAAAAATTCCTCCTACACACACACATGTGGAGTGATGGCCTAGAGGTAAAGCGTCCGCCTAGGAAACGAGAGAATCTGAGCGCACAGGTTCGAATCACGGCTCAGCCGCCGATATTTTTCCCCCTCCACTAGACCTTGAGTGGTGGTCTGGACGCTAGTCATTCGGATGAGACGATAAACCGAGGTCTCGTGTGCAGCATGCACTTAGCGCACGTAAAAGAACCCACGGCAACAACAGGACTGTTCCTGGCAAAATTCTGTAGAAAAAATCCACTTCGATAGGAAAAGCAAATAAAACCGCACGCAGAACAAAATACAAAAAAATGGGTGGCGCTGTAGTGTAGCGACGTGCTCTCCCTGGGGAGAGCAGCCCGAATTTCACACAGAGAGATCTGTTGTGATAAAAAGAAATACAAATACAAACACACACACACACACACACACACACAGAGAACGGACAGAGAGACAGACGGAAAGGCAGAAAGACAGTTCCAGCTTCTTCCTTTCTCTACACCTACTCACAGGTAAAGTTCAGTGTCTGTCGTTATCGATTCTCGTCATCATCTGGCTGTCTCTGGCCAGTCAACAACAACCAAGCGCGCGCGAACACACACACACACACACACACACACATGTGTGCACATTCACGCACACACACACACATACGCATACGCGTGTGCGCGCACACGCACACACACACATACACACGCACACACACACAACACACAACACACACACACACGCACAAGCATGCACAAATAATAATAATAATAATGGTATTTATATAGCGCTGAATCTTGTGCATAGACAAATCAAAGCGCTTTCGCACCAGTCATTCTCACGCACGCATAACTCAACTGGAGAAACTGAAGACAAGGAAGAGGCAGGGAAGGGAGGCTATTTTGGGAAGAGGTGGGTTTTAAGGCTAGACTTGAAAGAGCTGAGTGTGGAGACTTGACGAAGCGAAAGAGAAAGAACGGCGGCCAACAGTCGAGAGTTTGAATCTGGGTATCCGTAAAATTTAATGGAGTGGATCCGAAGCTGATCGTAGTGAGCGAGATGGAGTGCAGAGGAGAAGGCAGCCACAGAGATAGGAAGGGGCTGATTTGTGAATACATTTGTAGCATAGAGTGCTGATCTTGTACTTTATTCGGTGTGAGACAGGGAGCCAGTGGAGATGTTGCAAAAGAGGAGTGATGTGCTCAGCTCTTTTCTTTCTGAGGACGAGTCGGGCAGCAGAGTTTTGTATGCGCTGAAGGGACTGAATGGATGAAGCAGGCAAACCAGACAATAGAGAGTTACAGTAGTCAAGGCGAGAGAGATTGAGAGAAACGACAAGCCTAGATGTTGCGTCAATGCACAGATATTTCCGGATGGAACTGATGCGCCGCAGTTGACAGTAGCAGGATTGACACGTCTGATTGATAAGTTTTGTCTGCACAACACACACACACAGACACACACATGCAAACACACGCACACACACACACACACACACTCACACGCACACATACACACACACATGCAAACACACGCGCACACACACACACTCGCATGCACACACACACTCACACACACACACACACACACACACACACACACACACACACACATACATACTCACACACACACACACACACACAAACACACACACACACACACACCCACACACACTCACACATACACACACACGCGCGCGCGCACACACACACACACACACGCACGCACACACACACTCACACGCACACACACATTGACACACACACGCGCACAAACATGTATGCACATTCACGTACACACACGCAAATACGCATACGCGTGTGTGCGCGCGCGCGTGCACACACACACACACACACACACACACACACACACAACACACACACGCACGCACAACACCGCCCCCCCCCCCCACACACACACACACACAACACACACGCAAAACTCACAACACACACACACACACACACACACTGGCCTTGCTTCTATTCTTAAAGATGTCCATAAATAACCGATGGAGTGAATATTGAGAACAACAGGAGGGTTTAGGACAACTCGTGCAAGTAAACATCGCCGTCGTCATCTTTTGGTTCTTCTGTTTTTCTTTTGTTTTGTTTAACAGAGAAGCTGATACTTCTTCCTTTCTTTCTTTTTCCTAATGAGGAATGGGGGGGGGGGGGGGGGGGAGGGGGACAGAGCTTTTTAGCCATTCGCAGAATTTGCGTTACACATGGGGAATGTTTATCTTCAAAGGGAGAGGGAGAGAAAGAGACACACAGAGAGAGACAGACAGAGACAGAGACAGAGAGACAGAGAGCGAGACAGAGAGAGAACAGAGAGAGATAAAGACATATAGACAGACATACAGACAGACATACACACACACACACACACACACACACACACACACAAACCGATATCCACACACACACACACACACGCGCGCACACCGACAAGCACAAATCCACACACACACACACACACACACACACACACCGACATCCACCCAGCCACCCACCCCCCCACCCACACACACACACACACAGTGGAACAGTTCTGCCATCGGAGGAACAGGACAGGTAGTAGTAGTGTAGGTATACAGAGAGTCCTCCCTGGAAGTCGTGGAGACAGACGACCCCTCCCCGCGCCCCCTCCACCGTCTAACCTCACCCACCCCCTCAACCCCTCTTCACCCCCACCCCCCTCTTTGGTCAGCTCATGCTGGTACAAAAATAGCACAAGGGTGTCCAACTGGTCAGTACAGACACGTGTTTGCTGAGGGGATTTGACAAGGTGTAGATCACTCGACCTCACTCACCCACTCCCACATGACTGTCGACATTATCACAGCCACAGCTTTCACTTTGTGCCTTGGAAAACATACAGTCGGTGAAGAGGGAGAACTGGAGAGACGTAGAGTTGAGAGAGAGAGGGAGTAGAGAGAGAGTGAGAGAGTAGAGAGAGAGGGAGAAAGAGAGCGAGGGAGAGAGAGTGAAAGAGTAGAGAGAGAGAGTAGAGAGTGTGTGTGTAGAGAGAGAGAGAGAGAGTAGAGAGAGAGAGTAAAGAGAGACAGAGAGTAGAGAGAGAGAGAGTAGAGAGAGAAGGGGGAGAAACAGAGAGAGAGAGTATAAGGAGACTAGATAAAGAGAGCAGAGAGAGAGAGAGAGAAGAGAGGGAGAGTAGAGAGGGAAAGTAGAAAGAGAGAGAGGGGGAGAATGAGAGTAAAGAGAGAGTAAAGAGGGAGAGTAGAGAGAGAGAGGGAGGGAAAATCAGAGTAAAGAGAGAGTAAAGAGGGAGAGTAGAGAGAGAGAGGGAGGGAAAATCAGAGTAAAGAGTAAAGAGGGAGAGTAGAGAGAGGGAGAGGGAGGGAAAAATCAGAGTAAAGAGAGAGTAAAGAGGGAGAGTAGAGAGAGAGAGGGAGGGAAAATCAGAGTAAAGAGAGAGTAAAGAGGGAGAGTAGAGAGAGAGAGGGAGGGAAAAATCAGAGTAAAGAGAGAGTAAAGAGGGAGAGTAGAGAGAGAGAGGGAGGGAAAATCAGAGTAAAGAGAGAGTAAAGAGGGAGAGTAGAGAGAGGGAGAGGGAGGGGAAATCAGAGTAAAGAGAGAGTACAGAGGGAGAGTAGAGAGAGAGAGGGAGGGAAAATCAGAGTAAAGAGAGAGTACAGAGGGAGAGTAGAGAGAGAGAGGGAGGGAAAATCAGAGTAAAGAGAGAGTAAAGAGGGAGAGTAGAGAGAGGGAGAGGGAGGGGAAAATCAGAGTAAAGAGAGAGTACAGAGGGAGAGTAGAGAGAGAGAGGGAGGGAAAATCAGAGTAAAGAGAGAGTAAAGAGGGAGAGTAGAGAGAGAGAGGGAGGGAAAATCAGAGTAAAGAGAGAGTAAAGAGGGAGAGTAGAGAGAGAGAGGGAGGGAAAATCAGAGTAAAGAGAGAGTACAGAGGGAGAGTAGAGAGAGAGAGGGAGGGAAAATCAGAGTAAAGAGAGAGTAAAGAGGGAGAGTAGAGAGAGGGAGAGGGAGGGGAAAATCAGAGTAAAGAGAGAGTACAGAGGGAGAGTAGAGAGAGAGAGGGAGGGAAAATCAGAGTAAAGAGAGAGTAAAGAGGGAGAGTAGAGAGAGAGAGGGAGGGAAAATCAGAGTAAAGAGAGAGTAAAGAGGGAGAGTAGAGAGAGAGAGGGAGGGAAAATCAGAGTAAAGAGAGAGTAAAGAGGGAGAGTAGAGAGAGAGAGGGAGGGAAAATCAGAGTAAAGAGAGAGTAAAGAGGGAGAGTAGAGAGAGAGAGGGAGGGAAAATCAGAGTAAAGAGAGAGTAGAGAGGGAAAGTAGAGAGAGAGGGAGGGAGAATCAGAGTAAAGAGAGAGTACAGAGAGAGGGGGGGGCAATGAGAGAAACAGGGGTAGACTCTGTGTGTATGTGTGTGTGTGTGTGTGTGATGGAGAGAGAGACAGAGAGAGAGAGAGTGTGTGTGTGCTTGTGATGGAGAGAGAGAGAGAGAGAGAGTGTGTGTGTGTACGTGTGTGTGTGTGTGTGTGTGTGTGTGATGGTGAGAGAGACAGAGAGAGAGAGAGAGAGACAGTGTGTGTGTGTGTGTGTGTGTGTGTGTGTGTGTGTGTGTGTGTGTGTGTGTGTGTGTGTGATGGAGAGAGAGACAGAGAGAGAGAGAGAGAGAGTGTGTGTGTGTGTGTGTGTGATGGAGAGAGAGACAGAGAGAGAGAGTGTGTGTGTGTGCTTGTGATGGAGAGAGAGAGAGAGAGAGAGAGAGAGAGTGTGTGTGTGTGTGTGATGGAGAGAGAGACAGAGAGAGAGAGAGAGTGTGT
>NC_134891.1:16915697-16918197 GCF_041734735.1 Babylonia areolata
TCGGTGTCTCTCTCTCTCTCTCTTTGTGGACAGCGCTGTCTGCTGCGAACTGAAGGCAGTGATCTGAGGCAGGACCTCACTAATAATAATCAAGTAAAGCCAGTTCCGAAAGGGCAGAAAGCAGACACACACACCAGTCCATTCACACACACACTTGTATGTCTGCACGTAGAGTATTGTGTGCACTGTATGCTGTGTCACAATGCCAGTGTGTTTCGTATTCCTCTGACGCTCAAAATGTGTGTGTGTGTGTGTGTGTGTGTGTGTGTGTGTGTGTGTGTGTGTGTGTGCGTGTGTGTGTGTGTGTGTGTGTGTGTGTGTGTGTGTGTGTGTGCGTGTGTGTGTGTGTGTGTGTGTGTGTGTGCGTGTGTGTGTGTGCGTGCGTGTGTGTGTGTGTGTGTGCGTGTGTGTGTGTGCGTGCGTGTGTGTGTGTGTGTGTGTGTGTGTGTGTGTGTGTGTGTGTGTGCGTGTGTGTGTGTGTGTGTGTGTGTGTGTGTGTGTGTGTAAGTAAGCACACAAATAAGTATATATATATATATATACACACACACGCGCACACACGCACACATACAAACATAAAAGTGAGTAAACGCACGCGCGGGCGCACACACACACACACACACATGCAAACACATATGCACGAGCACACCCACACAAGCACGCACGTACACAGTCACACACACACACATGCACACACACTCGCACACACATACACACACTAACACACACACACGCTAACACAGACACAGACACAGACACACACGCACACACACACACACACACACACATCCCACTGTTCCAGACAGCCACCGGCATTCAGCTCTGCTCGGTCCTCACTCCAAGAGCCTGTGATCAAGGAAGATGCAACACTCAAATTTTGCTCCCACTCGAAATTTTACCCCCCGGGCCAAACCACCTTCCAATCTGGTCACCGTGCAAGAGCTGTAATGATCAATGGTTTCTCTCCATTGCAGTGGGAAATCATGAACAGCTTTGTCTTTTGTGAAGGACTGTGACTCTCAAACTAAGAGGCAAGCCTGAACTGGCTCTTAGAGCTGCTGCAGCCTTCAGGTCTCCGGAAACCATCCCAACGCCGCCGACTGTTCTAAAACCCTCTGCGCCGAGAGAGTGGGGATGTAACTTGAGCAAGACATTCACCACGATAAATACGAGCTTAGACAGTTGGGACAGCAGTTGCCTCCTCTGCTGTTCTCATGGTCATAGTCGGACACGACTGACTATCATACATACAGTCAATGAAAAGGATCCCAGCTAAAACCCTCTTGGCCGAGAGAGTGGGGGTGGTAACTTGGGCAAGACACTCTCCACAACAATCAAATTCTAGCCTGGATAATTGGGGCCGTGTTGACTGCTCTGCTGCTCTCATGGTCATAGTCGGAGAGAGTCAGAGAATCTGAGCGCAGAGGTTCGAATCACGGCAGAGTCGCCAGTGTTTTCTCCCCACACACCCCCTTCACCAGACCTTGAGTGGTGGTCTGGACGCTAGTCATTCGGATGAGACGATAAACCGAGGTCCCGTGTGCAGCATGCACTCAGCGCAAGTAAAAGAACCCATGGCAACAAAGGGTTGTCCCTGGCAAAATTCTGTAGAAAATTTCACTTCGGTAGGAAAAACAAATTTTAAAAAAATGTAGGTGGGAAAAAATACAAAAAAAGGGGAGTGGCGCTCTCAGTGTAGCGATGCGCTCTCCCTGGGGAAAGCAGCCCGAATTTCATACAGAGAAATCTGTTGTGACAAATAAAAACAACAATACAATACAATACAATACAATACAATACAATACGCTGTCCTCGGTTCCTGCGAAGGGTGGTTAGTATACAGTCCACAACCCCTGCTAATGTACGTTCTGTTGTCAGGGGAAGTAGTTATGTATGTCTGTTCCGCCCAACCCCGTTTCCCCTACACTCTGCTGAGACGTTCATCCTCCATCCATGGCCTCTTGACTGACTGATTGACAGTTTGATTCTTTGCCCTGTTTCGCCTAGCCTGTCCACCTTCCCTAACCCGTTACCCCCGCCTTCCTCTGTCTGTCTGTCTGCCTGTCTGTCTCTCTCTCTCTCTCTCGCATGCACTGACACTCAAACACACTCGAGCACTCATCACTACCACCACAACCACTCCCACATACACATGCACACACACACACACACTCTCTCTTTCTCTCTCTCTCTTTCCCTAACTCTCTCTCTCTCTCACGCACATACAGACACACTCACTCACTCACACACACATACACACACACACACACACACACACAGAAGCACACACACACACACACACACACACAGACACGCACACACATAAAAAAAGAAAAAAACACGTGTACGCACACGCACGCACACACGCACAACACACACACACACACACACACACACACACACACACACACACACACACAGTTTAAGTCCACGGTTCAACACCCGCGAGGACCGTGTTCTTCTCTCGTATCTCACTCACCCATACCCACACACCCACCCG
>NC_134891.1:16923197-16925697 GCF_041734735.1 Babylonia areolata
GTCATGTTCACTAGTAAAGTTATGGTACCACTTCCAAGGATCAATCTTTTTAGATCCAGTCTGTCTTATTCAAGGTGTTTTTTATGGAACTAAATATTATCCTGTCTCAATGTAAACACTGTAAAAAGCACCCCTGTCTTTAAAAACATATATCGTGCACATTTTTGAAAAAAATATGTGATTATGAGACACACATCAATTACAAACAACAAACATGAACAGATTGTCAGTATATTCTTGCCTCTCTCCTCCCCTGTCAGTCTCTCTATGTCTGTCTCCACTGTCTCTCTCACTATATCTGTCTGTTCAGTCAGCCTCCCCTACCTTCTTTACTCTTCCCTTTGTCCATTCTTCCTTCTGCTCACCACCACGCCCCGTCCCCATTGTCCTTATTGTTATTCATTTTTCGCTTCATTGTATTCTACATACGTATCTATGCTTATGTTTGTACATGCTTATGTAATTTTGATGTTGCTGCTGTGAATTTGACTCTCGCCTTTTTTTCTGTTTTTTTCCTTCTCTCAATTATCATTCTTGCCCAGAGGGCCAGATGTAAACAAGTACTTTGTGCTTAATCATTTACCCTCGTAAAATAAATTTTCGTTCGTTCGTTTCTCTCTCTCTCTCTCTCTCTCTCTCTCTCTCTCTCTCTCTCACACACACACACACACACACACACACACACACACACGCATACTCCCCCACCTTCTCTCTCTCTCTCATCACGCACACAAACCATCTCTCTCCCTCTCTTTCTCACACACACACACCCCCCCCCCCCCCACACACACACATTCTCTCTCTCTCACATACTACCCCCACTCTCTCTCTCTCTTTCTCTGTCACACACACACACACACACACACACACACACACACACACACACACACACACCTCTTTCTCTCGTAAGGAAGGGCTGCAATGTAATTCACAGCTTCCGTTTTCCATGTCCGGCTTCGTCGCTGTTGATAAATACGCCTTTCGAATCCGCCTGCTGCGCATTTTTGGAGAAAACGCCAAATTTCTGTTTCAGTTTCCAGGAGGTGTTAAGAGCGCGAGGACTGATCCATATACGCTACACTGAAAAGTAGAATAAGAAGAAAGAAAGAAAGAAGAAGGAAGAGCAGATACATGACCTGAGAGAGGGAGAGAGAGAGAGAGAGTGTGTGTGTGTGTGTGAGAGCGCGCGCGCACGAGCGTAGGGAAGTGAAACGGTGCACGCGCGCTTGTTTGCGTGCACGTATAATTATGTACGTGCGTGCGGTTGTGTGTGTGTGTGTGTGTGTGTGTGTGTGTGTGTGTGTGTGTGTGACAGAGAGAGAGAGAGAAACAGAGACAGACAGAGACAGACAAAGACAGACAGTTTCAGTTTCAGTTTCTCAAGGAGGCGTCACTGCGTTCGGACAAATCCATACACGCTACACCACATCTGTTGAGCAGATGCCTGACCAGCAGCATAACCCAACGCGCTTAGTCAGGCCTTGAGTGCATGCTTACATATTTGTGTACCTATGAAAGTGGATTTCATTTTACGTAATTTCGCCAGAGGACAACACTCTCGTTGCCATGGGTTCTTTTTCAGTGCGCCAAGTGCGTGCTGCACACGGGACCTCGGTTTATCGTCTCATCCGAAAGACTAGACGCTCAGTTTGATTTTCCAGTCAAACTTAGGAGAAAGGGCGAGAGCGGGATTCGAACCCACACCCTCACGGACTCTCTGTATTGGCAGCTGAGCGTCTTAACCATTCTGCCACCTTCCTCCAGAGACAGACAAAGACAGACAGACAGACAGACAAAGACAGACAGACAAAGAGAGTCAAAGACAGACAGAGACAGAGCGAAAGACAGAGAGACAGACACAGAGAGACACAGAAGAAGACAGACAGACACAGAGAGACAGACAGACAGACAGACAGAGAGACAGAGCGAAAGTTGCGCAGTAATGATCACCGACTAAAAAAAAGGTCATGTTGTCCTTCACCCACTCACAAGGACACTTGCAGCTGCGGTGTCTTCCCCGTAAAACCTGTGCTGTCTTCTTCTTCTTCTTCTCCTCCTCCTCCTCCTCCTCCTCCTCCTCCTCCTCTCTGTCTCTGTCTGTCTCTTTGTCTCTGTCTCTCTCTTAAATTTTGAAGTCGAAAAATCTTTTGATGAAAGATTAAAAATGAAAAGGGCAGCTGGTTTGTTCACTGAGTTATGAAGTCAACCCTTGTTTGTTATCTATAATTATGTACGGTCATAATCTCAAGTAAGAAGCCTTCCGATTCATTGCGAAATTGAACTGACTGACTGATAGATTGTGTTCTGACCCCTTGAAATGAACATTTTGTTTATTCAGTAAAATGCCATGTCATGTCATGTTATGTTATGTCATATCTCTCTCTCTCAGCTCCATCGCTCACCCAACTTTTCACCACACACCAAAAGACATTCCCGACACACTGATAGAGGAAAGGTTCATCCCTATTTCTTTTCTTTTCTTTTTTTTTTGGGGGGGCGT
>NC_134891.1:16930697-16933197 GCF_041734735.1 Babylonia areolata
TCCCTCGTGTGTACACGAGAGGGCTTTTTACGTGCAGGACCGTTTTTACCCCGCCGTGTAGGCAGCCACATTTTTCTGTTGAAGTCAGCAATTAATCACTTTTTTTCATCATCGATTTATTTTTTAATAATCACTAATTGCCTGTGATGGGGAAGCAAACTTCTCAGTGGCGATTACAGGCAGGATTCAGTGGGACTAAAACTTGGGATTCTCTCTTGAGGGCACATACGACCGTATGGCTGTGTCTGGAGTGGCACTGTCTTCATCTGTCTGCAGGCAGGGGCGGTGTGGTCTGTGGGGTGTGCTCAGCAGCTGGAGGGTGGTGTCTTTTGCCGGTGGGCTCTGCAGTCATGAAATACTGGCTGGTACACCCATGGGATGCGAGTTGCATCCTGTGGTCTCTTTTGCCTCTGTTCGGGAGCAGTTATGTCCCTTGAATTCTTAATGGAGTGTCCTGTGCGTGCCTGCACCCATCGTGAACACAGCGCAGGCCTCCAAGGGTGGTGCAGGATTGTTCCAAGGGCGGGTGGAGACAGTGCTTCTCTGGGTCCTCCCCAGCACCTACAGGCGTTTCTCTTTCTTCCGCAACCCTCGGCCAGGTTCAGTGGGACTGTCTTGCTGTACTGGTGCTCTTGCCTTGTTACTTCCCTTTATCTTCCTCTGTCTATTGACTTCTCTGTCCACCACACGTTTTTCATTTATTTTGTTTCACTTTATTTGTATCTTAGTTTTGTTGAAACTCATATATGGTCACGTATAAACTTCTAGCTATGATGACATCCGTCACACATTTAATATGAACATGTATCAGGACAGGATTTTTCTATAAGATTTTCTTGTTGTCCTGTTCATCTACATCTGTGTTGCATTGTGACATGTTTCAAATCAAATACTGTTTACACCCACCCTCAGATTCCCCTAGCTTCCAAGTAAAGCGGGTGGGCGCGTTACCACAACTGGGCCCTGGTCACTCAACAACAACACACTTCGACACTGGAACGTTCATGCTGCTGGATGCTGACACAATACCGCTCTTCGACCAGAAACGCAGCTGTTCTTCAATACGTTATCGCTGATGCTCTAAATTTCGGTTAATAGCTTCATGAAAAAAAGGAATTTTTTTAATGGGGGGAAAAACGACCGAAACACAGCAATGATAAAGTCAAAAGCGACAAAACAAAACACTAAAACACGGAAGGCATAATTGGCTCGAGATAAAAAGAAAGAAAGAAAAAATGGGAGAGTGAGGGGATAGGGGGAGAGGGCGAGGAGAGAGGGAAAGGGAGAGAGATTGGAAAGAGAGGTGGGAGAGAGAGAGTGGGGAGGGGGGTGAGAGAGTGTGGCGGAAAGAGGGGTGGGGGCGGGGGGTAGAGAGAGAGAGATGGAACGAACGAGAGAGAGGAGGGAGAGAGAGGGCGAGGGGAGAGAGACTGGACAGATAGATGGGGGTAAGAGAGGGGAGAGAGATTGGACAGATAGATGGGGATAAGAGAGGGCAGAGATTGGACAGATAGATGGGGGTAAGAGGGGAGAGAGAGTGGACAGATAGCTGGGGGTAAGAGAGGGGAGAGAGACTGGACAGATAGATGGGGGTAAGAGGGGAGAGAGATTGGACAGATAGATGGGGGTAAGAGAGGGGAGAGAGACTGGACAGATAGATGGGGGTAAGAGGGGAGAGAGATTGGACAGACAGATGGGGGTAAGAGAGGGGAGAGAGACTGGACAGATAGATGGAGGTAAGAGAGGGGAGAGAGAGTGGACAGACAGATGGTGGTAAGAGAGGGGAGAGAGACTGGACTGATAGATGGGGGTAAGAGAGGGGAGAGAGACTGGACAGATGGGGGTAAGAGAGGGGAGAGAGACTGGACAGATAGATAGGGGTAAGAGAGGGGAGAGAGACTGGACAGACAGATGGGGGTAAGAGAGGGGAGAGAGAGTGGACAGATAGATGGGGGTAAGAGAGGGGAGAGAGAGTGGACAGACAGATGGGGGTAAGAGAGGGGAGAGAGACTGGACAGATAGATGGGGGTAAGAGAGGGGAGAGAGAGTGGACAGATAGATGGGGGTAAGAGAGGGGAGAGAGACTGGACAGACAGATGGGGGTAAGAGAGGGGAGAGAGACTGGACAGATAGATGGGGGTAAGAGAGGGGAGAGATTGGACAGACAGATGGGGGTAAGAGAGGGGAGAGAGAGTGGACAGACAGATGGGGGTAAGAGAGGGGAGAGAGAGTGGACAGACAGATGGGGGTAAGAGAGGGGAGAGAGAGTGGACAGACAGATGGGGGTAAGAGAGGGGAGAGAGAGTGGACAGACAGATGGGGGTAAGAGAGGGGAGAGAGAGTGGACAGATAGATGGGGGTAAGAGAGGGGAGAGAGAGTGGACAGACAGATGGGGGTAAGAGAGGGGAGAGAGAGTGGACAGACAGATGGGGGTAAGAGAGGGGAGAGAGAGTGGACAGATAGATGGGGGTAAGAGAGGGGAGAGAGTGGACAGATAGA
>NC_134891.1:16940697-16943197 GCF_041734735.1 Babylonia areolata
GTAAAAGAAAGACTCTACCTCTTACAACAGCAACAACACCTTCCCACCATTCCTATCAAAAAACAAACAAAAAATCTGGGAGAATCATTGCTGGTGGTACTGTGCTGGTACTGGCGGTCTCATACTGTATTTGTATTTCTTTTTATCACAACAGATTTCTCTGTGTGAAATTCGGGCTGCTCTCACCAGGGAGAGCGCTTCGCTACACGACAGCGCCACGCATTTTTTTTTTTGTGTGTATTTTTTCCTGCGTGCAGTTTTATTTGTTTTTCCTATGGAAGTGGATTTGTGTACACAATTTTGCCAGGAACAATCCTTTTGTTGCCGTGGGTTCTTTTACGTGCGCTAAGTGCATGCTGCATACGGGACCTCGGTTTATCGTCTCATCCGAATGACTAGCGTCCAGACCACCACTCAAGGTCTAGTGGAGGGGGAGAAAAATAATATCGGCGGCTGAGCCGTGATCCGAACCAGCGCGCTCAGATTCTCTCGCTTCCTAAGAGGACGCGTTACCTCTAGGCCATCACTCCACTACTATGTATTGTAATTAAAACAAAAAAATAACAACCAAAACTCCACCTTCAGTAACAGCAGCAACAACACCCTTCCACTATTCCTATTATAAAAAAAAAACTCCACCAAGAAAAAGACAGCTCTACCTTCAACAGCGTCAACAAGAACAACACCCCGTCACTCACTCTGGTAGAGCCATTGTTGCTGGTACTGCTGGTCTCATATGTATTGTAAGTTTATAAAACGACAAACAAACAAACAAAAAGAACACAAAAAACCCCTCTACCTTCATCATCAACAACACCAACCCTCCACCCCCTCCAATTCAAAAAACAAAAAACCAACCCCAACTCACTGTGGGCGAGTCATTGCTGCTGGTATTGTGCTGGTGCTGGCTGTCTCATATGTACTGTAATCTATAATAATAAAAAAAAGAAGAAAAAAAAAAAACCGAAACAAAACAAAACAAAAAAACCCGAACAACTCTACCCTCAACAGCAACACCAAAAACAACAACCGCTTCCTCCAATTTCAAAACAACCCCCCCCCCCTCCCCCACCCCCTCAACTCACTCTGGGCGAGTCATTGCTGCTGGTGCTGGCAGTCTCCTGGACCAGCAGGGCTGCGGGGGGCGGGACGGCCAACACCTCTGGCATGGTGCTGCTGCTCTTGGGCTTCCTCCCTCGCGGCGTAGCCAGCCTGGACACGGGACACCACCGGACCGGATCACGGCTGTCGGCGACTGACTGACTCCAGGCGGTTGACCCTGACTGATGGGACAGCTGGCCAGCTCGCTAGTAAGGGTGGGGGGGTGGGGTGTGACAGGTACCTCCTTGGTGACGCCGGGTGGGACGCAACAAGTGATGAGTGGCTGGGATGATGTGGAGGGCTGAGGATCGAAACGCTGCGTGCACAGGCAGGTGGGGTGGTGGTGGTGGTGGTGGGGTGTTGTGGGTGGTTGGGGTTCTTTTGTGTGGGTCCTCCTTTTCTGTTTTCTGTCCCCACCCCTTTGTTGCACTTGTTGCTGGTGTTGTTCCTTTGTCTGTTTAGTTATCTGTTTGTACCCCTCTGTTTGTTGATCTACTGTCCGTCCATGTCCTCTTTTCAAACTCCCTCTGGCCAAAGTAACGCGAGTTGGTTGTTGTTGGTGGTGGTGCTATTGTTGTTGTTGTTGTTGTTGGTGGTGGTGGTGGTGGTGGTGGTGGTGTTTCACGTCTTCCCAAAACGACGACCAGCGCTAAATCGTAAATATCGTGGTACTGATATTGTTGCTGCTACTGCTGTTATAGTTGCTCTTTTGGGGGGTTGTTTTTTTAACCCTTCTTTCTCACTTAAATACACCAACACAAATTCGATCAGATTTCTTGTGGTAGGATGATGACTTCACTCTTGTACTGAACTGGTTTTCAGCACTGATGTACTCTTAAACGTTTGTGGACAACCGCGACGGTCCGCGATTGATTTTTTTTTTCTTTTTTTCTTAATCACAAAATCCTGTTTCACTTCCTGCTTGAGGATCCTTGAAGATTCGTGGGCTTCTGGTAACTTGCTGAAATGCTGAAAACTGGAAACAGAGACACAGAAACTCAGACTCTGAACGCGAACGAGCTTTCTTTTGGTTACAATCCTGTTTACACGTCTTCCAATAGTCATACGAATATCTCAAATCAAGTCCAACCAAAGTCCTTCGTGTGATATTCCGTGTCGATAATAACTTATATCAAGTAATACACTGCACTGAAAGAATAGCAGAATCATGTGCTTCTTTCCATCTACTGACAGATAATTCGTCCCAAGTTTCTTACGGCGTGATTTTCTTCCTTTTATTATTATTATTATTATTATAAGTAGTAGTAGTAGCAGTAGTAGTAGTGGTAGTGGAAGTAGTTACGTATAGAACGTGTGAAACCTAACGACTAACACTGAAAGCGATCGACAGAGAGAGAGAGGGACAAATCACGACGACGCCAACGTGCCCACGTCTACT
>NC_134891.1:16950697-16958197 GCF_041734735.1 Babylonia areolata
ATTAACAGAATAATTGAAACATACTTAAAACAAAACGAGTTACTAATAAAAGAGCAGGCTGGTTTCAGAAGGCATTCTAGAATCACTGATCACATATTCATCCTGAAAAAGATATTGACTACACCATAAATAAAAGAAATGGGCGTCTCTACAGCTGTTTTGTTGATTTTAACAAAGCATTCGACAATATATGGCATGATGCACTTCTTTTGAAACTAAACAAAATTGGGATAAATGGAAAATGTTTCCACATTATAGAAGATATGAACCAAAATTCAACTGTATGTGGTAAATCAAACGATAGGTTTACAGATTCTATCACAGTTAAAAAGGGAGTGCTTCAGGGAAATGTTATTCGCCCCACGCTATTCAATATTTTCATTAATGATATACGAGACTCTCTACAAGATGACACCTCACTATACATCAACGAAGCAACCAAGACTCAAATCCCTTATCTGTTATATGCGGATGACATTGTGATGCTCTCGACAACAAAAGTAGGACTGCAAAACAAACTAGACCAGCTACATGAATATTGTCCGCAACTGGGGGCTTAAAATCAACAGGGACAAAACAAAAGTCGTAATTTTCACAAAAAACGACCCTAAAATACCAGTGCTCTTTTCATGTGGCGATAACTGCATCGAAACGGCGGATAGATACAAATACTTGGGAGTTATTTTTCATAAGAGTGGAAATTTTCACCTTGCTGAAGACCACTTAGTCAAACAAGGAAACAAGGCAGCGTATGCTCTGAAACGCAGTGTGCGAGGGAAAGAAGTAAAGATGGATGTGATGAATAAACTGTTTAGTCACCCCAGTTCTCAGTTACGGCGCTGAGGTGTGGTTTCCATTCAATCAAACTGCGACAAACTTCTCCACGCCCTCTATGCTGTTTAACCAATTCAATGCCTTTCTCTCTGCAAAATGCCCATCAGAAAATGTGCATGTCAGCTTCTGTAGGAGCTTAATGGGCGTACACAAAAGATCAATTAAGTCACCAGTCCTGGCAGAGTTAGGCAGATACTCCATTTCTCTGCCCCCAGTGTGTCAGGTTATATCATTCTGGGTGCACAACATAGAATCAAAAGAAGATAGCTATTTGAGGCAAGCATATGATATGTTATCGATGAATTCACTGGAAAAAGTTCCTTGGCTTAATTTTATCAAAAAGATACTGGTTTCAATTGGATTCTCCCACGTGCGGGAGAACCAAGGCACACTCAACATTAGCGACTAAAATATTCTGTCATGAATAAACTACAGGATAAATATGTTCAATTTGGAACAGCACAAAGAACGGGACCATTTCAAGGCTCTCCTTTTATTGCAAAATTGCAAACACTTATACATTACAACCTTACCTGATCAGCTGCAAAAATACTAAACATAGAGGAGCATTGTGGCGATTGGGAATAAGTGCACATGAACTTGAAATTAAGCGAGGACGTCACTACAACTTAACTGGGAAGGACCGGCTAAGTAAAGCATGTGGAGTTATAGAGGATGAACTGCATTTTCTGGACAAGTGTAGTGCGTACTCTGACTTGAGATCTCGCCAACTTGTGACAGTTAATTCCCAGTCTTCGAATCATTGGCCAGATGGCACTGGCAACACAATAATCCAAAGGCCGAGTTTTCTGTTGGCACTATGTTATTTCCAACCAGAACTGGCAAAATAGATATATGAATGCTTTAAAGTTCGCAATCCATAACTATGTCTTGTGGAATATCCTGCATGTGCTCACAACTTATTGCTTTTACTTTTTGTTTGTTGAGTTTAGTTTATAGTGTCCATAATTCCACTGATGGGTTTTACGACAATTAAATGAGTTCTGAGTTCTGAGTTTACACACACACACACACACACACACACACACACACACACACACACACACACACACACACACACACACACACACACACACACACACACACACACACACACACACACACACACACACACACACACAACCCCTCCACCCTACTGGCACCGAAAATCTGGAATCTAACTCGCTCCTGTGTGTGTGCTTTCCAACAACCAACCAGCCATCAAGCCCGGTGTAACAGCCTCAAAGCTAACCCCCAATTCAGGGTTTTACTCCGGGGGTCATTCCGGTCTAGTCTCGTACCAGTGTGTGTGTGTGTGTGTGTGTGTGTGTGTGTGTGTGTGTGTGTGTGTGTGTGCGTGCGTGCGTGCGTGCGTGTGTGCGTGTGTGTGTGTGTGCGTGTGTGTGTGCGTGCGTGCGTGCGTGTGTTCCAGTGTGCGTTTGTGTTTGTGTGTGTGTGTACGTGCGTGTGTGTGTGTACGTACGTGTGTGTGTGTGTGTGCGCACGCGCGCGTGCGTGTGTGTGTTCCAGTGTGTGTGTTTGTGTTTGTGTCAGTTTGTGTGTGTGTTTGTGTGTGTAGAGTGATGGCCAAGAGGTAACGCGTCCGCCTTGGAAGCGAGAGAATCTGAGCTCAATGGGGAGAGCAGCCCGAAATCTGTTGTGACAAAAAAAGAATAATACAATACCAGGTACATTTGTGTTCAGGTCAAGAGCAACCCCCATCACCCCCACCTCCCTCTACTACCCCAGTTGGAAATTACCGCCCCCCCCTCCCCCCCCCCCAAACACACACACACACACACACACACACACACACACACACACCACCACCACCACCACCACCACCATCCCCTTTCTACATGATTAATTACCAAGCTATGCTAAAAGGAAGAGTGAGTTGGGTGGTCGTGGTGGGCGGAGGGTTGGGGGGTTCGCTTTGGGCTTGCTATCAATCCATCAATCAATCAATCAATTAAAAACAGTTATTACTGCATCTATCACAGAGCCCCACCTCCACCCTCTGTCGTTTCATTATTAAAATATTTGAATATTATATTTATTTATTTATCTATTTAGAAGAAGAAGAAGAAGAAGACGCCGGGAGATAAATTCACAACAGGGGGGTACGAACAGACTGCGGCACCGGCGTCCTGCAGTGTGTGAGTCATCCTCTCAGCAGCAGGCAGCACGTGAAAAATGAGACCCAGTTTTGGAAAAAGGGTGCTTGTCAGGACACACACACACACTCTCTCTCTCTCTCTCTCAACGCGTGTGTGTGTGTATGTGTGTGTGTGCGCGCGCGCGCACGCGCACGCGCGTTCGAAATGAAATGAATGAATGCGTACGTGTCCAAATAATTTTGCAGTGAATAAACAATAACAAAGTAAGAAGAAGAAGGAGGAGGAGGAGGAGGAGGAGGAAAAGACGAAGAAGAAGAAGAAGAAGAAGTTTTCTCATGAAGAAAACCAATAAGAAGAATAAGAACAAGAAGACACTCAACAGAGTGGACTTGGAATCGACCAGTGAATGAAGATGGACTGACCTCGCACTCAGATTGTCGTTTTCGCTTGTGTGACATGAGCGGTTTATGAAACGGTTGGTAAAATGTTTAGCCTTTAAGTTGCAGGGGGGCGGGAGAAGAGGGCCAGTGGGGAAGATGAGGATGCAGTGGTAAGAGGAGAGGGGGGCGTGAGTGTCGGCCGGGAGGGGGGAGGAGGTGGGGGCGGCAGTTGAAGATTCACAATCGGCCTTGCGTGACCGTGTGTGTGTGTGTGTGTGTGTGTGTGTGTGTGTGTGTGTGTGTCAGTATGTGTGTGTGTGTCAGTGTGTGTGTGTGTGTGTGTGTGTGTGTGTGTGTGTGCTTGTGCCTGTGTGCGTGTGTGTGTATGTGCGTGCGCCAGTGTGTGTGTGTGTGTGTGTGTTGTGTGTGTGTGTGTGTGTGTGTGTGTGTGTGTGTATGTGTGAGTGTGTGTGTGTGTGTGTGTGTGTGTGTGTGTGTGTGTGTGTGTACTAGTGTGTGTGTGTGTACTAGTGTGTGTGTGTGTGTCAGTGTGCGTGTGCGCGCGCGCGCGAGAGAGAGAAAGAGACAGAGACAGAGACAGACAGACAGAGAGACAGACACAGACAGACAGAGAGGAGACAAACTGTCTGCCATACTGCAGTTGTTTTTTTGTTTTGTTTGGGTATTTTCCCCCCATGGGCATACTGCGGCGTGTCACTGCCATGAACACTGTGACCAACACCTGCCTCAGAATGGAAAAGGCATTCTTCAGATTCGCTGGCCACAGAGAATCACCTTTGAAGAACTGTGGGAACGAACACGCTCACCGTGGAGTGATGGCCTAGAGGTAACGTGTCCGCCTAGGAAGCGAGAGAATCTGAGCACACTGGTTCGAATCACACCGGCAGGCGCGAGTATTTTCTCCCCCTCCACTGGACCTTGAGTGGTGGTCTGGACGCTAGTCATTCGGATGAGACGATAAACCGAGGTCCTGTGTGCAGCATGAACTTAGCGCACGTAAAATAACCCACGGCAACAAAAGGAGTTGTCCCTGGCAAAATCCTGTAGAAACATCCACTTCGATAGGAAAACAAATATAAAAAAAAACTGCATGCAGAAAAAAAGGGGGTGGCGCTCTCGGTGTAATGTAGCGACGCGCTCTCCCTTGGGAGAGCAGCCCGAATTTCACACAGAGAAATCTGTTGTGACAAAAATTGGTCATACAAGACAAAACCGCTTGGGAAGACGATATCCCCTGACATGAAGAAGACGCTGGAGATGGAGGGGCCACAGGCTCCCACAAGCCTCATGCATCCAGTGCCGCAAGGGCAACGCCCTCATCTGGAACCCGCACGGCGGGTGGAAAGGGAAAAGGAAGAGAGGACAGCCCAGAAATACATTGGGCTGTGACCTGGAGGCAGACATGACGAGGACAGGACGCGCCTCGAGTCAGCTGGAGCGGCGACTGGCCCAGGACTGGCACGGCAGGAGAGAGCGTGTGGACGGCCTGTGTGGAGGCAGCTGGCAGAGTGGGGGAGACGCCTATCTCTGCCAATACAACGTCCCGTGATGGACTGGCTTTATTCCCCCCCCCCCCCTCTCGCCCTTTCTCCGAAGTTTGACGGGGGCAGGGGGCAGGGGGAGGGAGGGACGGGGAGGGGGGGGGGGGATAAACCATGGTCCCGTGTGCAGCACGAACCTGGTGCACTGAGAGAGAACCCATGGCAATGAAAGGGGCTGTCCTCTGGCAACAATCTGTGGAAGAAATTCACACAAATATGCATGCACTTAGTTATGCTCCTAGCAGGTTGGCCGTCTGGTGTGGTGTAGCAGCGAACTATGGATTTGTCCGAACACAGTGACCGAAAGTGGCGGCCTCTGTCCCAGACGGGCCAACAGAAGGTGAGGAAAGGAAGACTGGGTACAGCCCGGACCGTCAACAACATACCACTTCACGAACGAGCCTTTGGATTTTCTGGTGATCAGGAACTCTAGGGAGAGCTGGACAGTACACGGTCTTCAGTCAAGTGTTTCGGCCCTTAACTCCTTACATTCTAAGGGGGCCGGGCCGCACCCAGGCCATGACTCCTGTACTGCAGTCTTTTTTTTCCTCCTCTTTTTTTTTTCCTGGTCCTCAGCAGGTTCGAACCCGCTCCTCTTAGGGTGGTCGCCACTTCAGGACTGAGTCACCTTTTCTGGCAGACGTTTTAACCACTGGACCATCCTACACCCAGTTTGAGTAAGGAAATTTAATCATTCTTCCTCGACGAGATCCAGCTGGAACTCTTCTGCTGCTTCTGCCATTGCCTTGAGAGCCCGTGTCCTCTCTCTGCCAGAAATCGACGGCTGTTTCATGAGGCTGTATCAGATACGCTCACAATCCCTCTTGCACCAATCTCTATGGCGAGGATTTTGGCTTGGAAGCCAGATTCTCTCAGGCTGCTGGCTAGACTTGCATACATCTCGGTACTGTGGGTGTGGGCTTCTTCCATTGTGCTTTCATTCTGTTGTTGTCAACAGGACGATCGTGCAGGGCAGTGTACAAGGAGGGAGGAGAGGCAGACAGAAAAAGATGCCATGGAAGACAACACGATCCCAGAATGGACAGGTCTGATGAGGCTGAGCAAGGCCCTCAGGGAAGCAGAAAACAGAGAAGGATGGAGGAAGGTGGTGGACATGTTATCTGTGGTGCCCCACTGAACTCTCATCTAGAATAAGGGACAAGTGAAGTGAAAGTGAAAGATGTTGTTGTTCTTTTGGTTTTGTTGTTGTTGTTGTTTGTATGGAAAACGTTGTAGTACTCAAAGTCACCACCCTTAATTTTCCAAAAGCTCCCCCAATATATATATATATATATATATATATATATATATATATATATATATATATATCTTTCGAACGAAATGGAGACAAGGACACGACGAACGCCCGGCTTGAAAGAATCCGCGCGATTTAACCGTTTCACGCCCACCCCCCCCCCGAGCACCCCCCCCCCCCACCCCCCACACCCCGAGCACCCCCCCCCCCGGCCCCCAACCCTCCTCCACCCAACCTCCCGATGATCTGTTTCAGTCGTGCTGTGTTGCGTTGTGCTGTGTCGTGCTGTGTTCTGTTGTGTCGTGCTGTTTTGTGCTGTGTTGCGTTGTGCTGTGTCGTGCTGTGTTGTGCTGTGTTGTGTCGTGCTGTGTTCTGTTGTGTCGTGCTGTTTTGTGCTGTGTTGTGCTGTGTCGTGCTGTGTTGTGTTGTGTCGTGCTGTTTTGTGCTGTGTTGTGTTGTGTCGTGCTGTTTTGTGCTGTGTTGTGTTGTGTCGTGCTGTTTTGTGCTGTGTTGTGTTGTGTCGTGCTGTGTCGTGCTGTGTTCTGTTGTGTCGTGCTGTTTTGTGCTGTGTTCTGTCGTGTCGTGCTGTGTTGTGTTGTGTCGTGCTGTTTTGTGCTGTGTTGTGTTGTGTCGTGCTGTGTTGTGCTGTGTCGTGTCGTGCTGTGTTGTGCTGTTGTGTTGTGCTGTGTTGTGCTGTGTCGTGTCGTGCTGTGTTGTGCTGTTTTGTGCTGTGTCGTGTCGTGCTGTTTTGTGCTGTCGTGTCGTGCTGTGTTGTGCTGTGTTGTGCTGTGTCGTGTCGTGCTGTTTTGTGCTGTTGTGTCGTGCTGTGTTGTGCTGTTTTGTGCTGTGTCGTGTCGTGCTGTGTTGTGCTGTTGTGTCGTGCTGTGTTGTGCTGTTTTGTGCTGTGTTGTGTCGTGCTGTGTTGTGCTGTTGTGTCGTGCTGTGTTGTGCTGTGTCGTGTTGTGCTGTGTTGTGCTGTGTCGTGTCGTGCTGTGTTGTGCTGTGTCGTGTCGTGCTGTTTTGTGCTGTTGTGTCGTGCTGTGTTGTGCTGTTTTGTGCTGTTGTGTCGTGCTGTGTTGTGCTGTTTTGTGCTGTGTCGTGTCGTGCTGTGTTGTGCTGTTGTGTGCTGTCGTGTCGTGCTGTGTTGTGCTGTGTCGTGTCGTGCTGTGTTGTGCTGTGTTGTGTCGTGCTGTGTCGTGCTGTGTTGTGCTGTGTTGTGTCGTGCTGTGTCGTGCTGTGTTGTGCTGTTTTGTGCTGTGTCGTGTCGTGCTGTGTTGTGCTGTGTTGTGTCGTGCTGTGTCGTGCTGTGTTGTGCTGTGTTGTGTCGTGCTGTGTCGTGCTGTGTTGTG
>NC_134891.1:16963197-16968197 GCF_041734735.1 Babylonia areolata
GAGTGGACGCGCGTGAGTTAATGAGTGAGTGAATTAGTGAGCGAGTGGGTGATGAAAATGAGTGAGCAAATTAATGAGTGAGTGGATGAGTTAATGAGTGAGTGAGTGGGAGAATTAGTGAGTGAATGGGTGAATTATAGATGAGTAAATTAATCAGTAAGTGTGCTAGCGAGTACGTAAGTGATAAAGAATGAATGAATGAATGATTTTAAAAAAAAATAATGTTCTGATTGTAATAGATTAAGCATACATGCTTTTTTTTCATTCAGCCCTCGAAAACAAACAAATAAACAACAGCACAAAAGATAACAGTAACAATAATTGAAAAATAAAAAGGAGCAAGCAAGAGAAAAATCACGGAAAACATATCTATATCAAAGACGAGAAGGAGAAAAGGAGATAGTTACATAGACAGATGGATAGAGACAGACAGGCAAAGACAGATAAATAGGCAGGCAGGGAGAGCGAAGAGAGCGAGAGAAAGAGACGGGGAGAGAGAGAGAAAGAGACAGTGAGAGAGAGAGAGAGAGAGAGAGAGGGAGAGAGAGAGAGATGGAGAGGGAGAGAGAGAGGGAGAGAGAGAGCGAGAGAGAGAGAGAGAGAAAGAGAGAGAGAGAGGGTTGTTCCAATATTTGTTCATTTTACAATAAAAATAATAACAAAAACAATAACAATAACATCGACGGCGACGACAACAACAACGATAACAATAAATAAACAAATAACAAATAAAACAATTATATTTATGGGGAACAAAACAAAACAAACAAAACAAAACAACAGGTATTCCCAAAAGGAAAAGACCAACAAGAGGCGCCACCAAACCGTGAAAGAATCAGAGCAAGAACAACATCACAACAAGATCAAGAATAAGATCAAAGATCAAGAACAGATCAAGAGCAAGAACAAGAATTTGAACAAGAACAAGATCAAGATCAAGATCAAGATTGATGAGCGGCACAGCCGAATCCTCCACTGGCCTCGGGCCGCCGTGCGCGCGCGACGCTCTGTAACCAAGGCAACCCCTACGTAGCTGCTGTCGCGAAAAGAACTAACGTACGTACTGACTGCCTGCCTGCTTCCTGAACACCCAACAATAACTGATGAAGAAGACACACGGCAGGAGACAGACCGCCACGCACACACACACACACACACACACACACACACACACACACACACAGATAATAAACAAATGGATCGCATTTGCAGGGGAGGTGGAGGGAGGTCGGAAGAGTGGGGAGGGGGGTGGGGGAGCCGGATTACTCTTTTTTTTGTTTTTTGTTTTTTTGTTTTAATAATTTTTATCGGATGTCGACGTCATGGATTCATCAACGGAAATGTAAAAAACAAAACAAAATATGACACAACAAACAAAACAAAACAAAAAAGCACATACAAAGAGAATATGATTATGGATGGAAAAAAATCGAATTAAGCAACATTAAACCAAAGTGAAGGAAAACGGCAACAACAGCAGTAATAATGATCATCGTCATCAATATTATCAATATCATCATCTTAAGGGGAGGTGGGAGGGGTGGTTTCAAAGAACTCATTTAGTCAACCATAAGTCTCTCTCTCTCTCAACTTTTTTTTCAATAAAACCAAAAGGAACTATACTAAATCACGTTGTTTACGCTCAATATCCTCGCAAGGCGAGAGGAGCTCCTGCATGGATTCTGGTCTTCACTTTCGCCCTGCAATCACTTCGTCCTGCCATCAAAACCTGACCTAAATCGGAAGCCAAACTTGAGTTCAGTTCCTCCCCCCCTCCCACCCCCCGTCCACCTTATCCCCCAATCCAGTCTATCTGATAAGCTATAATGCCCGTGTGGCCATCGCACCTAGCTTGTACCCCGTTGCAGGTGCCCGGTTATCGCGCCCATAACACGCGTTTCTGGGCCCTGTTGTCGTTGCACGGTTATCGCCCCTAGTACACATGTCCCTGGTCCCCGTTGTGGTTGACGAGTTATCATTCCTATTACACACGTTCCTGGGCCCCATTGTCACTGCCCCATGGTTATGGCCCCTATTATACACGTTCCTGGGCCCCATTGTCACTGCCCTATGGTTATGCCCCTATTATACACGTTCCTCGGCCCCATTGTCACTGCCCCATGGTTATGGCCCCTATTATACACGTTCCTGGGCCCCATTGTCACTGCCCCATGGTTATGGCCCCTATTATACACGTTCCTGGGCCCCATTGTCACTGCCTCATGGTTATGGCCCCTATTATACACGTTCCTGGGCCCCATTGTCACTGCCTCATGGTTATGGCCCCTATTATACACGTTCCTGGGCCCCATTGTCACTGCCTCATGGTTATCGCCCCTATTATACACGTTCCTGAGCCCCAATGCCACTGCCTGGTTATCGCCTCAAGTACACATATTCCTGGACCCCATTGACACTGCCTGGTTATTGCCCCTATCACACCTGTCCTTGGGCCCTGTCGTGGTTGACTTACTATCACCCTCATTACATAGGTTCCTGGGTCCCATTGTATTTGCCAGGTTATTGGCCCTATTGCAAATCTTCCTGGATCCCGTTGAGAGTGTCTGGTTATCGTCCCTATTACACACGTTCCAGGGCCCCATTGTGGTTGCCAAGTTATCGCCTCTATTACACACATGCCTGGGCCCAATTGTGATTGCCAGGTTAACTCCCCTATTACAGACATTCCGATGCCCCTTTGTGGTTGCCAAGTTATCACCCCAATTTCCTATGTTTCTGGGTCCCATTGTAATTGACTACTTATTGCCTCTATAACATGCGTTCCTTGGCCCCCGTTGTAGTTGCCTGGTTATTGCCCCTTAAAACACATGTCCCTAAGCCCTGTTCTGGTTGACTGGCTATCGCCCCTATCACTCACGTTCATGGGCCCTATTGTTGTTGCCTGGTTATCGGCCCTAATACACACGTTCCAGAGCCCCATTGTTATTGCCTGGTTATCGGCCCTAATACACACATTCCTGGCCCCATTGCAGTCACCCTTAATACACTTGTTCCTTTTGCCCTGTTGTGGTTGCCCAGTTACCAAACTTATTATAAAAAGTTCCCGCGCCTGGTTCCAGCACGATTATCAACACGCCGTCTCCTTCCAAGTTCCCAGGACAAATTCACGCCTTGTTATCTGCTCTGCCTGTCAGTCTGGTTCCCTGACGCTCTCGATTACCACACCAAAGGTGTTGATTCTTGCACCTGATTTGTAATCAGTTATCACACCTAGCCATTAGCCAATCTCCCGGTATTCAGCTAGTGCACGGTTAACAACTATCCAATGTCGGAATTGCCAGGATTATGCAAGCAATTGCTGTGTCTAGCTGTCTTCTATTTGGGAGCCGTTGAAGAATCAGTTAGGCATTGGACTTCTGATGCAGTTTTCACTGGTGATCAGATTTCAAGGCGCTGTTTCGGTATGCGTGTTGTGGCTTTGGGAAAGGCTGGGAGTTTCTTCACGTTCCCCCAGAGGCCTTGACACAGTGAATAGGAAATCACTGCCCCAATGGCTGTAAAAGGCAATGCGACCTTTACCCTTTAACCTGCTGGAAGTTCCCTGGGCACGGCTATCCGGCATGTTTCCTCAAGTCCCCAGGCACGGTCAAGGTTTTGAGTGCAAGCAATACACCTTTTATACAAGTTCATGGGCGTCAACTTTTTTTAAAATATCTATTTCCATCTCATCCTCCATGTACAAGACACATCAAGACAGCCCCAGCACTGGCAGTCCACAGCGAAGTCCCCAGAAGGCCACACGTCAGAGGAGGCTATGCACTGCTGCAGATTTCACTTGTGTTTGGTTAGCAGCAATGTCTCCTGCTCTGGTTCAAAATACGCATGCCTACAAACCTCCCATTCCTTCATCCCAGTCTCTCTTAGTGATGTCCAATGGACAATGTGATTGAATTTCAGGAAGACTGCATTGTGTTGTCTTGTGTTGTGTTGTGTTGTGTTGTCTTGTCTTGTCTTGTGTTGCAACACTTTTTGTCACAACATATTTCTCTATTCAAAATTCGGGCTGTTCTCCACCAGAAGCACATGTCGCAACACCATTTATCCCAACTACCTTCCTTCCTTTCGTATCTACCTACGTACCGACTACCCACCTGCCTGCCTGCCTACCTACATACATATATACAGATTATCTGCCTACCTACAAACCTCCTAGATTACGTACCTACCTACCTTTATACCTATCTATCTACCTACTTACCTACCAAAACATTGTCATTGTTCAGTCAAAACTCGGTCCACGTCTGCTTTGAATATAGACATAGATATATAGATATATGTATATACATTATATATATATATGTGTGTGTGTGTGTGTGTGTGTGTGTGTGTGTGTGGAATCCTAAGCTCCAACCCACTAACCTCGAAAAGAAAATGGGCCAACAATGATCACGTGCACTTCTGCAAACCGAAGCACTATCAGTCTCGGCTCGTTAACAGCACAGCTCAGCTCATAACCACAGGACCGGAGGAGGCAGGCACTGATGGGGTGGGGGGAAGGGGGTGCAGCTGAGTTGTGGTAGAGGGTGTGGGTGGCTGGATTTTGGGAGGAGAAGGGAAGAGAATGGGAATGGGTAGGGAGGTTTGGAAGGGGTAGTGCACGGGGTTGTGTGTGGGGTAGGTAGGGGCACTTCACTGGAGCTGAGCTGTTGTGTGGTCTTCAGTCAGGCTGTCACGATGTTTACCACGTGCATTTGTGTGCCCCATCGCTTGGTTTTAAACTTTTTTTAAAGATATCAAGAAACAAAAGAAAATAATCATAGCGTTCAATAAAGAAAAAAAACAAAAAAAACGTGAGCAACTTACAAGAAGCCTGACCTTATCATATCATGCAGTTTCATGTGTCGCTACACAAACGATCGACGAGCTCATCGCTTCGGTCATCGTCACCATAACGGCAGACTATGCAGGGGGCGTGGAGGGGAGGGAAGCGGAACTATCAATATCAATGTTAGGTTTTCATATGGCCACGCACCAGAGAC
>NC_134891.1:16975697-16983197 GCF_041734735.1 Babylonia areolata
AGAGAGACAGACAGAGAGAGACAGACTGAGAGAGACAGACAGAGAGAGACAGACAGAGAGAGACAGACTGAGAGAGACAGACAGAGAGAGACAGAGATGTCAGGTGTTCAGCGTCATTGTCACAAACAGAAGCAGAAGGAGAAGAAGGGGGGTGGAGGGGGGGGGGGGGGGGTAGAAAAGTTGGTCGTGTGCCGAGAGGGAGAAAGGGATGAAGGGCTACAAGAGGGATGGGAGGGAGCGGAGACACCACCAAAAAAATAATAATAATTCTTCGCCAACAACACCCCCCTCCGCCCCCCCGCACCCCCGCCCCCCCTCCCCAGCCACCCCTCTTCCCAGCACAAACTGTGAAATAAAACAAGTTATAATCATATCAGTGGTGTGGTGCGCGCGCGCACACACACACACACACACACACACACACACACACACACACACACACACACACACACACAAACACAAACACACACACACACACACAAACACACACACACGCACACACACATACGCACACACACCACACACACGCACGCACACACACACACACACGCAAACACACACACACACACACAAACACACACACGCACACACACACACGCACACACACATACGCACACACACCGCACATACAAACACACACACACGCACACACAAACACACACACGCACACACACACACACACACACACACACACACGCACACACACACACCTTCAATTCCCCACCCAACCCAGTCCCATCCCCCCAACCCCGGTCCCCCTCACCCCCTCTCACAAAGAAACAAAGTAAAGAAAAAATCTACCGTGTAGAATCCTTCAGGCACACAGTCCAACATAAACAATACCCCTCCGTCCCCCCCCCCACACCCGCCGCACCCCCGACCCCCCCCCCCCCCTTTCTTTCAGTCTTTGCCAATACACCATGTTTTCGTCATTTCCAATAGGTGTGTGTGTGGGGGGTGGGGGGGCATTGGAAGGCGAATCGGGGGGTAGGAGGGTGGACATGGGAGGAGGAGGGAAGCAAGGAGGAATAAAAGGGGAGATGGGGTGGGGAGAGAGAGAGAGAGAGGGGTGGAGCGAGGGGTCGGGTTAGGGACTCAGTGCTAGTGGGATTTGTACCTCGTGCCCTCTGCCATACCCATCGCCAAATCTGGAACCTGACGATCCGACTCAATCCCTTACTGAACTGGATCACCCTGGTAGTGATGTCACTGAGGAACCACTGTGTGTGCCAAACAGACCGGGATATATATATATATATATATATATTTTTTTTTTTTTTTTTTTTTTTTTTTTTTTTCACAACAGATTTCTCTGTGTGAAATCCGGGCTGCTCTCCCCAGGGAGAGAGCGTCGCTACACTGAGAGCGCCACCCAATATTTTTTGGGGATATTTTTTCCTGCATGCAGATTTTTTTGTTTGTTTGGTTGTGTTTTTTTTGTCTTTTTTTTGGTTTGTTTGTTTGTTTGGGTTTTTTTGGTGTTTTTTTCCCTATCGAAGTGGATTTTTTTTCTACAGAATTTTGCCAGGGACAACCCTTTTGTTGCCGTAGGTTCTTTCACGTGCATAAAGTGCATGCTGCACACGGGACCTCGGTTTATCGTCTCATCCGAATGACTAGTGTCCAGGCCACCACTCAAGGTCTAGTGGAGGGGGTGAAAATACTGGCCACTGCCGGAGTGATTCGAACCAGTGCGCTCAGATTCTCTCGCTTCCTATGCGGACGCGTTACCTCTAGGCCAACACTCCACATAGAGGCTAACGCTCTACACATATGCGTCAAAATTGATCAATCGTTTAAAAACTGAATTGACTGGAGTATAAAACTATTGTGGGTTTTAAGAGTTTTCTCTTTGGGAAGTCGATAGTGGGTTTTCGTCAAGGTAAATGTTCGTAGTATTTTGCGAGAATATTGCGGCTGTCTTCGCTGATATGTGTGGATATTTGTTTTTCCTGCTGTTTGTACAGCTTATTCAGATATTCGCGTTTGACACCAACCATCTTACTGGACACATTTAGAATTGTGCTCAATTTGTTCGTGTTCTTCACGTTTAAACTTCCGTACCAGCATGCAAAAAAAAAAGAAAAAAAGAAAAGAAAAAAAAAGGTGTAAGTTAAAACTGATTCAACGAAGCAATTGTCTTTCTGTTTGTGTGTCTTTCTGACTGTCTCTTTCCATGACTCCTAACCGTGTATCAATGACAGATGTCTGTCTCTGTGTCTGTCTCTCTTTTTTTGCCGAGAGAAAGAGAGTGATAAAGAGAGCGGGGGGGGGGGGGGGGGGGAGAGAAAGAAAAAAGACAGACAGACAGACCAATAAACAGACTGATATTATAGACATAGGAAACAGTGGTGCCGAACAACTGCAAGCTAAACACGACAGAAGAAGAAAAAGAAGGAGGAGGACGAGGAGGAAGAAAGAAGAAGAAGGAGGAGGAGAAGAAGAAGAAGGAGGAGGAGAAGAAGAAGAAGGAGGAGGAGAAGAAGAAGGAGGAGGAGAAGAAGAAGGAGGAGGAGGAGAAGAAGGAGGAGGAGAAGGAGAAGGAGGAGGAGAAGAAGAAGAGGGAGGAGGAGAAGAAGAAGAAGGAGGAGGAGAAGAAGAAGGAGGAGGAGAAGAAGAAGGAGGAGAAGGAGGAGGAGAAGAAGAAGAGGGAGGAGGAGAAGAAGAAGGAGGAGGAGGAGAAGAAGAAGGAGGAGGAGGAGAAGAAGAAGGAGGAGAAGAAGAAGAAGGAGGAGGAGGAGGAGGAGGAAAGAAGAAGAAGGAGGAGGAGGAGGATGTAGATGTAGATGTAGATGTTTTATTCATATAGGCCATAGCCCCTTAGAAGGGGGTACACATGGAATTGACATTAAGTCGCATATTACTACAAAGAAAAAATTACGTTACATAAGCATTGCGTTGTTTAAAAGCTCTATGCACATATAAAGCAAAATGTTGTACAATAGTTTCGTTCGTAGACGACAATAACAAAATGAGTTTAAATAAACAAGGCTGTCTATAAAATTTGAGTGGAATTAATCGTTCTCTAATATTTCTCAATGCTGGACAACTAAGCACAAAATGGACCTCATCTTCAGTTGATTCTTTGCATAATGGGCATAACAAATTACACATGTTTGACTGCCTATAACGATACAGATGAGTAAAAATATCAGAGACACCGAACCTAAATTTCGTCATTAAATACTTCAAACCTCTAGCAATATGCATACGCATATAAATTGGAACATTATGCAAATTATTGATCATTCTGTACAGCTTAAATCTGTCACTGTCCTGGATATGAGAATTCCAACTTTGCCATCTACAATCAACCAATCTTTCGCGGAACACACGAATAAAAACATTTATATCTTCAACACCTTGATTTAGCCATACAAAACCAAAACCGTACTCATATAATTTCTTTCTAACATTTGAAACCCAATTTCTTCTACCCTTATTATCTAAGTCTAACAACATTTTGTATGCTTTATATGGCAATCTGTGTTCATCCATTTGTGTTAACTTGAGCCAGTACTTAATACATTTAACGGTAGAGAGCAACGATATTGGGTATCTGTCAGTCTCACCATAGACGAGATCATTTGGTGTCTGAAGGGAGACCCCTAAAAATTTTTTCAAAGCATATAGATGAATTTTTTCACAGTGTATAGCAGCAGAGTCAAGACCCCATAATTCTGCCCCGTACTGTATCATAGGCTGGATCTGAGAATCAAATATTTTTAGGAATAATTTCAGAGATTCATTTTGTACTAATGACAATTTCTTCATGACATATAACAATGCATTTTTTGCTCTACTTGCAAGGTTTTTACATGCAAATGTAAAACTCAAACGTGTAGAAAAATAAATACCTAAATATTTGTATACATTCACAATGGGCATTATAGTTCCGTTATAGGTCCATCTTTCTCTTACAGACAAATAACCTCCCTTTCTAAATACAATTATATTACTTTTACCCATATTCACTTTTAGTTGCAAAGAAGCAGCGGCTCGTTGTAGACTATTCAACTGACTTTGTAACCCTATTACTGTTTCTGATATTAATACTACATCATCAGCTAAGAGAAGAATGAAAATTTCCAAAACATCGCCTATGAATGTTGCACCGTGTCTTCCATTTTTAATTACTTCCTCTGTCAATTCATTAACAAATAAAGAAAACAAAACTGGGCTACAAATATCACCCTGTTTAACCCCAGATGTACAATTGATGTATTCTGATAAAGCAGCACCGCATCGCACCCTTGCCTTTACAGAATCATACATACTCATAATACATTTATAAATTTTTCCACGTATTCCATTTTTCAATAAAATAGGCCAAAGTATACTTCTATTGACAGAATCAAAGGCTTTCTCAAAATCAATGAAAGCAACATATAATTTGCGATTTAAACAAAATTGTTTCTGTATGAAAGCCATTAACGTAAACATATGGTCCACAGTAGTGTAATTCCGCTTAAATCCGGCTTGAAATTCTCCTGTAATATTGTGTTCCTCCACCCATTCCTGGAGTCTCCTATTTATTACAGCACTATATAATTTGCTACATACGTTACACAGGGAAATTCCTCTATAATTATTGGTATTCTTAGTATCACCTTTTTTGTATAATGGAAGAACAATTGACTCAGTCCAACTTTCAGGATAGATACCTCTATCAAATAAATAATTGAAAAACTTAACCAGAAAATCTATAACTAAATTAGATTTGCATGCATTTTTTAACAATTCACATATAATTCCATCTGGTCCTGCAGCTTTCCGCTTCTTCAATTTTCTCAAAGCAAACAAAATTTCCTCTACTGAAATACAACGATTCAAACTATCGTTATCATCATTATCTATGAAATGCTCTTCATCAATGTTGCTCTCATTATTTTCATCAAACCCCTGTGATAGATTACTAATATGATCTTCACTTTTTTCTAACAATTCTTTAAAATGTTGAAACCATTTATGTAAACTAATATTATTCGTAGGTTGTTTTCTGAGGAGGAGGAGGAAAGAAGAAGAAGGAGGAGAAGAAAAAGAAGGAGGAGGAGAAGAAGGAGGAGGAGGAGGAGGAGGAAAGAAGAAGGAGGAGGAGAAGAAGGAGGAGGAGAAGAAGAAGGAGGAGGAGGAGAAGAAGAAGGAGGAGGAGGAGGAGAAGGAGGAGGAGAAGAAGAAGGAGAAGAAGGAGGAGGAGGAGGAGAAGAAGAAGAAGGAGGAGGAGAAGAAGAAGGAGGAGGAGGAGAAGAAGAAGGAGGAGGAGAAGAAGAAGGAGGAGGAGAAGAAGGAGGAGGAGAAGAAGAAGGAGCAGGACAAGGCGGGGCAGAAGGAGGACGACAAGGCGGGGCAGAAGGAGCAGGACAAGGCGGGGCAGAAGGAGGACGACAAGGCGGGGCAGAAGGACAAGGCGGGGCAGAAGGAGCAGGACAAGGCGGGGCAGAAGGAGCAGGACAAGGCGGGGCAGAAGGAGCAGGACAAGGCGGGGCAGAAGGAGGACGACAAGGCGGGGCAGAAGGAGGACGACAACGAAGAAGCCGGTGGGATGAATCGGACATGGATCTTGTCTGTCTGTCTCCTCCCTCCCTTTCTTCGCCAATGTGTGTGTGTGTGTGTGTGTGTGTGTGTGTGTGTGTGTGTGTGTGTGTGTGTGTGTTCTGCTATGTACGCAATGTCTGTCTGTCTGTTTGTTGTCTTGCCTGTCTTAGTGCGTATGCATGATCATGTGCACAGAACAGTGCGCGAACGCGTGTCCGGCGCGCATGTGTCCGCGCCGCCGTCTGCAACTCCCATGCTCCAGCGCTTTCGAATGCCAGGGGTGCGCACGCAGGCGCGCGCACAGTAGCTTAATTAATATAAATAGATCTACAGATAAATAACGAGGCCAGATCCTTGAGCCAGCCGAATCATTCCAATCCCAAAGAGCAGTGCGTGTGACGAGCTGGCAGTAATGAAGTATTTGCCAAACACTCCCCCCCCCCCTCCCCACCACTACAACCACCACATCACTCGCCTCCTCCACCCCTCTGCAACGCCCCTCCCTCCCCCCCCCCCCCCCCACACACACACATAGACTCACCCATCCCCCCCCCACCCTCCACCCCCAATCCCCCCTCCCCCAGCCCTCTCCACCCTGGACACCCGGAAAAGGGGCTGTAACTCGGTAAAGCTGAATCACTCCCACCGCCCTTTGAAAAGACTGAGAATAGCAATTAAAAGACGGGCAACTAACTCACTCGGGTCGGTTAATTACATTTAACTTCGTTCAAAGCAACTGGTGAAGAGCGGGACCAGAAAGAGACTGGACAAGACTGAAACAGTGTGGAGGAGAAGTAGGGCAATGCGATTACAGACAGCTGCACTGGTGCAGTTTCAGGCTGTGTTGTCCCGTCGTCTATTTCCAGTTCGCCTGTGTACACAGTTCCTCTCTCTGTGTGTGTGTGTGTGTGTGTGTGTGTGAGTGAGTGTTTGTGTGTACGTGTGTGTGTTTGTTTGTGTGTACGTGTGTGTGTGTGTGTGTGTGTGTGTGTGTGTGTGTGTGTGTGCGTGTGTGTGTGAGCGTGTATGTGAGTGCAGTGTGTGTGTGTGTGTGTGTGTGTGTGTGTGTTTGTGTGTGTGTGTGTGTGCACGCGCGCGCGCGTGTGTGTGTGTGTTTGTGTGTGTGTATGTGTGTTTGTGTGTGTGTGTGCGTGCGTGTGTGTGTGTGTGCGTGTGCGCGCGTGTGTGTGTGTGTGCGTGTGTGTGCGTGCGTGCGTGCGTGCGTGTGTGTGTGTGTGTCCCGCTGACCTCTCTACGAGAACAAGGTGCAGTTTGTGTTGCGCTGTTGTCCGAATTTAAATGACTTGGCTACAGTGCAGCTTCAAGTCAGTATTGAGTCACAGGTCGACCTTCCGACAGACGTGTGTGTGTGTGTGTGTGTGTGTGTGTGTGTGTGTGTGTGTGTGTGTGTTCGTGTCTGTGTGTGTGTGTGTGTGTGTGTGTGTGTGTGTGTGTTCGTGTCTCTGTGTGTGTGTGTGTGTGTGTGTGTGTGTGTGTGTGTGTGTGTGTGTGTGTTCGTGTCTGTGTGTGTGTGTGTGTGTGTGTGTGTGTGAGACGGGAATGGAGGGGGTGGGTGGTAGCGGTCGCTCGGGTGCGTTAGTCATTATTGTAAATAATTTGAGAGGGCTTGTACACACACACACACACACACACACACACACACACACACACACACACACACACAGGGGTAAAGTAGTAATCCACTCAGTCTCGCTGTGTGTTCACTACAGCGGCCAGTAACATCGTAGCAACCGATGTCCAGCTGGAACAGAAAGAAGGGTGCTGTAACATATCCCTGTGTACCCTATGTACAAGGCAGTGCTTGTCCCTAAACCTCAACTGGGTTGCTTACTTGCTACTCCACTTACTGTTCGCCAAAATAAACACTCAGGCTAGTAAACTTGTCAGCTGTGTGTGTGTGTGTGTGTGTGTGTGTGTGTGTGTGTGTGTGTGTGTGTCTGTGAC
>NC_134891.1:17003197-17013197 GCF_041734735.1 Babylonia areolata
AATGCAGTCTGGTATCACATTGTGAACAAGGGTGTCTTTTACGGCTGGAGAGAGACAGACAGACAGACAGACAGACAGACAGAAAGACAGATAGATAGACAGACAGATAGACAAACAGACAGACAGACAGAAAGACAGATAGACAGACAGACAGTGTTCAAAGGCTTTCTTGTCCATGTTTCAGGAGAAAAAAGAAAAGAGAGAGAGAAAGAGAAACAGACGTACACAGACATAAAGAAAGAGACAGACAGACAGACAGAGACAGACAGACAGACAGACATATAAACAGACAGACAGACAGAGACAGGCAGATATACGGAGAGAGAAAGATTGGAGAGAAGGGGGTATGTATAGAAAGAGACATTGGCATGGAGACAGAGAGTGAAGGAAAGAGTGGGAGAGACAGAGACAGTCGCAGACAGGGGACAGAGAGATTGAGATGGTTTATTCATAAGGCCATGGCCCCTCAGAAGGGGGTGTACATAAACTTCGTAAACACGTTTTCAAATCATCATGTTACATATGAACATCGTCTTTAAAATGCTCTATAGAAATAAATAACCGACTGCCTTACATTTCTTTCATTTGTTGATGAAAACAATTAAACCACTCTAAATAAACATGGGTCTTAACTGTACTTGTGTGTAATAAACTGCTCTCTAATATCACTTAATCCAGGACAATAAAGTACAAAATGAATTTCGTCTTCTATTGATGATCGACATATATTGGACATGGGGACAGAGACAGAGAGACAGAGATCGGGCAGACATACAGAAAAACCTGGTCAGATACACACGTGTGGCCATGCAGAATTCCGTGTCAGTAATATGTTTGATGTTTATGTAGACTAAATCTGTTTTACTGCTGTTGTGTAATGTCAGTTTGTGTGTGTGTGTGTGTGTGTGTGTGTGTGTGTGTGTGTGTGTGTGTGTGTGTGTGTGTGTGTGTGTGTGTGTTTACGTAATTTAGCATACCTTGGATATCTAATCATAAAATGTAATTGGTCTCCAGTGAATAGCACACCACACTCTTTGAAGATTCATTTTTCACTAGGCGTACCATTTCGCCCCCCTCCTCGGTTCAGTAAGAAATTTAATTTGTGATAACTGCGTCTGGAATTGAAGAAACTAATCATATATATTATCTGGTAATAGCATATCATATATACATATATACCTCTCTCTCGCAAAATGTGTATATTGATTTATGTAATGTATACACTTTTTTTTTTATTCAAACAGAGAAATTAGAAGATTCGCAAAGTTTCTCCAGTTGCTCAGGAAAGTCTCAGCATCCCTAAAAGACTTTTTCTTTTTCTTTCTTTTTTAAAATTTAATTATTTATTTATTTATTTTGTTTCTTTTTTCTTTTTTGGGGGGAACATTTTTTAAATTCCATTTTGATGACATTTTACCACCCCAACAACATCTTAATAGACATTTATAAAGGAAAAAAACCGAAAAAAAAGAAAAACATAAAAAACACGTATAAACAGACTTACAGACAGAAACAGCTAAGCAGCTGGATTATACATAGGTTGGTTATCATCGTGCAGTATTATCACAAACTGTCAAGGAATACAAACTGTCAAGCATCTTAGAGTATGTTCACAGTTAGTGAACATCACACTCATTTCTTGCGAATATCAATAAAAAGAAAATAAATATCGTGGAATATGGTGGTTAATTTTCATTCATCATGAACAGGTTATTAATCATTTGTGATCAATAATTTGTAAGGCAGCCATCTGGCAGAGAAAGTGGTATAGTTAAAGTTAATATATGCATTATATTCTTCAATTCTATATCGAGTTCTCATTTTGTAAAAAACAACAAAAAACAAACAAACAAACAAAAAAACCCTGATAAAAAAAATTGTGAAAAGCCGTCTTCAATTTTACATAAATATAAGTAATACTTTGCAAACATAAACAGCATCATATGTTATTGTCACATCATATCCACATAACACAAGTGATTCTGTTAACTTTAAGTTTCCCGCGTTTACACATCTCTCTTGTATCAAATCTGTTAAAGCGTTCCAAAACATTAATTGCACATAATTACACTTCCAAAAAGCATAATCAATACTGTCTTTGTGTTCTCTACAAAAATTACAGTTGTTATTATCAATAACACCAATCTCTTTTAAAATAATTTTTGTACATATGTATTATTTTCAGCTGAAACCATTTCAGTTTAATATCAACAATCTTGTGTACATGCAGAAAACAAGATTTCCAGTTAATGAAGCTTCAAAAGCTTTAAGTCCCATTTATTACAACATTTTGGTTTCATATTATTTTCAATCAACACATCATAATATGGTCTTGAGCCTTTATAAACAGAAAACAAGGGTTTGAAGCAGAGCGAAGTATTTGTGTGTCTTCTGCTATCCACATTAATATTATACTTTTTTAAATAATTCGTTTTTTGTTGATTTATATCCAGCATAAGTAAGGAAATCAATGTGCAAATCATATCTTTCTTTGAAGCGTACGCGTACATATGAAAAAACTTTACCATCATCATAAAAAAAAACTGTGCAAGACAATACACATGATTACTAAGCAGTCTGGATATAATATACTTTTTTCCAATTTCCACACGATTATCATAACAATGGCTCAGCGAGCAGTTCCGCTGAGTTTTGGGTTTCACATTTAAAAAAGAAAATTTCATAACTTTTAAGGTTTTATTTGGTTTTATTTGGCAAAATTTAAGATAAACTCTGGACTATATTTATCAATAGCTGGCCATTGAGGGAAGTTAGATAACAGAAGGTGCTTCCACTTGTGATTTGATTTTTGAGCTTTACGAATCCAGGAAAGCTTTAAAGATAAGGCAAACAATTTAACATCAGGAAGACCAATGCCACCAATTTAAAAAAAAATTACATTTTTATGAGCAGTTTTACGGCTACTTTTATCTGGTTTATTGTTCCAAACAAACTTATAACAAATGTGTTGATATATATATATATATATATATATATATATAAATGTATCTGGTGGGTTTGGCAAAAGCAACCACAGGTGAGTCAATTTAGAAAGAATAACAGATTTCAGATTTGCTACTCTGCCTAGAGGCGTTAACTGGCGTTTTACCCATATCTTATACAAATATTTTATTTCTGCTAATCTCTCTGAACAATTTATATTTACACATTATTTTAAATCATTAGTGAACCAAATCCCCAAACTCCGAAATTTTGTGGGATTCCAGTCCATACCTAAATGTTCCATATAACGAGTCTTAGATTTTTTATTTATTTATTTTATTTTATTTTATTTATTTATTTATTTATTTTTTTTTTTTTTTGCTCCCTAACTAGCGCTAGTTTTGCTTGAATTCAAATAAAGACCCGAGACACAGGCAAATCTATCACGAGCTGTAACACAACATTCAAAAGATTTCCTATCACCAGCAAGTAAAAATTCTGTATCGTCAGCATATTGGGTCAGTTTATTCTCAACATCATTAATTGTTATTCCTCGGATATCCGAATTTTCCCTTACCATTACAGCTAATATTTCTACACACAGTACAAACAAATAGGGCGATACAGGGTCTCCTTGTCTACAACCTCTCTTAACTTTAAACCAGTCAGAGACCTGACCATTTACAATCACACATGACTTAATATTTGTGTAATCTACACATATTTCGTTTGAACCCAAATGCCTTTCATACCTTAAACTTGAGCTCCCAGTTTATTGAGTTAAAAGCCTTTTCGAAATTTATGTTCAGTAATAAACCAGGTAGATTATGTTTATCTAAATAGGCAATGGTATCGTATATTAATCTCAAATTATCACCAACGTATCTATTTCTGATAAATCCTGTTTGATCTTCATTAATAATGTTAGGTAATACAAGCTTTAATTGATTAGCAAACCAATTTTATAAACTACATTTTAAACAGAGATGGGTCTCCTATTTTTCAAATAATTTTTATTGTCTTGGCTTATCACCTTTGGGGATACACGTAATTATTCCTTCCTTTTGCACAGAAGACATTTTCTCCTTTCATGAAACTAGCATTAAGTGCTCTAACAACAAATATTCCTATTTTCTTCCAAAAAAAACAAACTTTAAAGAATTCTGCACTAAAGCCATCTGTACCCGGACTTTTATCATTTTTCATATTTCTAAGAGCTTGCACACACAAACATCTCTATACCTATTCTCTCCTCTTCCTCCCTCACACACACACGTACGCGCACACACACGTACGCGCGCACACACACACACACACACACACACACACACACACACACACACACACGCCAAGTTATAGTGTTATAGTGTCTGGAAGAGAAAAGCCCGATAAACTCTCCGTCTCTTCTCTCTATCTCCGTGTGTGTGTGTGTGTGTGTGTGTGTGTGTGTGTGTGTGTGTGTGTGTGTGTGTGTGTGAGTCTGTGTCTATGTCTGTGTCTGTGTGTGTGTATGTCTGTGTCTCTATTTGTGTGTGTGTGTGCGTGTGTGTGTGCGTGTGTGTGTGTGTGTTTGTTTGTTTGTTTGTTTGTTTGTTTGTTTGTGTGTGTGTGTGAGTGTGTGTGTGTGTGTGTGTGTGTGTGTGTGTGTGTGTGTGTGTGTGTGTGTGTGTGTGTGGGCGCGCGCGCGCGCTCGTGCGCGAGCGCGTTTGGTCAAATTACTACAATTTCCGAGTCTGCGATACACCAAACATAGGTTAAGGAAGGAAGGAACACGTTAATCATCTGTCGAGATCGGATTCCATTGTGTTGTAATTTGACACTCCCAACTCCAGTCTTACCCCACCCCCACCCCCACCAATGCATCCACCCTTACCCCAATCCCCCGTTCCTAATCACCAACGATCCCCCCTCTCACTCCCCACGCTGCAACGCGAACAGTTCGCAATTACTGAATTCCTTGCCGGTCTATTACGTCATAATCTACGTTTTAAATGTCAGTGTGTGTAGGGGTGGTGGGGGAAGTGGGGGTGGGTGTCTGGGTTGTGTGTGTGTGTGTGTGTCAGTGTGTGTGTGTGTGTGTGGGTGTGGGGGGGGGGGTTAGGTGGGGAGCGCGGGGGGATGGAGAGGTTGTGATGTGTGTATGTGTGTGTGTGTGTGTGTGTGTGTGTGTGTCCCACTTACACAGCACAAAAGACACTCGATGTACTCGCACAAGTCAGTATCGACTCACCGTCGCTGGTAGATCAGTTGCCAGGTTGACGTCACACACACACACACACACACACACACACACACACACATATATATATATATATATGTGTGTGTGTGTGTGTGTGGATGTATGTCAGACAAACTTTTTTTTAAATGTCACTTTCGATTCACTTTAAAAAAAAAAAGAAAAAAAAAAAAAAGAAGCAAGCCAAAATCTGAATTACGTGGTTGCGATTCATTTTCTAAGGCTACACTTCTACTAAAGGGGAACACACGCGACTCGTTGCTTCAGTACGGCACAACAGATCGACCCTGATCTCAGGCCACACACCACAGTCGCACGACTGAAACGGACAGACCCCCGAAAACGGAGTGTGGCTGCCTACATGGCGGGGTAAAAACGGTCATACACTTAGTAAAAGCCCACTCGTGTACATACGAGTGAACGCAAGAGTTGCAGGCCACGAACGAAGAAGAAGAAGAAGAAGAAGAAAAAGAAGAAGAAGAAGAAGAAGAAGAAGAAGAAGAAGCAGAAGAAGAAGAAAAAGAAGAAGAAGAAGAAGAAGAAAAAGAAGAAGAAGAAGAAGAAGAAGAAGAAGAAGAAGAAGAAGAAACGGACGAGGGCGTCGCTGTCAACAGGTCTTTCCGTTCTTCAGTTCTCCTCCTCCTCCTTCTTCTTCGTTCGTGGGCTGCAACTCCCACGTTCACTCGTATGTACACGAGTGGGCTTTTACGTGTATGACCGTTTTTACCCCCGCCGTGTAGAAGAATAAGGAGTAATTCCAAAGGCGATCGACATAGGCAAAAGCAGCAAACATGAACAGTCCTCCATATCTTCACTTGACAGCATCCATTTCTCCAACCAAACTGTATGTCATCGTATGCATACAAAACAACAACAACAACAACAACAACAATTAAAAACAAACAAACCAAACAAACAAATATAAAACAAGAACAACAAAAAGACCCACAATGATTTGAAGCAAAATGTCGAAAAAAAAGAAGCCTGCTATTTCGAACGTTTTGCCTCTTTCGATCGCCTTCATTGCTCGCAGTTCCGGGGAGCCAATCAATTTCGAGAGAACAAATCATGTGTCGCGCCTCTAGAAGTCATGTGAGCACGGAACTCTCCAGCGGTCAGCTCACTGCCGTCTGTTATCCTGTATGTATGATAGTCAGTCGTGTCCCACTATGACCACCAGATCAGCAGAGGAGCCATCTGCTGTCCTGACCTGATTATCTGGGCTAGAATTAATTTTGATTACAGCGGAGAGTGCCCAAGTTAGATCCCCCAATCTCTCGGCCAAGAGGTTGTTTTTTTTAGAAGTCTTTGGGGATGGTGCCTTCACAACTCAACACACACACACACACACGCTGTCTCTTCCATACGCATTGCTGCTTTTCATATTAAATCAGCCGTCTTCACAACTCAAGACACACACACACGCACACACATACACGCACACACACACACACACACACACACACACACACACACACACACACACACGCTGTCTCTTCCTTAGGCATCGCTGCTTTTCTATTAACCGAGCCCTCTTCACAACTAAAGACAAACACACACACACACACACACACACACACACACACACACACACACAATCTCTTGCTGTTTTTCGTATGAATTATGGGCTGGGCGTAAAAACGTTCCTGTTAATTCCATCATTAATAAAGATTTTGTCTGGTCTCCTTCCATCCCCCGTCTCTCTCTCTCTCTCTCTCTCTCTCTCTCTCTCTCTCTCTCTCCTCTCTCTCTCTCCTACTTTCTCCCTCTCTCTCTCATTCTGTCTCTCTCTCCCCTGTCCCACCCCCCTCTCTCTTTCCCCCCCTCTCTCATTCTGTCTGTCTGTCTGTCTCCCTCTCTCTCCCTCTCTCTCTCCCACTCTCTCTCTCTTTCTCTCCTACTCTTTCTCCCTCTCTCTCATTCTGTCCCATCCCATCTTTCCCTCTCCCACTCTCTCGCCCTCTCTGTCTGTCTGTCTCTCTCCCAATCTCTCTCTCCCACTCTCTCTCTCTCCCTCTCTCATTCTGTCTCTGTCTGTCTGTCTGTGTCTGTGTGTCTCTCTGTCTCTCTCTTATTCTCTGTGTGTGTGTGTGTGTGTGTGTGTGTGTGTGTGTGTGTGTGTTGTAAGCATTATCTACGTATGTTGCGTAACGCTTCTTTTATTACGTGTCTGTTGTATGTTCCCGTTTTATGAGGGTGAGATGAAAAGAAGCCTAATGTGCTTGTTCCTTTTTTTTCCGAAATAAAAAAAAATTGTCCGTTCTTTCTGCGCGAAACGCGCTCGCACGCTCGCCGCGTGTGTGTGTATGGATGTGCGCGTGCGTGTTTGTCTCACTCTCTCACTGTCTCTCTCTCTCTCCCCTCTCTCCCCGTCTCCCCACCCTCTCACCCCCACTCTCTCTTTCTCTCCCTCTCTCTCCCACCCTCTAAGTCTTACCCCCTGTTCTCTCTCTGTGTGCCTGTCTCTCTGTCTCTGTCTCTCTCCCACCTCAGTCTTACCTCCTCTCTCTCTCTCCCCCTCCCTCCATCCCCCACCTCTCTCTCTCCTCCCTCTCCCCTTCCCTTCCCTCTACTAAGCCCATCTCCCCCCATTCCCCTACTCGCCAACCACCGCCCACCAACACCAACACCCACACATCTCTCCACCTCTTCCTTACACCTTCTATCTGAGCTTTTCCTTCCCTTCCCTACTCCCCCCCCATTCCCCCCCCCCCCCATTTCCCCCCTCTCCGTCTGCATGGGGGTCTATCTTTGTGTTGTCATCTTTGACACTCCCCCCCCCCTGTTCCCCCCAACCCCCATCAGGCAGATATTGATCTCTTACTTGCAGGTGTCCCAGCGAAATGCACTTTATTTATACTTCATATTCACCTGACAGGTAAATAACATGCTGCCTTTCGTCGAAACTATCCCCCCTCCCCCACGCCCTCACCACTACCACTACCACCATCACCACCAACACCATCACCACTACCACCACCATCACCACCATCACCACTACCACCCCTCACCACCACCACCACCACTACCACCACCCACATCTCATCCTCCATGCACCTCTACCCCCACCAGTTCACATCAATGACTGAGTTTTCCCTACTGTGTTGTTGTTGTTTGTTGTTGTTTTCACACACACACACACACACCATATATATATATATATATATATATATATATATATATATATATATATATATATATATATACAGACAGACAGAGAGAGAGACAAACCATGCACAAACACACAGCGCGCACGCGCGCACAAACACAAAAATAAACAAAGCACGTACAAACACACACAAAGCACGCACACAAAGCACACACATACACATAGCGTGCACGAACGCGCTCGCACACACACACACACACACACACACACACACACACACACACACAAAGCACGCACAAACACACACAAACACAGCGCGCACGAACGCGCACCCACACACACACGCACGCACGCACACACGAACGCACGCACGCGCATACACGCATGTACACACGCACGTATAAACATTATCTCTGTATCTACTCTCTTCTCTCCCTCACACACACATGCACACACACAGACAACCAGACACACACACACAGAGTGTGTGTATGTGTGTGTGTGGGTGGATGGGTGTGTGTGTGTGTGTGTGTGTGTGTGTGTGTGTGTGTGTGTGTGTGTGTACTTTTTTTCTCATTGCATATTGTTGCTCGTTTGTTGTTGGTTGGTTGCTCGGTTGCTTTTTTTTTCTTCTTCTTCTTCTTTTTTCCTTCCTTATTTTTGTCACCTATCCAGAGAACAACCCCCTCCCATATTCCTCTTCTTCTTCTCTTTCTCTGTCTCTGTCTCTCTCTCTGTCTGTCTGTCTCTCTCTCTCTCTCTCTCGCTCTCTCTCCCTCTCTCTCTCTTCCCTTCCCCAAACGTTGTAAAGTGGTCGAAGATGAAAATCATTTTGTAAACAGTTATGACCTCTACAATAACTTAAGGCAAAAACATCTGAACTCTGAAGGTCAATCGTATGTTCACTTGCTGAAGAATGGTTCAATTTACAGTATTCGTAAAACTGTGTTTATATATTGAATGCACTGAAGATACGACAGGAAATCGTTGACGCAATGAAGAAATTTAGAATTAATTTACAATGCACAAGAAGCACTTTTGTTCTACAGGTTTAAGTTGGTATGCATTTTACGTGATCACCATATTGTGTAGTTTTGAACTCTTTGTAGGGGCCGGAGGCCGAGATTAAAGTTTTTGTTCTTGTTCTCTTCCCTTCCTTCCTTCCTTTCTTTCCTTTTTTGTATTCTCTATAGTGTAGGCTTCTTTCTCTGCTGTAGTCTACAAATACAATCATGCGGACATTAAATACAATGCAAACCCTCTGTTTGGAGATCCCGTGTTCCTTGTTGGGGAGAGGGGGGCACAGGGAATAACACGTTCTGAATACAGAAAAAATATCATCCAAAAACAAAAACAAAAACAAACAACAACAACAACAACAACCCTAAAAAACAAAAACAGAAAGACAGACAGACAGAACACAACGAGAAGTAACACAAGCAGAGGTGTAAAAATGCTGTGAGAAGACGCATTGGTGACGTGCTTTACAGCCCCTCTTGAGTCCCGGAGTTGTCTGCGTGAATGCATTACCATGTTTAATATATATAATTAAAAAAAATTAAAAATTAAAAAAAGGAAAAGAAAAAAGGATCGATCGTTGTCGTTGTTCACGACGGAAGTGCGTACGCATGGACGTGCATTTCTTAGCAATGAGCTCTAAGCAAGGGGGACTGAAGACTTTGTGGTTCCGATTCTAGATTCCCTTGCGATAA
>NC_134891.1:17015697-17018197 GCF_041734735.1 Babylonia areolata
CTGTACCAAGATGTGACATTCTGTACCGAGGGGCTGACATTCTGCAGTGGGAACGACATTATATACCGGGTGGATTACATTCTATATTGGGTGGTGATATTCTGTACTGGGTGACATTCTGTACCGGGAGGGGGGCATTCTGTACTGGGGGTTGACATTCTGTACCGGGGGTGGGGTTGGGGGTGCATTCTGTACTGGGGTGGGTGGGGGTGACATTCTGTACCGGGGGTAACATTCCGTGCTCGGGGGTAACACTCAACCCGGGGATAACAGTATGTACCAGAGGATGACAATCTGCAACTGGGGTACCATTTTGCACCAGGGGCTAACAATCTATACCAGGGGGTGACATTCTGTACCAGGGGAGGAAACATTCTGTACTGGGTGAGGGGGGGGGGGGGGGGGTTGACAATATGTACCAGGGGGTAGCTTCCGTACTGAGGTAACATTCTATTCCGTGGGTGACATTCTGTGCCGAGGGGTGACATTCTGTACCGAGGGGTGACATTCTGTACCGAGGGGTGACATTCTCCATCAGGTGGGGGGGGGGGGGGGGAGGTGACATTCTGTACCGAGGGGTGACATTCTCCATCAGGTGGGGGGGTGCGGGGGGGGAGGTGACATTCTGTACCGCAGCATCTCACCTGTGGTGGATCAGTCCAAAATCCCAGCTCTCACCTGAAGCATGGGTTGCGGGCTAGCTTCGCGATCAATAATAATGTGAGCTGAGGGTGCATTGAAAAGGTTCTCCCTCTCTCTTCAAGCTTTGGCCTTTACTCCACTGCCATCACTGAACGGCTACAGAATGTGAGTGTGGACTCAGCCATGTAATCCATCTGCTACACTCTCCATACACCATGAAATATACATACATTTTTTGTGTGGAAAATATTGTAGGAGGTTGGGTTGTTGTTGTTGTTGGTGGTGGTGGTGTGTTGTGTTGCGTTGTGGTTGTATTGTGTTGTGTTGTAATGCATTATTGTGTTGTGTAGTGTTGTATTGTGTTGTGTTGTAATGCATTATTGTGTTGTGTAGTGTTGTATTGTGTTGTGGACATGTAATCAATCTGCTACACTCTCCATACACCATAATATATATATATATATATATATATATATATATATATATATATTTATTTTTGTTTTGTTTTGGTGGTGGTGGTGGTGATGTGTTGCGTTGGAATGCATTATTGTATTGTTTTGTGTGTTGTATTGCATTGTTGTAATGCCTTTTTTTCTTTCTTTTTTTTTGTGTGTGTGACAACAGATTTCTCTGTGTGAAATGCTGGCTGCTGTCCCCAGGGAGAGCACGACGGCACAGTACAGCGCCACCACCACCTTTTCGTTCTCTCTTTTTTTCTTTTTCTTTTCTTTTTTTCTTTTGGTCTGCAAGGCAAGTATCAATGTAGATTTTTCTACACCATTTTGTCAGGGCAACAACCTTTCTTGTTGCCGCGGGTTCTCTTACGTTCGCTAAGTGCGTGCTGTAAACAAAAGGGACCTCGGTTTGTCGTCTCATCGAATGACTAGCGTCCAGACCACCACTCTGTGTCAACATGTCTAGTGGAGGGGAATAAATTTCTGGCGAGTGTGGGATTCGATCCTGTAACTCCCAGACTGTCATCGCTCTTGCAAGAAACATCCGACTGCTTCCTGGACAATCAAAACTGGATGACTCTAAATAAGTTACAATTGAACGCGGACACAACTGAAGCAATGATCGTAGGAACTAAACAAAAACTCTCTTCCATCACAACTGACACAATCAAACATGGCAGTACATTCATCCCTCTTTTCAGTTCAGTCAGGAACCTCGGTGTTGTCCTTGACAACACACTGTCCATGCAAAAATTTATCAGTCAGACATGTCATTCCTGCTACTGTCAATTGCGGCGCAACAGTTCCATTCGGAAATATATGTTAACCGACGCAACACCTAGACTTGTCGTTTCTCTCATTCTCTCTCGCCTTGACTACTGTAACTCTCTATTGTCTGGTTTGCCTGCTTCCTCCATTCACTCCCTTCAGCGCATACAAAACTCTGCTGCCCGACTCGTCCTCAGAAAGAAAATATCAGAGCACATCACTCCTCTTTTGCAACATTTCCACTGGCTCCCTGTCGCACACAGAATAAAGTACAACATCAGCAGTCTATGTTATAAATGTATTCACAAATCTGTCCCTTCCTATCTCTGTGGATGCCTTCACCTCTACACTCCTTCTCGCTCTCTGCGATCGGCTTCGGATCCACTCTGTTTCCACATAGCCAGATTCAAACACTCCATTGTTGGCCGCCGTTCTTTCTCTGTCTCTGGACCTTGTATTTGGAATGAACTTCCTCTTTCGCATCGTCAGGTCTCTGCCCTCAGCTCTTCCAAGTCTAGCCTTAAAACCCACCTCTTCACAAGATAACCTCCCTTCCCTGCCTCTTCCGTTTCTTTCCTTTTCCCCAGCTTTGTATCTCTATCATGTGTGTTTGAAAAAGAGTTCTGCATGCATGC
>NC_134891.1:17023197-17030697 GCF_041734735.1 Babylonia areolata
TACAACACATCTGCTAAGCAGATGTCTGACGAGTGGTGTAACCCAACGAACCAGGACAAGGGTACTGGCAAATTAATTTTTAAGTGGTCTTCTGTAAGATGGAATCTTTTTTGATCTTCTTACACTGATTTTCATCTTTATTATGAGAGTGAAAACTCGAGTGTTTGTAACATTTAAACATCCAAACGGAAACACGCACGAATGCGCGCACACACACGCGCGCTCGCGCACACGCACACGCACACGCGTGCGCACACATGGACACACCTACACACTTTATACATACCATGTCATGCTGTGTGTGTTAGAACCAGACAACTGCAATAAGACCATAACACGGCCAACAACTCCCCAAGGCCATAAGAACTTATATTTACACAAAAAATACAGATATATATATATATATATCAGAAACGCCCTGAATCGTGACTGTGAAGGTTGCAGCAGTGGCCCAGTGACACTACCCCTGACAAAGAAGTGAGCGTCCACTGGTTCAAGCCCCAGACACACACCGGGATTTTTACCTCCTCCCCCCACCCCCACCCCCTCCACTGGACCTTGAGTGGTAGTCTGGGTGTTTGTGGTTTGGACGAGACGATCCTGTGTGCAGCTTGCACTTAACGCACGTAACAGATCCCATGGCAACAAAATGTTTATCCATGGCCAGATTCTCTTAAAAAAATACTTAAGATTTTTTTTTAACATAAAAATGTATCTATAAAAAGAATAACTATTTACATATACCCACTTTGTCAAACCACATACAATTACAGAAAAACCAAAAACCAAACGAAAAAAAATGCTGGTTCACTCTAGCGACACGCTGACACTCGGGGAGAGAAGCCGGAATTTCACATGATAATAAGAGTGGTATTTAATTATCATAATAGGTAGTGCTTATCTATCACAAAATCCACATATAATGGGCCCTTTGCACCTCACATGAAACAATACATATATGCAATAGTGCATAATATCGTACGTATGCACATGAAAAAACAACAAATATATAATAATATCAATACACCAAGACAATACTACAACTTGCACATATGAACAATCACACACACACACACACACACACACACACACACACACACACACACACACACATGACAGAAAATGCCCAACGCACACGCACGCTCGCGCACACATACACGCTCGCGCACACACAAACACCCACTCACAGACACATGCAGTGAAGATACATAATTATAAACGTGCGTTAAAGGTACAGACACACACGCGCAATAAAGTTGCAGAGGGGGAGAGAGGAGCGGACAGGAACATGAGTAAAGGAGAATCCATACGCTCGTGTGTTGTGTCATGCTATTGTTCAGTTACACAGTTTTATCAAGCTGGTGGAACAACACACAGATAAGCCGACACCCCTGTTGCTAACAACCGTCACGTGAGAGCTGATTAACTGAAACTCTTCAGTCGCCATCTGCACAGCCACGGAATTCAGAAACGCAATAACTGGATTATGATAAACCCCTAACTACAAAGGTTTCTGCCATACAAGTGGACCACATTACAAAATGACTGGTTGATCGATTTCTGATTGGCGTTGATCGTTACTGTAGAACTGTTGAAATGCAGTCAAGAGAAGTAAACCTAGTCATGGGTTCGCCACTTCTTGCGTCTTCAACTCATTTTCTCACTTCCTCTCCCTCCATCCATCCTCTCCCTCCCTCCCTTTCCCCTACCCATCTTTCCTCACACCCCTTCCTTGTCTCCCACCCCCACCCCCCGTCCCCCCTCACACAGACACACACTGAAGAATTTTTAATTAAAGCCGACTTGTGAACGTGAGCAACCTGAACAAGTCACTAGGTCATTCCGTGTACCCCCCTCCTCACCACCCCTCCACGGCAAGACAATAGTCTTCTTGGGGATGCTCTTACCAGGGCGAGACGACACCTGGGTATTGCAACCCCACCCATCACACACTCTTCCGCATTCCATAGTCGAAGCCATGTTACAAGGGTCAGTCGGAACACGTGACTTGAGACACCTGACCAGTGTATTGAAATGTGTGTGTGTGTGTGTGTGTGTGTGTGTGTGTGTGTGTGTGTGTGTGTGTGTGTGCTTGTGCATGTGTGTGTTTGCGCGCGTGTGTGTGTGTGTTTGTCTGTGTGTGTGAGTGCGTCCGTGCGGCGAACACCGCTTCACTGAAGAGACTTACAAACTTTTATTGGTATGACTGCGAAGATTTTTTTCCAACGATTTTTAAGCCAAAGTTGGTATTGATGGACAAAGTATTTTCAGAGAAAATGGCAATGTTAAAGTGTACCACGGACACACGGACATACACACACACACACACACACACACACACAACCGAACACCGGGTTATAACATTGACTCACTTTGTTAACACAAGTGAGTCAAAACAGGGTAACAATGATTTGCTTTTAAGTTTAAATAATGTTTTCATGTTGTGAGTGTCTTCTCTGAAACTGAGAATCTATTTTGAATGCAGCACTGCATGCGAAAGGATGCTGACACAAGCAGATGAAAATATGATGAAGCGTGAAATGAAGGAATGTTCTAAGGAATGAATGTGACAGAAAAAAGTTGCATCACAACAAACTTCAAAACTTAATTTGGTCCTCCCTACGCGAGGGAGGAGCATTGTGAAGCACCCTTTTTTGTCGCTCACACTTTTGTAAAATGTTGGATCATTTCAATGTTTTTCCAGACATCCCCCGAGTAAGATTCGGGTCAATTATATATATATATATATATATATATTTGAGTTATATAGATTGCCTTAATTTTGTTGTTGGCTATTACAGACCTTCAGGTGACCATAACCCCTCCTTACCCCGACTGGGATGGGGGTAGGGGTGGGGGGTCATTATGATTTCCTGAAAGTTTGATCAATTTGCTATCCAATAATACCTGTCAAAAATGAATTATGGCATGAATATGCCAGGATTTGGTTAAAAAAGGCATAGTTTTTGTATTGTCGCGAAAGTATGTGATCAACAAAAATGGTATGTTCTTATTATGTCCTATTTGACTATGATTAGGTTTGTAGATCTTCATTTTATATCACTCAGCCTTCTACTATCAAGAATGACCAGCTAAAATGTACCCGAGCGTTACAGGCGTTCTATTACTGACACAAACTCCACAATTTCAAGTATTCGTAATTTACAACAACGTTATATTTCGTAAACAAGACATCACCATTAATGGTTTTTGCGTCAATACACTGCACTTACATCAGAAGGGGGATTTTTCGCAATATCTGCTTTATAGTTTGGTCAGTTTTTTCTGTCCACAATTACCTGTCCATAATTTCCTGCTTCACATAACGTCAGTCGCGGTTTAACAATCCAGACAGTAACAACCCCATCAACTCCCTTATTCGGCAGTTGCAAAAGGCATGGTCAACACGAATAGCAGAAAATTTTAGAGTTTGTGCAAAACTAACTCTAATCATTCCTTTCAAATTACAGAAAATATCACTGAGTTGTTCATGAGCACTACCAAATTGTGCCGTCTTTCATTTATTGCCACAAGAACCTCTTTATGTTACTTCAAATATATTAATGGTATACTTTTGTAGTTTTTTTTTTTCCTCCATTTTGGGGGATTTCAAGATGCCCATTTGCGTCCTCGAAGAGTTCCTTTGCACTTGGTCAGTCTTTGAGAAAGTGTCACAGATGAAGTATCCCCAGAGCTTCCAACACTGAGGTGGGCTCTGATGGCATTGTCGTTGTGTTTCCCAGCCACAAAGGCTTCAGTGGAGTCCCCAGTGCAGATGACCAACTGAATGATGATGTCTCTAAAGCCTGTCCCTCTGATGAGTTTTCCCAGAGTACCAAGAGAACAAGTGAAGTGAAACGCACCAAGACATACTGCATTCTTCTGGGACTCTTCATTATGCCAAATGGCCATCAGTGCTTTCTTTGCATCTGCAAAGTCAAACGTGGCAAAGGCATACTCGTGACCCGGTTGTCTTCTTGAGTTCAGTGACACCTGCAGAACGTGCTGCACTTTCATACTGTCGGTGACAGGATGAAGAACAGGTTGCACACAGTCAACTGATGACTGCTCCTGCACATTGGCCAGATTCGTTCCAGGGAGTGACACCCAACCTGGCAATCTGTAATGGGGCGCTCACAGAAGACGTGTATCTGGTCAGAATCTGCATGATTCTGGACATAGTTGCACCAGCTGTAGTGAGTTGGATGGGGACATAAGTGTCAATTATTCTGGGTATGGGATCTACCTTATCGTTTGTGAAACATGGCTGGAGCTCTGGGAGCTAATACTGAAGGCAAGGTGGGTGTGTCAATGAAGGATATGCGTCAGAGTAACGGTGTCTGGGCCTGGTTTCCAGAGTTTCTTGCTACTTTTTGATTGGCCATTCCATATATTGAATGTCTGTGCCAGATCCTCATCCTGTTTCCTGTAAATTACTATTGTCTCCGTGGGAGTGAGGAATCACGCTATGGAGAGAGATGGTTTCTGGCAGCAAACTGTTACTTTGAAGTCCATTGTAGTAGACTGCAGTTTCAAGTTTAAGGACAAAACTGTGAGACATGCAGTGGCCACAGTGATTCAAATATGTATGCTGGCAAGTTTAGCACTTCCTGTTAGATGGCGGATTGCTGTGCCCAGAACGTTGTGCTTTGGCATTTCCACTTTCCGCTCGTGATAGCATAACAGTTAACATGTGTCTTGCGAAACAGGCAGTAGTTCTGCATTTCTTTTCAGGGTCATTTTTCTTTTCAGTTTAACACATTCCATACAGTCCTTTGCAGAACCAGAAGCCTTTTGATTTTCAGTCAGAAAAGACGCCATTGCTGGGGATCAGTGACACACTTGAGCTTATCTGAAACTGAATGAGAAAGTGGAGAGTGAGGGCTGCCTCTTCCAACCTTCTATCCTCTGATGCAGAAGCAACAAAAGCATGTGTAATGGTTCGGCCTCTGTGTGTCTGATGACTACAGTAACTCATTCCGGTGGTTTGGAGCTGCAAAACCTATTTTGCACCCAGAATGGTCAGTTCTGTGGTTTGGATTGTGAAACAATTGGTGTTTCTCTTGCATGCATGACACGTTTCTCAGCACTGACACACTCTCTACATTGTCTTCGCCAATGATGCTCTTTTCCATTGACTCTCACACATGGGTAAAAGCGTCCCAGTGGGCTTCCTTTTGTAAATAATTTCTCTTCTTCCACGTCTATCCACATGTCTCAGAATGAAGTCCCTTCCAAAAGATTTTGTGGTAGTGTGCTTCCCGTGCCACAAGATCTGTCATGTATTTAGAGGATCACAATTTCCTTAGAATTCCGGTTAGAGAAGCAGCCTCTCTGATCGAGTCTTCAGCAATTTCGCCACACCTTTCCCCATTGGAGAGCTCTGGTCTTTAGGAACCGGGTTCCATTTCCTCGCATTGTCGCACGTGATACAGCAACCTCTTGCAGAATAAAAAGCTTTCAGTGCAAGTTGTCTTTTCTCCGGGGTATTGATGGTCCAGCTGTGGTATTCTCCTTCTCTTAGGCTTTCTGTCCTTATGTCAGTGTTTCATTTTCTTGCATTTAAGAACATGCTTGACATTTTTAAAGTGAAACGCGTACAATACATAATCCAGTCTCTTTGCAAACCTTGTACGGGTTTTGTGAACACATCAAATTTAATATTTCTCAGTCCGAGCCTTGCTTTGTTTTGATCACTAATTTGATGCCTGTCTTTGTCTTGAAGTTGTTTTTGTTGTGAATGATGCAGGATTTGTGTGTCCACGCTTCTAAATTTTATGTTTAACACAAAGAAAATGAATTATGTTCATCATACACCTGGTTGCTACCAGGTACACCCCAGGCTTCATCTGTACAGTTTTCAGAAGAAAAAGCGACCCCCCTCCACTATCTCTGTATATATATATATATATATATATATATATATATATATATATATATATATATACACTCCCCCTGCATTCAAACCACAAATAAACCCCTGTAAGATTAATACAGTGTGATTTCTTTCATAAAAATGCATTGGAAAAAGAAAGGAAAAAAACACCCCGCTTCATTTACATTGTGGCCCTTGCGGTCGGCTGGGATGTAAACCATGTAAATTAGACTGCTTAAATGCAATATTACATATCATGACACGAATCTGTTCTGATATATTGCCAAATCATGCCAGCAGTTACCTCACACTGACAAAGAAATCCTTCATCCAGTGATCAGGTTGCTGGCGTTTGAACATTTTCAGTACACCGGAAGTATTTGATCACGTGACAAGCTGTCACGGCACTAATTCAACTTTAATGCCATTTTTGGAATAGTTCATTCTAAATCTTTCTGTAGACATAAAGAATTTAATTGTGTGATGACACGTGGATATAATGCCGTTTCAAGCACATATACCCCCAAAAGTTATTTATAGGGCCCAAATAAGGAAAAATGGCCCTTATTTACCCTCTGCATTCATTTGCACCGTAATCAAACTTGGCAGACAGGTAAAATATTATGAGATCAGACATAAAAACACAAAAGAAAATCCGCACTATGAACACCCCACACCCCACACCCCCGAAGGGATAAGGGTTACCATTTGCCATCCGACAGACTATCCATTCCGATGTTGAATTGGAGGTCAATTCATGTGAAATACAATAAAATAGATGATAGTTCCAGTGCCATCACTGTCGATGTCTTTGTTAACGTCACCATCATTGTCATGATCGTCATTGTCATCCCCAATTCTCTGCCTCCGTTGTTTTTCTCTTTGGGAAAAGACAATAAACCAATTTACCTTGGTGATAATCTTTTTTTTCTGAATTAAAAAAAATATATGAGGGACTTCCCACGCTTTCTCGCACATGGGAAGAAAGCGTGCACTGACAGGCAGATTGGTGGTGGGAAGACAGTGTGTGTGTGTGTGTGTGTGTGTGTGTGTGTGTGTGTGTGTGTGTGTGTGTGTGATGAACTCTTTAACCACCGCCCTATTTCTATCCTGTCAGGGCTCCCAAAATCATTAGAGCAACATATCCAGAGATAAATGCTTTCTAGCTCGTCTAACCAAACAAATACAACTGACACATCCAAGTCAGTCTGGGTTCAATCGACATCAGTGAGCTTACTGGTAGACGGGCTTTCAACTGTGCAGACAAAACAGTTCATGGAGTTCTGCGCTGTGTTGATTTTGCAACAGCGCTCGATGCGATGCATCCACGAACCCATCCCATGAGAAACTTGCCGTTTATAACTGATCTTCCGAAGCCATAAAGTTTCTTTCTTCTGTTTAATAGACAGCAAAATGTGTGTGTGTGTGTGTGTGTGTGTGTGTGTGTGTGTGTGTGTGTGTGTGTGTGTGTGTGTGTGTGTGTGTGTGTGTGTGTGTGTTTTCGTTCTTTAGTTTAGCGTCTTTTCACTATCAGTAATATTAGACGATAAAAAAGTGGGGTATGGTGGCGGGGGAAGGGGGGCGCTGCGGAGGGGAGAGAGAAAAGGAAAACAGAAAAGGTAGAA
>NC_134891.1:17035697-17043197 GCF_041734735.1 Babylonia areolata
AAATAAGAGTCGAAATCCACTGAACTAAAATGGGTTACAACATCTGTTCATGAAAATATCGTTTCATACAGGCATATTCTGTTGCAAAGTAATAACAAATAACATTGAATAGGGGAGGGAGCCCGGGTGGGGGGGGGGGAGATGGAGAGTGGCGGAGTAGGAGGGAGGGAGGTGAGAGGAGGGGGAGGGGAGGGGGGCATCGCCGCAGCGAGGACAGCCAGCCAGGATGATTGGAGGGCTGTCTGTCTGTGCCCCACGACTGATCGAATGGGACAGTTATGATGATGTATGGCTTTTTTGTTGGTGATGTTTTTTTTTTTTTTTTGCTTTTCTTCTTTTCCTTGTCTGCTCCTCAGTGAGCTGGTGTAACTGGGTTACGCAATACTTTCTCGTCATAGTTTTCAGCGCTGTTCATCCCCCACCCACACTCCCCCCCTATCCTTATACAGCCGCGCACGTCACACACACACACACACACAAACATTGCTACGCGCGCGCGCGCACGTACGGCACACACACACACACACACACACACACACACACACACACATACACACAAACACACACACACACACACACACACGCAAACATACAAACACACACACACATACAAACACACGCGCGCACACACAAACACACACGCACAAACACACACATACACACACACATATACAAACACACGCACGCACACACACACACACACACACACACACACACACACACACACACACCACACACACACACACACACACACACACACACCACACACACCCTCCACACACACACACACACACACACACACACACACACACACACACAGAGCAAACAAACAAACAAACAAATCAGAAACCTTGCATTTCCTCAGCACTGAACGTTTACGTGATGTAATGGGGGAAATTGCAGGGGGCGGGGTGGGAGGGATGGGGGCGGGTAAACAATTACTGGAGAAAGTGAGTTACATCTCATTTTAAGTGGAGATAGGTTCGTTTGGAGGGCAAACATTCATTGACCGAAATCCACCGCCTCCTTCCGGCCCCTCCTCCTCCTCCTCCTCCTCCTCCTCCTCCTCAGCTCCCTCTCTCTTTCTCTGTCTGTTTATCCATCTGCTTGTCTCTCTCTCTCTCTCTTCTCTCTCTCTCTCTCTCTCTTCCTTTGTACCCTCTCTCTTTCTCACTCTCTTTCTTTCTTTCTCCCCCCCCCTTCTCTCTCTCTATCTCTGTCTCTTCCTCTCTCTGTCTCTTCCTCTCTCTCTTTCTCTCTTTGTCTGTCTGTCTATCTCCCCCCCTCTCTCTCTCCCTTTGCCCCTGATCCTCTCTCTCTCTCTCTCAAATGATATGATTTACCCCCCGAAAAGGGAGTATGGCTGCCTACATGCCGGGGTAAAAAAAACGGTCATACACGTAAAAGCCCACTCTTGTACATACGAGTGAACGTGGCAGTTGCAGCCCATGAACGAAGAAGAAGAAGAACGATATGATTTCTCCTTAGTCTGCAAATGAAATAACAAACGCACAGTCAGAGACGGTCAAGCTATGTACTCAGAACTGTTGACGTTTAACCTTCCTGGTTTTGTTAACATTTCACTTGACTGGAAACCTGGAGATCCACAATGTTCCAGGAACCTCACTCCACAATCAAATCGCATAATAAACCAGGTTTAGTTCATATTGTATGCTCAGTTTGTCACTGCAAATCACTTCGTCTTCACAAATCAGAAAGTATTTCGGAGTTGTGGTTCGATGCAACGTTCATGAATATCCATACCATTGATTATAATTATTTTAACCGATTATCCAAACTCAACGCCATTGTTCGGTACAGATTGGACACTGCTTACATAGTTAATCCATTCTCAGAAAAAAAAGAAATTCTCTGGAAAATACATAAACCATTTACATAAACAGAATACCAAATTGTTGTTTTTATCACGTATACATCCTTCACATAAACAGAATACCAAATTGTTGTTTTTATCACGTATACATCGTTCACATAAACAGAATACCAAATTGTTGTTTTTATCACGTATACATCGTTCACATAAACAGAATACCAAATTGTTGTTGTTGTTGTTGATTTATCACGCATACAGCGACTCTTTGAATATTCTTTTGACGGATGGAAAGACTTTAAAAAATAAAAGTATATATGGCTATGACAGAGAATGTTCATCCTTACAAAAACAAACAAACAAACAAACAAACAAAAAGCCGTGAAAAACCTGACCTTACCGAACTACTGTATGCGTGTCGCTACAACGAGGGCATGAAAAGTCTTGGGGAGAGAGGTCTTATCAGTGTCTGGTCTGATTCAATAGACTCCACCATTGGACAGAGGAGGACAGATAGAAACAGAGCGCGCACGCGAACACACACAAAGACACAGACACACAGACAAGACACACACACCGACACCCCTTCCCACCCTAACCCCCCCCCCCCCCCCACACACACACCTACATGTGCAACAAAAAGTCACAGTGTTGTCCTATGGTAAAACTCTGTTCAGGATGTTTGTTAGTGATACATGCCTTCATTACACACTTCTCACACAGTGTTTAAGTGCAGCAATGATATATATATATATATATATATATATATATATATATATATAAGCACACACAAAAAGTTGCTGTTTTTATTTTGTTTTTGTTTGTTTTATTTTTGACCACGTAATGACATATTCTCGAGGCCCCATAACTGCATTCAGTATGCTAACCTATTTTGTGTAATCCAGCTCCACTCATACATCCTTTTTTCTTTTTTGCGAGTCAGTTTGTTTGCCCTTTTGTCTTTTCTCCATACGTGTATGTACTTGCACTGCCCCTCTCCTTATATGTAGTATTATCTTTATTCGTTTGTTGCCTACAACCCTGTACATGTGAACAAGTTAAAAAAACCAACAAGAACAACAACAAAAAAAAAAAAAAAGAACCTCTGTTGAGGATATCCGCTCTGACAAGCACGCACGCACACACACACACACACACACACACACACACACACACACACACACACACACACACACACACACACACACACACACACACACACACACACACACACACACAGACACACACACACACACACACACACACACACACACACACACACACACACACACACATTTTTGTATATCTATTTGTTTATCTATTTGCTTATGTATGTATGTATGTATGTGCTGTTATAATAATGATAACAACAACAACAACAATAATAACAATAATAATAATAATAATGGTAACAACGATGATGATGAAAGAATAGAATATGTCTTCATTACCAAGTGTACCGGGGTCACAAGGAATATTGGGGGGTTGGGGGGGGGGGGGATAGTACATAACAAGATACGAACATAAATTGAAAATCATACACAAACACAGATACAGTAGAAATAAGATACATACACGTGCATCAAATTAAAAAAAATTGTGCATACTAACTCATGCACGCACTGCACACACACACACACACACACACACACACACACACACACACAGACACAGACAGACAGACAGACACACACACACACACACACACACACACACACACACACACACACGTTTGAACAGAAGCTGCATATTACATGTGGATGGGGGGCTGATGACTAGATATTCAGATATTATCATTATCATCACCATCATCATCATCATCATCATTTTTTCGTCGTCTTCTTCTTGTGAACCACGGTCTTGACATGAAAGGTCACTCACCACACCCGTGTACATGAGTCACCCCTACACTTTAGGTTCCAGGCTGAACAAAGCTGCATCTCTTCATTGTGGGACAGCAAGGCACCGCGAGCTGTGAGCCTGACGAGGTCTTTGCAGAACGAAACACTTGTCGTTCTGTTGACAACATACGTGACGTGTGCCACAGTCGGGTGATTTGTTAAAGCGCTGGACTTAACAACGCTTGGTTTGGAATGAATTCAGGTCACGGCGCCTAGCTGGGTAAATGGGCGAGAGACATTTCTGATCTCCCGTGTCAACGGATGTGCAGAGCTTTGAGTGGAGTCCCATTCCATGTGTGTACGCATGCCAGAAGATCAGAGCAAGCACGTGATGAAGGACTTGTTATCCATTCCAGAACGCGCTCGTATGTATCCGATAGGTTATGCACAGGTTTTGTGTGTGTGCATGTGTGTGTGTGTGTGTGTGTGTGTGTGTGTGTGTAGCTGACATGGAAAAACACACAGACAAATGGATAGATTGCTTAAGATACACCACAGATATCTTGATAGGTAAACAGAGAAAAGACTGGCAAAGGTCGAGATATCAAAGACAAAGAGATGCATAAACAGACAGAAAAATAGACAGACAGACAGACAGACAGACGAGATGGACAGAGAGGCCATTGAAGCGGAGCCCCGCAAGGGAATGACGTAAGGCAGCACCTGAAAACTCCGTGGAAACGTAAGAAAAAGACGGCAGTCAGACAATCAGAACAGCGACATCAAGGAAGACACACAGACAGGCGATGAAAGGTCAATGGCTAATTCACTCTCGTCCACACAGTATAGGAGAGAATGGAGGATACTGAAGAAGAGAGAGAGGGGGGGGTGAATGGGGGTGGTGGGAGGAGAGGGGGGGGGAGAAAGACAGACACCATGACAGAAACAGGGAGAGATGGTGGAGATGGTGGAAGGGAGAGAGTGAGCCCAACAAGGACATGCACACACAAATACACACAAAGAAAGAAAGAGAGACAGACAGAGACAGACAGACAGACAGACAGAGACAGACAGGCAGAGAGGCAGAGACAGAGAGAGAGAGACAGAGAAAGGGGAAAAAAAGGAGGAGGACAGGGAGAGACAGAAGTGGTGCAGACACAAATAGACTGCCCCCTTCTCCCCCACTACACACACCCACTCTCTCTCTCTCTCTCTCTCTCACACACACACACACACTCACACACACACACACACACACACACAGAGGTACGCAGACAGAAAGACACATGAAAAGAGAAATGGATAGATAAACAGAGAAATGGATAGATAAACAGAGAAAACAGACGAAAATAATGATAGGCAAAGAGACAAATAGACAAGACTGGTAAAAGACAGGGAGAGATAGAAGTGGTACAGAGACAAATAGACTGCCCCCTTCTCCCCCACTACACACACACACACACACACACACACACACACACACACACACACACACAGAGAGAGAGAGAGAGAGAGAGAGAGAGAGAGAAGTACGCAGACAAACAGAAAGACAGACACAGACAAAAATGCAGAGATACAGGGAGTAAAAGGTTATAGAGAGGGACACACAGAGAGAGAGGGTGGGGGAGATAGGCACACAGACCAACAGACAGAGAGAGAGAGGGTGGGGAGATAGGCACACAGACCAACAGACAGACAGAGAGAGGGTGGGGGAGATAGGCACACAGACCAACAGACACACACAGCGAGGGTGGGGGAGATAGGCACACAGACCAACAGACAGAGAGAGAGGGGGGGGGAGATAGGCACACAGACCAACAGACAGAGAGAGAGGGTGGGGGAGATAGGCACACAGACCAACAGACAGAGAGAGAGAGGGTGGGGGAGATAGGCACACAGACCAACAGACACACAGAGAGAGAGGGTGGGGGAGATAGGCACACAGACCAACAGACAGACAGAGAGAGGGTGGGGAGATAGGCACACAGACCAACAGACACACACAGCGAGGGTGGGGGAGATAGGCACACAGACCAACAGACAGAGAGAGAGAGGGTGGGGAGATAGGCACACAGACCAACAGACAGAGAGAGAGGGTGGGGGAGATAGGCACACAGACCAACAGACAGAGAGAGAGAGGGTGGGGGAGATAGGCACACAGACCAACAGACACACAGAGAGAGAGGGTGGGGGAGATAGGCACACAGACCAACAGACAGAGAGAGAGAGGGTGGGGGAGATAGGCACACAGACCAACAGACACACACAGCGAGGGTGGGGGAGATAGGCACACAGACCAACAGACAGAGAGAGAGAGGGTGGGGAGATAGGCACACAGACCAACAGACAGAGAGAGAGGGTGGGGGAGATAGGCACACAGACCAACAGACAGAGAGAGAGAGGGTGGGGGAGATAGGCACACAGACCAACAGACAGAGAGAGAGAGAGGGTGTGGGAGATAGGCACACAGACCAACAGACAGAGAGAGAGAGGGTGGGGGAGATAGGCACACAGACCAACAGACAGAGAGAGAGAGGGTGGGGAGATAGGCACACAGACCAACAGACAGAGAGAGAGAGGGTGGGGGAGATAGGCACACAGACCAACAGACAGAGAGAAGAGAGAGAGAGGGTGGGGGAGATAGGCACACAGACCAACAGACAGAGAGAGAGAGGGTGGGGGAGATAGGCACACAGACCAACAGACAGAGAGAGATAGAGTGGGGGAGATAGGCACACAGACCAACAGACACACACAGCGAGGGTGGGGGAGATAGGCACACAGACCAACAGACAGAGAGAGATAGAGTGGGGGAGATAGGCACACAGACCAACAGACAGAGAGAGAGAGGGTGGGGGAGATAGGCACACAGACCAACAGACAGAGAGAGGGTGGGGGAGATAGGCACACAGACCAACAGACACACACAGAGAGGGTGGGGGAGATAGGCACACAGACCAACAGACAGAGAGAGAGAGAGAGAGAGGGTGGGGGAGATAGGCACACAGACCAACAGACAGAGAGAGAGAGGGTGGGGGAGATAGGCACACAGACCAACAGACAGAGAGAGAGAGGGTGGGGAGATAGGCACACAGACCAACAGACACACACAGAGAGGGTGGGGGAGATAGGCACACAGACCAACAGACAGAGAGGGTGGGGGAGATAGGCACACAGACCAACAGACGCAGAGAGAGAGAGGGTGGGGGAGATAGGCACACAGACCAACAGACAGAGAGAGAGAGGGTGGGGGAGATAGGCACACAGACCAACAGACACACACGGAGAGGGTGGGGGAGATAGGCACACAGACCAACAGACAGAGAGAGGGTGGGGGAGATAGGCACACAGACCAACAGACAGAGAGAGGGTGGGGGAGATAGGCACACAGACCAACAGACAGAGAGAGAGGGTGGGGGAGATAGGCACACAGACCAACAGAGAGAGAGAGAGGGTGGGGGAGATAGGCACACAGACCAACAGACAAAGAAACGGATAGATAGCTGAACAGACAAAACAGACGAAATCAATGATAGACAAGACTGGTAACAGACGAGGAAAAACCTCTTTAATCTTTTAGAAGCAAGGACAAAGAGACACAGACAAGCACACAGATGGACAGACGAGGGCAAAGACACCCAGGGGAATTGCGTAACACAGAAGCTATGAAGCATCCGTGGAAACGTTCAGAAAAAGACGGCCGTCAGACAGAACAGCGACATCAAGGAAGATTCACAGACAGGTGAAGAAAGGTCAATGGTTAATTCACTCCCGTCCATAATGTACTGCAGGAGAGACTGGGAGAGAGACAGACAGACACACAGACAG
>NC_134891.1:17045697-17058197 GCF_041734735.1 Babylonia areolata
CCTCCCCACCTTAAAGAGGAGTGTATGTATCGTGGGTGTCGGAGGGGGTGGGCTGGAGTGGGAGGGGTTGGACGGTGTGTGTGTGTGTGTGTGTGTGTGTGTGTGTGTGTGTGTGTGTGTGAGAGAGAGAGAGAGAGAGAGAGAGAGAGAGAGTTAGATATCATAGCATATATCTTTGTGCAGGCACACACACACACACACACACACACACACAGAGAGAGAGAGAGAGAGAGAGAGAGAGAGAGAGAGAGAGAGAGAGAGAAACAAATACACGCGCATACGTTTATCCTTATTATTATTACTGTGAAGTGCTGTGGCGAAAATTGATGTAAAATATAAAGATAAAAACCACAGCAAAGAAAAGGACAAGCAAAAGACAAGGTACGGGGAAAGAAAACGGTGTATGTATGTATGTATGTATGTAGTACCACATAAAAATGTATGTATGTATGTATGTAGTACCACATAAAAATGTATGTATGTATGTATGTAGTACCACATAAAAATGTATGTATGTATGTATGTAGTACCACATAAAAATGTCTGTCTGTATGTAGGTATGAAGAGGAAACAAAACAAATGAAAGAAAAGCACTCAAACACCTTTACAGATTCCATCCGTCACTAAATTAGATAGATATATGTATATACATACATACATCCGCACTGGGAGCAAAGCAAGCGTACGTATGAGACAGCAGCACAACCTGTATGTAAAAAATTTAAAAGATAAAAAATTAAAAATAAAAAAGTGTGGAGAAGGAAAAAGAAAAGAAAAGAAAAAAAGACAACACCAGATTGAACAGCCACTGATTAAACGACCAAACGACAAGCTGGTTGCCATGGTGACAAAGTACAACTCCCCTCATTGTTGCCACAGAGAGAGGGGGGAAAGATACAGAGAGAGAGGGGGGAGAGAGAGAGGGAGGGAGAGAGAGAGAGGAGGGGAGAGAGGGGGAGAGAGAGAGAGAAGAAGGGACAGAGAGGGAGAGAGGGAAGGAGAGAGAGAGAGGGGGGAGAGATATATATATAGAGAGAGGGGGGAGAGAGAGAGGGAGAGAGAGAGGGAGGGAGGGAGAGAGAGGGAGGGAGAGAGGGAAGGAGAGAGAGAGGGGGGAGATATATATATATATATATACATATATAGAGAGAGAGAGGGAGAGAGAAAAGAAGTGAAGAGAAGAGATGGATTGGTGGGTGGGTAGAGGGGACAGTGAGGAGGCTGGGAGGTGTGTGGAGGCGTGGGGGGTGGGGGTGCTGTGTGTGTAGGGGAGGGGGAGAGTTTCGTTAGTAAGGAGGTAGGGATTGTGTGTAGGGGAGGGGGAGAGTTTCGTTAGTAAGGAGGTAGGGATTGTGTGTAGGGGAGGGGGAGAGTTTCGTTAGTAAGGAGGTAGGGATTGTGTGTAGGGAAGGGGAGAGTTTCGTTAGTAAGGAGGTAGGGATTGTGTGTAGGGGAGGGGGAGAGTTTCGTTAGTAAGGAGGTAGGGACTGTGTGTAGGGGAGGGGGAGAGTTTCGTCAATAAGGAGGTAGGGGTTGTGTGTAGGGGAGGGGGAGAGTTTCGTTAGTAAGGAGGTAGGGATTGTGTGTAGGGGAGGGGGAGAGTTTCGTTAGTAAGGAGGTAGGGGCTGTGTGTAGGGGAGGGTGAGAGTTTCATTAGTAAGGAGGTAGGGATTGTGTGTAGGGGAGGGGGAGAGTTTCGTTAGAAAGGAGGTAGGGGCTGTGTGTAGGGGAGGGGGAGAGTTTCGTTAGTAAGGAGGTAGGGATTGTGTGTAGGGGAGGGGGAGAGTTTCGTCAGTAAGGAGGTAGGGGTTGTGTGTAGGGGAGGGGGAGAGTTTCGTTAGTAAGGAGGTAGGGGTTGTGTGTAGGGGAGGGGGAGAGTTTCGTCAGTAAGGAGGTAGGGGCTGTGTGTAGGGGAGGGTGAGAGTTTCGTTAGTAAGGAGGTAGGGATTGTGTGTAGGGGAGGGGGAGAGTTTCATTAGTAAGGAGGTAGGGATTGTGTGTAGGGGAGGGGGAGAGTTTCGTTAGTAAGGAGGTAGGGATTGTGTGTAGGGGAGGGGGAGAGTTTCGTTAGTAAGGAGGTAGGGATTGTGTGTAGGGGAGGGGGAGAGTTTCGTTAGTAAGGAGGTAGGGGCTGTGTGTAGAGGAGGGGGAGAGTTTCGTTAGTAAGGAGGTAGGGGTTGTGTGTAGGGGAGGGGGAGAGTTTCGTCAGTAAGGAGGTAGGGGCTGTGTGTAGGGGAGGGGGAGAGTTTCGTTAGTAAGGAGGTAGGGGCTGTGTGTAGGGGAGGGGGAGAGTTTTGTTAGTAAGGAGGTAGGGATTGTGTGTAGGGGAGGGGGAGAGTTTCGTTAGTAAGGAGGTAGGGGTGCTGTGTGTAGGGGAGGGGGAGAGTTTCGTTAGTAAGGAGGTAGGGGCTGTGTGTAGGGGAGGGGGAGAGTTTCGTTAGTAAGGAGGTAGGGATTGTGTGTAGGGGAGGGGGACAGTTTCGTTAGTAAGGAGGTAGGGGCTGTGTGTAGGGGAGGGGGAGAGTTTCGTTAGTAAGGAGGTAGGGACTGTGTGTAGGGGAGGGGGAGAGTTTGATTAGTAAGGAGGTAGGGGTGCTGGGTGTAGGGGAGGGGGAGAGTTTCATTAGTAAGGAGGTAGGGACTGTGTGTAGGGGAGGGGGAGAGTTTCGTCAGTAAGGAGGTAGGGGTTGTGTGTAGGGGAGGGGGAGAGTTTTGTTAGTAAGGAGGTAGGGGCTGTGTGTAGGGGAGGGGGAGAGTTTCGTTAGTAAGGAGGTAGGGGTGCTGGGTGTAGGGGAGGGGGAGAGTTTCATTAGTAAGGAGGTAGGGGTGCTGGGTGTAGGGGAGGGGGAGAGTTTCATTAGTAAGGAGGTAGGGACTGTGTGTAGGGGAGGGGGAGAGTTTCGTCAGTAAGGAGGTAGGGGTTGTGTGTAGGGGAGGGGGAGAGTTTTGTTAGTAAGGAGGTAGGGGCTGTGTGTAGGGGAGGGGGAGAGTTTCGTTAGTAAGGAGGTAGGGATTGTGTGTAGGGGAGGGGGGGAGTTTCATTAGTAAGGAGGCAGGGATTGTGTGTAGGGGAGGGGGAGAGTTTCGTTAGTAAGGAGGTAGGGACTGTGTGTAGGGGAGGGGGAGAGTTTCGTTAGTAAGGAGGTAGGGGCTGTGCGTAGGGGAGGGGGAGAGTTTCGTTAGTAAGGAGGTAGGGGCTGTGTGTAGGGGAGGGGGAGAGTTTCGTTAGTAAGGAGGTAGGGGCTGTGTGTAGGGGAGGGGGAGAGTTTCGTTAGTAAGGAGGTAGGGACTGTGTGTAGGGGAGGGGGAGAGTTTCGTTAGTAAGGAGGTAGGGGTTGTGTGTAGGGGAGGGGGAGAGTTTCGTTATTAAGGAGGTAGGGATTGTGTGTAGGGGAGGGGGACAGTTTCGTTAGTAAGGAGGTAGGGGCTGTGTGTAGGGGAGGGGGAGAGTTTCGTTAGTAAGGAGGTAGGGATTGTGTGTAGGGGAGAGGGAGAGTTTCGTTAGTAAGGAGGTAGGGGCTGTGTGTAGGGGAGGGGGAGAGTTTCGTTAGTAAGGAGGTAGGGGCTGTGTGTAGGGGAGGGGGAGAGTTTCGTTAGTAAGGAGGTAGGGGCTGTGTGTAGGGGAGGGGGAGAGTTTCGTTAGTAAGGAGGTAGGGGTTGTGTGTAGGGGAGGGGGACAGTTTCGTTAGTAAGGAGGTAGGGGCTGTGTGTAGGGGAGGGGGAGAGTTTCGTTAGTAAGGAGGTAGGGGTTGTGTGTAGGGGAGGGGGAGAGTTTCGTTAGTAAGGAGGTAGGGGCTGTGTGTAGGGGAGGGGGAGAGTTTCGTTAGTAAGGAGGTAGGGGCTGTGTGTAGGGGAGGGGGAGAGTTTCGTTAGTAAGGAGGTAGGGGTTGTGTGTAGGGGAGGGGGTGAGTTTCGTTAGTAAGGAGGTAGGGGCTGTGTGTAGGGGAGGGGGTGAGTTTCGTTAGTAAGGAGGTAGGGGCTGTGTGTAGGGGAGGGGGAGAGTTTCGTTAGTAAGGAGGTAGGGGCTGTGTGTAGGGGAGGGTGAGAGTTTCGTTAGTAAGGAGGTAGGGATTGTGTGTAGGGGAGGGGGAGAGTTTCGTTAGTAAGAAGGTAGGGGTGCTGTGTGTATAGGGGAGGGGGAGAGTTTCGTTAGTAAGGAGGTAGGGATTGTGTGTAGGGGAGGGGGAGAGTTTCGTTAGTAAGGAGGTAGGGATTGTGTGTAGGGGAGGGGGAGAGTTTCGTTAGTAAGGAGGTAGGGATTGTGTGTAGGGGAGGGGGAGAGTTTCGTTAGTAAGGAGGTAGGGATTGTGTGTAGGGGAGGGGGAGAGTTTCGTTAGTAAGGAGGTAGGGGTTGTGTGTAGGGGAGGGGGAGAGTTTCGTTAGTAAGGAGGGAGGGATTGTGTGTAGGGGAGGGGGAGAGTTTCGTTAGTAAGGAGGTAGGGATTGTGTGTAGGGGAGGGGGAGAGTTTCGTTAGTAAGGAGGGAGGGATTGTGTGTAGGGGAGGGGGAGAGTTTCGTTAGTAAGGAGGTAGGGACTGTGTGTAGGGGAGGGGGAGAGTTTCATTAGTAAGGAGGTAGGGGCTGTGTGTAGGTGGAGGGGGAGAGTTTCGTTAGTAAGGAGGTAGGGGCTGTGTGTAGGGGAGGGTGAGAGTTTCGTTAGTAAGGAGGTAGGGATTGTGTGTAGGGGAGGGGGAGAGTTTCATTAGTAAGGAGGTAGGGGCTGTGTGTAGGGGAGGGGGAGAGTTTCGTTAGTAAGGAGGTAGGGGCTGTGTGTAGGGGAGGGTGAGAGTTTCGTTAGTAAGGAGGTAGGGATTGTGTGTAGGGGAGGGGGAGAGTTTCGTTAGTAAGAAGGTAGGGGTGCTGTGTGTATAGGGGAGGGGGAGAGTTTCGTTAGTAAGGAGGTAGGGATTGTGTGTAGGGGAGGGGGAGAGTTTCGTTAGTAAGGAGGGAGGGATTGTGTGTAGGGGAGGGGGAGAGTTTCGTTAGTAAGGAGGTAGGGACTGTGTGTAGGGGAGGGGGAGAGTTTCATTAGTAAGGAGGTAGGGGCTGTGTGTAGGTGGAGGGGGAGAGTTTCGTTAGTAAGGAGGTAGGGACTGTGTGTAGGGGAGGGGGAGAGTTTCGTTAGTAAGGAGGTAGGGGCTGTGTGTAGGGGAGGGGGAGAGTTTCGTTAGTAAGGAGGTAGGGGTGCTGTGTGTAGGGAAGGGGGAGAGTTTCGTTAGTAAGGAGGTAGGGGCTGTGTGTAGGTGGAGGGGGAGAGTTTCGTTAGTAAGGAGGTAGGGGCTGTGTGTAGGGGAGGGTGAGAGTTTCGTTAGTAAGGAGGTAGGGATTGTGTGTAGGGGAGGGGGAGAGTTTCATTAGTAAGGAGGTAGGGGTGCTGTGTGTAGGGGAGGGGGAGAGTTTCGTTAGTAAGGAGGTAGGGGTTGTGTGTAGGGGAGGGGGAGAGTTTCGTTAGTAAGGAGGTAGGGGTTGTGTGTAGGGGAGGGGGAGAGTTTCGTTAGTAAGGAGGTAGGGATTGTGTGTAGGGGAGGGGGAGAGTTTCGTTAGTAAGGAGGTAGGGACTGTGTGTAGGGGAGGGGGAGAGTTTCGTTAGTAAGGAGGTAGGGATGTGGATTGTGGGATGACTGGCTGGATGAGTGGGATCAAGTTGTGGGTGGAAGGGGTTAGGGGGGTGAGGGGGAGGTAGAAGTGAGAGGAACACGGTACTGTTTTTTTTGTTTGTTTGTTTGTTTTGTTTTGTTTTTATATTGACTTAGCAGACGGAACGCGTTGAAAGAAAGACATTCACTTTATTAAATAATCAATCAATCAATCAAAAACACTTTATTAATCCACATGGAAATTAAGTTGTGCAATCACAGGCTCATTGTAAACACTGGCATAAAATCATGCGCAACATAAGAAGAGATTAAAACTAGTCAAATAAGAATTCCCAATAGCTGACGATATACTAACCCCCCCCACCCCCCACCCCCCCCCCACTCACACTCATGTTAAGACAATAGGGTATTGCACAACAATATTAACAAATGAAAACATCCAACAAAAAAAGGGTATAAGATTACTAAAAATGACATGCGCGCACGCACGCACACACACCCACCCACACACCCACCCACACACACACACACACACACGTTAAGACCATAAGGTATTGTACAACAATACATAAATAAAAACATCAAGGGAATAAATCGTATATATAAGTAAAATGCACACACACACACACACACACACACACACACACACACACACACACACACACACACACACTCACTCACACACACACAAACAACGTATGCATGCACATAACATATGTCACGCCAATAAGATTAGAACATTAACATTAAGATACATGAAATCCAAGTAAAATAAGAAAATATTTTAAAATCACTTCCGATCACACACACACACAAATGCTTGCTTGCCCGTGCTCACCCGCTCAGTCCCACATGCACGCATAATGTCTGCTCCCATACACTCGTCTGCTGGTGAAGTTCAGGTGTTGCTGTGGCGAGGGGGCTTGGGGGGTGGGAGGGTTCACTTAGTGTATTGGATGTTTTGATTGTGTGCGCGAATGGCTGTAGGAATAAATGAATTAATGTATCGAGATGTTCTTGCGCGTGGAGCTCTAAACCTACCACTTATGTCTGACCTTCTGCTATTAATGTCATCATGTAGTGGGTGTCTTACGTCGGTCAAAATTGTTATTAGTCTGTCAGTCAGTTTTCTATTGTGCATGTCGCTAAAGGTGTCTTGTCTTATACCCACCACCCCACCCGCTTTCCTAATGACTTTTTCCAACCTGTCTTTGTCATGTTTGGTCAGGTTTCCCCCCCAGCACACGGCTCCGTATGTTAAAACACTACAGACAACAGATGTGTAAAACATTTGGAGCATCTGCTTGCATACATTAAAAGATTTCATTTTTCTAAGACAGTACATGCGACTGTTGCTCTTTTTAATGAGTGCAGTTGAGTTTTCATTCCAAGACAGCTTATTGTCGATTATCACACCGAGATATTTGTATGAGTCTACTTGTTCGACCACTTCATTTTTTGTGATGATTTTACTTAAAGTTGATTAGCACGAGCCTGCAAAAACACCGTGTCGCCACTGAGCGCAGCGCCACCACTAATAAAGGTGAAGGAAAGAACGGAGATTGTAAAAGAGCTCGGTATTCCAAGTATGATAGATAGGAGGTATGAAGAGAGAGACAGACAGACAGACAGAGAGACAGACAGAGACAGAGACAGACAGACAGAGACACACATGGAGACACAGAGAGAGAGGTAGTTCAAGAGAGAGAAAGAGGTAGAGAGACAGACATACAGAGACAGAGACAGAGACAGAGAGACAGACAGAGACAGACAGACAGACAGACAGACAGACAGAGACGCACATGGAGACACAGAGAGAGAGGTAGTTCAAGAGAGAGAAAGAGGTAGAGAGACAGACAGACAGAGACAGAGACACACACACAGAAGAACGTAGATGGTTGGTATTGAGCGAGATCTGTGTAGATTACGAAAGATAGAAGTAGGGAGTGAGGAAGGAGGGAGGGAGGGAGTGAGGAAGGAGGGAGTGAGGAAGGAGGGAGGGAGGGAGGAGGGAGGAGGGAGGGAGGAAGGAGGGAGTGAGGAAGGAGGGAGGAGGGAGGGAGGAAGGAGGGAGTGAGGAAGGAGGGAGGGAGGAAGGAGGGAGTGAGGAAGGAGGGAGGGAGGAAGGAGGGAGTGAGGAAGGAGGGAGGGAGGAAGGAGGGAGTGAGGAAGGAGGGAGGAGGGAGGGAGGAAGGAGGGAGTGAGGAAGGAGGGAGGGAGGAAGGAGGGAGTGAGGAAGGAGGGAGGGAGGAAGGAGGGAGTGAGGAAGGAGGGAGTGAGGAAGGAGGGAGGGAGGGAGGGAGGGAGAGGAAGAGAGAGAGAGAGCGGAGTCCGATGAAAGGGAGAGAAAAAAAGGAAGGGGGGGGGGAGTGAGGGAGACAGAGAGAGAAAGGGATATAAAGACAGGAAGGTGTGTGTATGTGGGCGGGGGGTGGGGTCGGGACGGGCGGGGGGAGGGGAGCGTGGAAAAGAGAGAAAGAGACACAGTGAGAGAAAGACAGATAACAGACAGATAAAGACAAGAGGTAGAGAAAGAGATAGAAAGAGAGGCATATCAAGGGAGGGAGAGAATGAAAGAGAGAGAGAGAAAGAGAGGGGGGGAGAGAGAGTCGGGTGTGTACACTGATTTTTGGAGCAGTGGGTGTGTAGAGATGTAGGTTCTGTCCGGTCCATCAACCTGTCTGTTTGAGTGATGGCAGCTGTCAAGCCACAAAATAAATGGTCAACACCCCTACCCCCGTCCTTCCTTACTGCACTGATCACCTTACTTTGCTTCGTGATGTCTTTGAATCTGATCGCTTTCATATGTATTTGTATTGTATTTGTATTTGTAGTACTCTTTTTATCACAACAAGATTTCTCTGTGTGAAATTCGGGCTGCTCTTTCCAGGGAGAGCGCGTCGCTATACTGAAGGCACCACCTGTGTGTGTGTGTGTGTGTGTGTGTGTGTGTGTGTGTGTGTGTGTGTGTGTGTGTGTGTGTGTGTGTGTGTTTCTGACTGCAATTTTATTTGTTTTCCTATCGGAGTGGAATTTTCAACAGAACTTTGCCAGGGACAACCCTTTCGTTGCTGTGGGTTCTTTTACGTGCGCTAAATGCATGCTGCACATGGTTTATCGTCCTATCCGAATAACTATCCAGTATGCATGTATATTTCATCGTTCTCCATTTTGCCTTGGTATTCCACGTTAATCAATCTTACCGCACTTTTGTTGCCACATCACTATTTTTGGTCTCACTCTTATTGCGTCTGTCTCTTTCGCCTCTCCTCAGTCGCTTTAACAGCTGTTTTAATCTGATGTAGATAGTATTCATTTAGTTTCAAAATGCTTTCAAAACACAAGTTTCAAGTTTTCAAGTTTTAATAATCCTTTCTCTCCTATTGCAAAAAAATGTTTTCATGCCCAGAACAAAGATTTCTAAATACACAACAATGTCACATAAAAGTTGAGAAAACACAAATGTCTTTTAAATCCAAAAGTGTAGCTAGGCAACATTTGCAAATCTAATCATCTTACTTACAGCTAAAATGACAAGCACAGAGAATTCGACAAGATAACAAGAGAGTTGTAACTGAAGTCCTGTCGTAATACACATTTTGCACATTGAAAGAAAAAGGCAGAATGGAGACAGACACAAGACAAGACGTCTATCCGCCAACACACAGTCCCTCAGGGTCTGTCTGGTTTCAATCCCGCTCTCGCTCTTTCTCACTGGAAAATCAAACTCAGCGTCTAGTCGTTGGGATGGGACGATAAACCGAGGTCCTGTGTACATGCAGCATGCAGTTGGCGCACTGAAAAAGAACCCACGGCAACGAGAGTGTTGTCTTCTGACAGAATTCTGTAGAAGAAATCCACTGACAAGTACACACACACACACACACACACACACACACACACACACACACACACACACACACACACACACACACACACACACACACACACACAAAAGCAAAAGAAAATGCATGCACTCCAAGGCCTGACTAAGCACGTTGGGTCACGCTGCTGGTCAGGCATCTGCCTAGCAGATGTGGTGTGGCGTGTATGGATTTGTCCGAACGCAGTGACGTCTTCTCAGGAGACTGAAACTGGAACTAAACTATGCACTACACCAGCCTCGTCTTCCGAAATGACAGGTAGAGAAGAAAATAAATGATTGGGTTTTTTTCTAATTTCTTTTGTGGAAACTAATATCAGTATCAGTATCAGTTACTCAAGGAGTCGTCACTGCGTTCGGACAAATCCATATACGCTACACCAAATCTGCAAAGCAGATGCCTGACCACGGAGCAGCGTAACCCAACGCACTTAGTCAGGCCCTGAGGAAAAAAATATATACAGAATAAATAAATGAATGAATAAACAAATAAAATAAATATGAATAATGAAAATAAATAAACAGATAAATGAATAAGTAGACAAATAAATGAATAGATAACTTTTTTTAAAGGTCAGACACGGGAAACATTCCAAATGGAATCATTTCTGGTGTAACTTGTTCTTGACGCTGCAGCAATGTGTAGGCCTGAAATATAGTGTTCAGGACAGGTTGTATTTCTGCATCTTTCTGTCTGATTCTTTTTACCTTTTTTTTTCCCGATGTGTGCTTGTTTGTGCATTTCATCTTTTCTTTTCTTTTTTTCTGTCTTTTTTTTCTTCTTGTTCTTTTTCAAATTTCATTCTGTTAATCTTATTCGACACTGTCCAAATCTCAGCGTTTTTATTGAAATCAGTGCGCGCGTGCACATGTGTCTGTGTGTCTGTCTGTCTGTGTGTATGTGTGTGTGTGTGTGTGTAAGTGCGTGTGCACGCCTGTGTGAGTGTGTGAGTGAGTGTGTGTGTGTGTGTGTGTGTGTGTGTGTGTGTGTGTGTGTGTGTGTGTGCGTGTGTGTGTGCGCGCGCGCTCGTGATAATGATAAGGATATTCATATATAGCGCCGATTCTCAGTAGGAGACCAAGCTCTAAGCGCTTTACAAACACCGAGTTATTTGCACAGGCTGCCTACCTGGGTAGAGCCGACTGACGGCTGTGTGTGTGTGTGTGTGTGTGTGTGTGTGTGTGTGTGTGTGTGTGTCCTTTATCAAAATCATTGTCACCACCCCCTCCCCATTACCACCGAAGATTACACGAACATTGCAGTCTGACAACAAATAATACCTAGCTCGTCTAACAACAAATAATACCTAGCTCGTCTAACAACAAATAATACCCAATTCGTTCTCGAACAGGAAAGATTCGAACATGAACCTCTCAAGTGCATGGCTGTGCTTGGCTTTTCTGCACCTTCATTGAGAAATCGCCAATGCAAGGGAAGTAATAAAAGAAAAACCCTTTGACCGATATCTTTACATAATGATCTGTTGGGTTATCTGTCTTGTGAGCCAAATCGTTTTAGCTCGAAAGATAGACAGACAGATAGACAGACAGACGGTTAGATCGATAGATAGACAGATAGATAGATAGATAGATAGATGCAGGCAAACAGACAGACAGACAGACAAACATACAGGCAAAACAGTCACACACGCCTGAACACACACACACACTCTCTCTCTCTCTCTGTCACACACACACACACACACACACACACACAACACACAACAACAACAACAACAACAACAACAACAACGAAATGTCATCAACACGGCAATATCCACAGAAACAAAAGCATCCGTGGAAACACATTTCTTCTGCTTCTTCTTCTTTTTCTACTTCTTCCTCTACTACTTCTTCAACTTCTTCGTCTTCTGCTACTGCCTCCTCTTCTTCTGCTACTACTGCATCTTCTTCTACTTCTTCTTCTATTTCTACTACTACTTCTTCTATTATTTCTTCTTCTGCTTGTCAGTACTACTTCTTCCACTTCTTCTCCTTCTTCTACTTCTACTTCTTCTTCTTCGTCTTCTACTTCTCTCCTTCGTTTTCTGACCAGATCCTCCAAATTCAGCCTGACGTCAACAGCACACAAAAGACATGGCCCACTTACCCTCTGTCCTGTCTTCATCAGGCAGCCCAGACACATGGCTGCTCTCTGGGAGTCCCAAGAAAGAACGGTGAGGAGGGTGATGTGATCCAGTCACACACACACACACACACACACACACACACACACACACACACACACACACACACACACACACACACACACACACACACACACACACACACACGGCTGAAGACCAGGTACGTTTGGGCGTCAGTACTGAGGGACTCTGAACAACAACCCAGACAGCGATGTCTATCAACTCCTAATTCTCTCTGTCTCTCCCTCGAACAGCAAGACGCTCCTTGGTAAAGGTGAAAAACGTCGTCCTTGATGAAAGAAGAAGAAAAAATCTCTGTGTGTATGTGTGTGTGTGTGTGTGTGTGTGTGTGTGTGTGTGTGTGTGTGTGTGTGTGTGTGTGTGTGTGTGTGTGTGAAGGTTGAATCAACAGTTTAGAAACTCAGTGCTGTATCCGGGCGTAGAAATGATCAAGCTGAACAGGCTGTGATAAAGGATTATTTACAGGCCCAGTCCCGTTTCACTGAAGAAAACTCATCTTCGGAAGCAGCAAGTCGTTCTCTCTGATAATGATGTAAACCTTTCACATAGCAATCCTTAGTGCACCCTATTGCTTCCAGACGTCACACGCGAGTTTTCCGTCAGCGTACTATGTGAAATGTAGCGGGGGAAAATACGCAGAAAAAAACACCACTTCTGTCAATGGGATGTTATTACAGTGAGTATAGACTGGTCTTCCTGGCGTGTTCTAATCATGTTCAAACGCACTTGATAAATATTGGGAATTCCGAGTACGCATAAAATGCAGCGGAAAAATACAACCTCCAATGTATCGTGGAAAAAAAGAATACAAAATAAAATACTTCTGTTAATAGTATGTTACTAGCAATTGTA
>NC_134891.1:17065697-17073197 GCF_041734735.1 Babylonia areolata
GACAGAGAGAGACAGAGAGAGAGAGAGAGAGAGAGAGAGAGAGAGAGAGAGTCAAACAATACAAACAAGCTCCACATGCTGCGTGTTGTCGTTCGTTCCTCTTCAGCAAGAATTCATGTGTTTCTGCAGGGACAGCCAGAAAAAACATGTTCTTGTCTCTTGTTTGATGTGGTGAAGGTCTCTCTCTCTCTCATAGAAAGACAGGTAGGCGAGTGTGTGTGTGCGTGCGTGTGTGTGTGTGTGTGTGTGTGTGTGTGTGTGTGTGTGTGTGTGTGTGTGTGTGTGCACTGCACACGCAGCTTTTATGAAAATTTGGAATCTTCTTGGGATCTTCAGTAGGACGAAAATGCCACGAATGCTTTACTGGAATTTGACATTTGAGCGAATATATGACGAATACGTTCAGTTCTAAACCTTTCAGCGTCCAGAACAAGATAAGAAAGGCGGGCAGGTTTTCCTATTTCAAACTTACCAATACAGTACAGTGGAATACAGTGCAGCACAGCACAGTAAAATACAATGTAGTACAGTACAACACAAGGGAACACAGCACAGCACAGCCCAGCACAGCCCAGCACAGCACAGTACAACACAGGCACAGCACAGCAAAACACAGCATAGCACAGCAAAACACAGCACAGCACAACACAACACAGTACAGCATAGTACAGCACAGCTCATGAAACACAGTATAGTACAGCACAGCACAACACACAACACTATATAACACAGCACAGCCAGCAAAACCCAAAACACTAATACCAGCACAGAAACACCAACATAAAACACAGAAAGCCAAACACAACACTTTTAAACCACCAGACGCACCCCAACATATATAAAAAGCAACACAACAACAAACTATTAAACGCACAGCACACCCAAAAATAATAAACCACCAGAAAGCACAACACCAACATAAAAACCCCACGCACAGAAAGCAAAACAACATTTTTAAAAAAGCACCCGCAAAAACAACCACTAAACCCCAACGACCACCCCATTCCGCCCAAAACCCCCAACCTATCCAGACCAAACACCCCAAACACAAACCCCAATCACAGACCCCAAAAACCTTTAAAACCGCCGAAAACAACAACCTATAAAACCAAAACCGACAACCCAACACAAATAAACAAGCACCCAAAAAAAACCAAAAAACCAAACAACCCCCCCCCAAAACCACGTAAAAAACACAGACACACCACACCACAACAGAAAACACCCAGCCCCGCCAACACAGCACAACACTATATAACACAGCACAGCACAAACACACAACACTGTATAACACAGCACAGCACAGAACAGCACAGCACAACACTATATAACACAGCACAGCACAACACACAACACTGTATAACACAGCACAGCACAGAACAGCACAGCACAACACTATATAACACAGCACAGCACAACACACAACACTGTATAACACAGCACAGCACAGAACAGCACAGCACAACACTATATAACACAGCACAGCACAACACACAACACTATATAACACAGCACAGCACAACACACAACCACTGTATAACACAGCACAGCACAACACACAACACTATATAACACAGCACAGCACAACACACAACACTGTATAACACAGCACAGCATAGCACAACAACAACACTATATAACACAGCACAGCACAGCACACAACACTATATAACACAACACAGCACAACACAGCACAGCACACAACACTATATAACACAGCACAGCACAACACACAACACTATATAACACAGCACAGCACAGCACACAACACTATATAACACAGCACAGCACAACACACAACACTATATAACACAACACAGCACAACACAGCACAGCACACAACACTATATAACACAACACAGCACAGCACACAACACTATATAACACAGCACAGCACAACACTATATAACACAACACAGCACAGCACACAACACTATATAACACAACACAGCACAGCACACAACACTATATAACACAGCACAGCACAACACACAACACTATATAACACAACACAGCACAACACAACACAACACAGCACAACACAGCACAACACAACACAGCACAGCACAGCACAGCACAGCACAGCACAACACAACACAGCACAGCACAGCACAACACAACACAGCACAGCACAGCACAGCACAACACAACACAACACAGCACAGCACAGCACAACACAACACAGCACAGCACAGCACAGCACAACACAACACAGCACAGCACAGCACAGCACAACACAACACCAACACAGCACAACACAGCACAACACAACACAGCACAGCACAGCACAGCACAGCACAGCACAACACAGCACAACACAACACAGCACAGCACAACACAACACAGCACAGCACAGCACAGCACAGCACAGCACAGCACAGCACAACACAACACAGCACAGCACAGCACCAACACAGCACAGCACAACACAACACAGCACAACACAGCACAGCACAGCACAGCACAGCACAGCACAGCACAGTACAGCACAGCACAACACAACACAGCACAGCACAACACAGCACAGCACAACACAACACAGCACAACACAACACAACACAACACAGCACAGCACAGCACAGCACAGCACAGCACAACACAGCACAGCACAGCACAGCACAACACAGCACAGCACAGCACAACACAGCACAGCACAACACAACACAGCACAACACAACACAACACAGCACAGCACAGCACAGCACAGCACAGCACAGCACAGCACAGCACAGCACAGCACAGCACAACACAGCACAGCACAACACAGCACAACACAGCACAACACAGTCACCACGGCGCAACAAGACGGGAGATCAGTGGAGGGGGGTAAGGGGGAAGAATCGGGGTGGGAGGAGAGTGGGGGGAGGGGGCAGGGTGGGTGTGGGAGGGGGAAGGATGAGGACTTTCACTCCACAGGAACGGACCTCGAAATGGGACTGAGTGAGTTCTATGTCCAGGAAATGTTTGTTGAAGTCAGGGAAATGCTAATGACAAGTCAGGGAAATGTTAAAGGTAAGTCAGGGAAATGTTAATGACAAGTCAGGGAAATGTTAAAGGTAAGCCAGGGAACTGTTAAAGGTGAGTCAGGGAAATGTTAAAGGTAAGTCAGGGAACTGTTAAAGGTGAGTCAGGGAAATGTTAAAGGTAAGTCAGGGAAATGCTAATGACAAGTCAGGGAAATGTTAAAGGTAAGTCAGGGAAATGCTAATGACAAGTCAGGGAAATGTTAAAGGTAAGTCAGGGAAATGTTAAAGGTAGGTCAGGGAAATGTTAAAGGTAAGCCAGGGAACTGTTTAAGGTGAGTCAGGGAAATGTTAAAGGTAAGTCAGGGAAATGCTAATGACAAGTCAGGGAAATGTTAAAGGTAAGTCAGGGAAATGCTAATGACAAGTCAGGGAAATGTTAAAGGTAAGTCAGGGAAATGTTAAAGGTAGGTCAGGGAAATGTTAAAGGTAAGCCAGGGAAATGTTTAAGGTGAGTCAGGGAAATGTTAAAGGTAAGCCAGGGAAATGTTTAAGGTGAGTCAGGGAAATGTTAAAGGTAAGTCAGGGAAATATTAATGACAAGTCAGGGAAATGTTAAAGGTAAGCCAGGGAAATGTTAAAGGTAGGTCAGGGAAATGTTAAAGGTACAGGGAAATGTTAAAGGCAGGTCAGGGAAATGTTAATGGTCCCACCACAGCCTTATACGGCCATCCAGGGCAGTGATTAATGTTCATAATCGTGATGACGATGATGACCACAATTATCCTCCTCCTCCTCCTCCTCCTCCTCCTCCTCCTAATTAACAATGACAACAACAACAACCGAAAAAGGCGTGTTCCTAGCTATTGCACTCATAATCATACTATAGAAGGAGAATAATGCTATAGCTATTACACTCATAGTCATGCCATATAATGATGATAATGCTGTAGCTATCACCACTCATAATCACACTATAATTATAATGATGATAATGCTATTTCATGATTATACCAACCAGTCTCACCTGGATGACACTGATCACTCCAAACATTGATCAACACCGTGCTCAGTTCAAAACAGATCGAAATCTCTTTTCACCTTTTTCAGTTCCCAGCTACACACACAAACACACACCATAGTATAATATTTTTGTTTGTTTGTTGTTGTTGTTGTTGTTTAAATACAAGCTGGCACACGCACAGACACACACACACAGACACACACAATTCTCCAGACTTTGAATAATACAGCGCGTTCAGTCTGGAGCACACGAGCCAAGTAGCAGCCACTTCTGCAGCTGATTCCAGCCCGGCATGGCATCAGCATGCTTGTTTCCTTTTTGTCTCAATGGTCCGTCCGTGCACTTTGTAGGTTTGGGGTTTTTTTCCCTCCTTTTTATTCCCTTTTTTCACCAGACCTCTCTCTCTCTCTCTCTCTCTCTCTCTCTCTCTCTCACTCAAACGCAACCAGGTACTCAAGAGCCTAAAGAAACGGAACAGCCAATGGGATGGGTACATACATACATACATACATACATACATACATTCATACGACCCCTGCCGGGGAAAGCGGGAGTTTCTGTCATGAGAGATAACCACCAACTCGCCAGTACCGTTGACAGGGTGAACCTGCACCCAGCATGCCCTCCCTTTGCTGCTGGGGGAATTGGGGCGGAGGTGAGGGAGGGGGCTGAACAGCGCTACCTGCAGTGGCTGTGGCTGTGGTGTGGTGTGGTGTGGTGTGGCTGTGGTGTGGTGTGCTGTGGTGTGGTGTGGCTGTGGTGTGGCTGTGGCTGTGGTGTGGCTGTGGTGTGGTGTGGTGTGGTGTGGCTGTGGTGTGGTGTGGCTGTGGTGTGGTGTGGCTGTGGTGTGGTGTGGCTGTGGTGTGGCTGTGGTGTGGTGTGGTGTGGTGTGGTGTGGCTGTGGCTGTGGTGTGGTGTGGCTGTGGTGTGGTGTGGCTGTGGTGTGGTGTGGTGTGGTGTGGTGTGGTGTGGCTGTGGTGTGGTGTGGTGTGGTGTGGCTGTGGTGTGGTGTGGTGTGGTGTGGCTGTGGTGTGGTGTGGTGTGGCTGTGGTGTGGTGTGGTGTGGTGTGGTGTGGCTGTGGTGTGGTGTGGCTGTGGTGTGGCTGTGGTGTGGTGTGGCTGTGGTGTGGCTGTGGTGTGGTGTGGTGTGGCTGTGGTGTGGTGTGGCTGTGGTGTGGCTGTGGTGTGGTGTGGCTGTGGTGTGGCTGTGGTGTGGTGTGGCTGTGGTGTGGCTGTGGTGTGGCTGTGGTGTGGTGTGGCTGTGGTGTGGCTGTGGTGTGGTGTGGTGTGGTGTGGCTGTGGTGTGGCTGTGGTGTGGCTGTGGCTGTGGCTGTGGTGTGGTGTGGTGTGGCTGTGGTGTGGCTGTGGTGTGGCTGTGGTGTGGTGTGGTGTGGCTGTGGTGTGGCTGTGGTGTGGTGTGGCTGTGGTGTGGCTGTGGTGTGGTGTGGCTGTGGTGTGGTGTGGTGTGGCTGTGGTGTGGCTGTGGTGTGGTGTGGTGTGGCTGTGGTGTGGCTGTGGTGTGGTGTGGCTGTGGTGTGGTGTGGTGTGGCTGTGGTGTGGTGTGGTGTGGCTGTGGTGTGGTGTGGCTGTGGTGTGGCTGTGGTGTGGTGTGGCTGTGGTGTGGTGTGGCTGTGGTGTGGCTGTGGTGTGGCTGTGGTGTGGTGTGGCTGTGGTGTGGTGTGGCTGTGGTGTGGCTGTGGTGTGGTGTGGCTGTGGTGTGGTGTGGTGTGGCTGTGGTGTGGCTGTGGTGTGGTGTGGTGTGGTGTGGCTGTGGTGTGGTGTGGTGTGGTGTGGCTGTGGTGTGGTGTGGCTGTGGTGTGGCTGTGGTGTGGTGTGGTGTGGTGTGGCTGTGGTGTGGCTGTGGCTGTGGTGTGGCTGTGGTGTGGTGTGGCTGTGGTGTGGTGTGGTGTGGTGTGGCTGTGGTGTGGTGTGGCTGTGGTGTGGCTGTGGTGTGGTGTGGTGTGGCTGTGGCTGTGGTGTGGTGTGGCTGTGGTGTGGCTGTGGTGTGGTGTGGCTGTGGTGTGGTGTGGCTGTGGTGTGGTGTGGTGTGGCTGTGGTGTGGTGTGGTGTGGCTGTGGTGTGGTGTGGCTGTGGTGTGGCTGTGGTGTGGTGTGGCTGTGGTGTGGCTGTGGTGTGGCTGTGGTGTGGTGTGGCTGTGGTGTGGCTGTGGTGTGGTGTGGCTGTGGTGTGGTGTGGCTGTGGTGTGGCTGTGGTGTGGTGTGGTGTGGTGTGGCTGTGGTGTGGCTGTGGTGTGGTGTGGCTGTGGTGTGGCTGTGGTGTGGTGTGGCTGTGGTGTGGTGTGGCTGTGGTGTGGCTGTGGTGTGGTGTGGTGTGGTGTGGCTGTGGTGTGGCTGTGGTGTGGTGTGGTGTGGTGTGGCTGTGGTGTGGTGTGGTGTGGCTGTGGTGTGGTGTGGCTGTGGTGTGGTGTGGCTGTGGCTGTGGTGTGGTGTGGCTGTGGTGTGGCTGTGGTGTGGCTGTGGTGTGGTGTGGCTGTGGTGTGGTGTGGTGTGGCTGTTGTTGCGAAGGCTGTAGTTGTGGCTGTTCATCATCATCATCACCACCATCTTCTTCTTCTTCTCCTTCAATTAGAGGAGTGAGTTGAAAGGCAGATGGAGGAGGAGGAAGAGGAGGATTGAGATCGCCCTATGGTTGGTTGAGTTGTGGTTCCGGTTGTGTGTGTGTGTGTGTGTGTGTGTGTGTGTGTGTGTGTGTGTGTATGTGTGTGTGAGAGAGAGAGACAGACAGACAGAGTGAGAGAGAGAGAGAGGAAGGGAGGGTGGGAGAGGAGGAGAGAGAGTGAGAGAGAGACAGAGAGAGGGAGGGAGAAGAAGAAGAAGGTTTAGCATTCTTATCACCATACCAGATCAACAGAAATACACTGAACTCGCACACACACACACACACACACACACACACACACACACACACACACACACACACACACACACACACACACACACACACACACACACACACACACACACACACACACACACACACAGGAAAAAAAATAATAAAGAGGGCATGCTCACTCATGGAGGCGGAGAGAAATTTGACGACTTGTATGATAAATACATTGATGGAGAGGCACTCTTGTATCCACATTGTGTGATAGATATATTGTATGGAGAGGCACTCTTGTATCCACATTGTGTGATAGATACATTGTATGGTGATAGATACATTGTATGGTGAGACACTCTTGTATCCACATTGTGTGATAGATACATTGTATGGTGATAGATACATTGTATGGTGATAGATACATTGTATGGTGAGACACTCTTATCTCCACATTGTGTGATAGATATATTGTATGGTGAGACACTCTTGTATCCACATTGTGTGATAGATATATTGTATGGTGAGACACTCTTGTATCCACATTGTGGGATAGATACATTGTATGGTGAGACACTCTTGTATCCACATTGTGTGATAGATATATTGTATGGAGAGGCACTCTTGTATCCACATTGTGTGATAGATACATTGTATGGTGAGACAATCCTG
>NC_134891.1:17078197-17088197 GCF_041734735.1 Babylonia areolata
AAGGTTGGTAGGAGGGGGGTGGAGGATGGGGAGAGGAGTGGGGTAAAGTTTGGTAGGGGGGGTGGAGGATGGGGAGAGGAGTGGGGTAAAGGTTGGAGGTAGGGGTGGAGGATGGGGGAGGAGTGGAGGTTGGGGTAAAGGTTGGTAGGAATGGGGGAGAGGAGGTGGGGTAAAGGTTGGTAGGGGTGGAGGATGGGAAGGAGAGTGGGGTAAAGGTTGGTAGAGGGTGGAGGATGGGGGAGAGGAGTGGGGTAAAGGTTGGTAGGTGGTGGAGGATGGGGAGGGAGTGGGGTAAAGGTTGGTAGGGTGGAGGATGGAGAGGAGTGGGTAAAGTTGTAGGGGAGATGGGAAGTGGGGTAAGGTGGTAGGAGGGGGTGGAGGATGGGGAGATGGAGTGGGGTAAAGGTTAGGTAGGGGTGGAGGATAGTGGGTAAAGGTTGTGAGGGGTGAAAAGGTTGGGTAAGTTGGATGGTGGGGGAGGATGGGTAAAGGTTGGAGAGGGGAGTGGGAGTGTGGTAAAGGTTGGTAGGGGTGGAGATGGGGATGAGTAGGTTTGGGTGGGGTAGGTAGGTTGGGTATGGAGGGGTGGAGGATGGGGAGAGAGTGGGGTAAGGTTGGTAGAGGTGGTGAGGATGGGGGATGAGTGGGGTAAAGGTTGGTAGGAGGGGGTGGAGGATGGGGAGAGGAGTGGGGTAAAGGTTGGTAGGAGGGGTGGAGGTGGGGAGATGAGTGGGGTAAAGGTTGGTAGGAGGGGGTGGAGGATGGGGAGAGGAGTGGGGTAAAGGTTGGTAGGGTGGAGGATGGGGAGAGGAGTGGGGTAAAGGTTGGTAGGGGGTGGAGGGTGGGGAGATGAGTGGGGTAAAGGTTGGTAGGAGGGGGTGGAGGATGGGGAGAGGAGTGGGGTAAAGGTTGGTAGGAGGGGGTGGAGGATGGGGAGAGGAGTGGGGTAAAGGTTGGTAGGAGGGGGTGGAGGGTGGGGAGAGGAGTGGGGTAAAGGTTGGTAGGGGGGTGGAGGATGGGGAGAGGAGTGGGGTAAAGGTTGGTAGGGGGTGGAGGATGGGGAGAGGAGTGGGGTAAAGGTTGGTAGGGGTGGAGGATGGGGAGAGGAGTGGGGTAAAGGTTGGTAGGGGTGGAGGATGGGGAGAGGAGTGGGGTAAAGGTTGGTAGGGGTGGAGGATGGGGAGAGGAGTGGGGTAAAGGTTGGTAGGTGTGGAGGATGGGGAGAGGAGTGGGGTAAAGGTTGGTAGGGGTGGAGGATGGGGAGAGGAGTGGGGTAAAGGTTGGTAGGGGTGGAGGATGGGGAGAGGAGTGGGGTAAAGGTTGGTAGAGGTGTGGAGGATGGGGAGAGGAGTGGGGTAAAGGTTGGTAGGGGTGGAGGATGGGGAGATGAGTGGGGTAAAGGTTGGTAGGGGTGGAGGATGGGGAGAGGAGTGGGGTAAAGGTTGGTAGGAGGGGTGGAGGATGGGGAGAGGAGTGGGGTAAAGGTTGGTAGGGGTGGAGGATGGGGAGAGGAGTGGGGTAAAGGTTGGTAGGGGTGGAGGATGGGGAGAGGAGTGGGGTAAAGGTTGGTAGGGGGTGGAGGATGGGGAGAGGAGTGGGGTAAAGGTTGGTAGGGGTGGAGGATGGGGAGAGGAGTGGGGTAAAGGTTGGTAGGAGGGGGTGGAGGATGGGGAGAGGAGTGGGGTAAAGGTTGGTAGGAGGGGGTGGAGGATGGGGAGAGGAGTGGGGTAAAAGGTTGGTAGGGGTGGAGGATGGGGAGATGAGTGGGGTAAAGGTTGGTAGGAGGGGTGGAGGATGGGGAGATGAGTGGGGTAAAGGTTGGTAGGGGTGGAGGATGGGGAGATGAGTGGGGTAAAGGTTGGTAGAGGGGGTGGAGGATGGGGAGAGGAGTGGGGTAAAGGTTGGGAGGAGGGGGTGGAGGATGGGGAGAGGAGTGGGGTAAAGGTTGGTAGGAGGGGGTGGAGGATGGGGAGAGGAGTGGGGTAAAGGTTGGTAGGAGGGGGTGGAGGGTGGGGAGATGAGTGGGGTAAAGGTTGGTAGGAGGGGGTGGAGGATGGGGAGAGGAGTGGGGTAAAGGTTGGTAGGAGGGGGTGGAGGATGGGGAGATGAGTGGGGTAAAGGTTGGTAGGAGGGGGTGGAGGATGGGGAGATGAGTGGGGTAAAGGTTGGTAGGGGTGGAGGGTGGGAGATGAGTGGGGTAAAGGTTGGTAGGAGGGGGTGGAGGATGGGGAGATGAGTGGGGTAAAGGTTGGTAGGAGGGGTGGAGGATGGGGAGAGGAGTGGGGTAAAGGTTGGTAGGAGGGGGTGGAGGATGGGGAGAGGAGTGGGGTAAAGGTTGGTAGGGGTGGAGGATGGGGAGAGGAGTGGGGTAAAGGTTGGTAGGAGTGGAGGATGGGGAGAGGAGTGGGGTAAAGGTTGGTAGGGGGTGGAGGATGGGGAGATGAGTGGGGTAAAGGTTGGTAGGGGTGGAGGATGGGAGAGGAGTGGGGTAAAGGTTGGTAGGGGTGGAGGATGGGGAGAGGAGTGGGGTAAAGGTTGGTAGGGGTGGAGGATGGGGAGATGAGTGGGGTAAAGGTTGGTAGGAGGGGGTGGAGGATGGGGAGAGGAGTGGGGTAAAGGTTGGTAGGAGGGGTGGAGGAGGGGAGATGAGTGGGGTAAAGGTTGGTAGGAGGGGGTGGAGGATGGGGAGAGGAGTGGGGTAAAGGTTGGTAGGGGTGGAGGATGGGGAGATGAGTGGGGTAAAGGTAGGAAGGGAGGAGGATGGGGAGAGGAGTGGGGTAAAGGTTGGTAGGGGTGGAGGATGGGGAGAGGAGTGGGGTAAAGGTTGGTTAGGGGTGGAGGGTGGGGAGATGAGGGGGGTAAAGGTTGGTAGGAGGGGGTGGAGGATGGGGAGAGGAGTGGGGTAAAGGTTGGTAGGAGGGGTGGAGGATGGGGAGATGAGTGGGGTAAAGGTTGGTAGGAGGGGGTGGAGGATGGGAGAGGAGTGGGGTAAAAGGTTGGTGGGGTGGGAGGGTGGGGAGATGAGTGGGGTAAAGGTTGGTAGGAGGGGGTGGAGGATGGGGGATGAGTGGGGTAAAAGGTTGGTAGGGGTGGAGGATGGGGAGAGGAGTGGGGTAAAGGTTGTTGGGGTGGAGGGTGGGGAGATGAGTGGGGGTAAAGGTTGGTAGGAGGGGGTGGAGGATGGGGAGAGGAGTGGGGTAAAGGTTGGTAGGAGGGGGTGGAGGATGGGGAGAGGAGTGGGGGTAAAGGTTGGTAGGGGTGGAGGATGGGGAGAGGAGTGGGTAAAGGTTGGTAGGGGTGGAGGATGGGGAGAGGAGTGGGGTAAAGGTTGGTAGGGGGGGTGGAGGAATGGGGAGAGGAGTGGGGTAAAGGTTGGTAGGAGGAGGGTGGAGGATGGGGAGGAGGGAGTGGGGTAAAAGGTTGGTAGAGGGGGTGGAGGATGGGGAAGGAGGAGTGGGGTAAAGGTTGGTAGGAGGGGGTGGAGGATGGGGAGATGAGTGGGGTAAAGGTTGGTAGGAGGGGTGGAGGATGGGGAGAGGAGTGGGGTAAAGGTTGGTAGGAGGGGTGGAAGGATTGGGGAAGAGGATGGTAGGGGGTGAGATGGGGAGAGGAGTGGGGTATACGGGTGGTAGGGGTGGCGGATGGGAGATGAGTGGGGTAAAGGTTGGTAGGAGGGGGTGGAGGATGGGGAGAGGAGTGGGGTAAAGGTTGGTAGGAGGGGGTGGAGGATGGGGAGATGAGTGGGGTAAAGGTTGGTAGGGGTGGAGGATGGGGAGATGAGTGGGGTAAAGGTTGGTAGGAGGAGGTGGAGGATGGGGAGAGGAGTTGGTGTAAAGGTTGGTAGGAGGGGGTGGAGGATGGGGAGAGGAGTGGGGTAAAGGTTGGTAGGAGGGGGTGGAGGATGGGGAGATGAGTGGGGTAAAGGTTGGTAGGAGGGGGTGGAGGATGGGGAGAGGAGTGGGGTAAGGTTGGTAGGAGGGGTGGAGGATGGGGAGATGAGTGGGGTAAAGGTTGGTAGGAGGGGGTGGAGGATGGGGAGAGGAGTGGGGTAAAGGTTGGTAGGGGGTGGAGGATGGGGAGAGGAGTGGGGTAAGGTTGGTAGGAGGGGTGGAGGATGGGGAGAGGAGTGGGGTAAAGGTTGGTAGGGGTGGAGGATGGGGAGATGAGTGGGGTAAAGGTTGGTAGGAGGGGGTGGAGGATGGGGAGATGAGTGGGGTAAAGGTTGGTAGGAGGGGGTGGAGGATGGGGAGAGGAGTGGGGTAAAGGTTGGTAGGGGTGGAGGATGGGGAGATGAGTGGGGTAAAGGTTGGTAGGAGGGGGGGTGGAGGATGGGGAGAGGAGTGGGGTAAAGGTTGGTAGGGGGTGGAGGGATGGGGAGATGAGTGGGGTAAAGGTTGGGAGGAGGGGGTGGAGGATGGGGAGAGGAGTGGGGTAAAGGTTGGTAGGAGGGGGTGGAGGAAAAGGTTGGTAGGAGGGGGGAGGATGGTGGACAGAGGGGAGATGGGAGGGGTAAAGGTTGGTAGGGGTGGAGGATGGGGAGAGGAGTGGGGTAAAGGTTGGTAGGGTGGAGGATGGGGAGATGAGTGGGGTAAAGGTTGGTAGGAGGGGGTGGAGGATGGGGGAGAGGAGTGGGGTAAAGTTTGGTAGGGGTGGAGGATGGGGAGATGAGTGGGGTAAAGGTTGGTAGGAGGGGGTTGAGGATGGGGAGATGAGTGGGGTAAAGGTTGGTAGGGGTGGAGGATGGAGAGAGCAGTGGGGTAAAGGTTGGTAGGAGGGGGTGGAGGATGGGGAGAGGAGTGGGGTAAAGGTTGGTAGGAGGCGGTGGAGGCGGGGGAAGGAGGAGAGGGAAGGAGGAGGAGGAGGAGGGGGAGCAGAAGACGGGTAAGCGGCGCGTTTTGCCCTTCAACATGCGGAATTCTACCCTTCACAAGTTGACCGCGCTTTTCGTCCCTGCTGTGAACTTGGGTAGGTGGGTGGGTGGCTGACTAAGCGAGTCTGGCACTGTGAACACATTTTTCACCTGACGTGTCTACACCACTGCCTCACATCAGGCTTCCCCCCAGTAACCCTCTCCCCACACTGTACCCCTGGTAACCCTCTCCCTATACTGTACCCCTGGTAACCCTCTCCCCAAACTGTACCCCTGGTAACCCTCTCCCCACACTGTACCCCTGGTAACCCTCTCCCCACACTGTGCCCCTGGTAACCCTCTCCCCACACTGTACCCCTGGTAACCCTCTCCCCACACTGTACCCCTGGTAACCCTCTCCCCACACTGTACCCCTGGTAACCCTCTCCCTATACTGTACCCCTGGTAACCCTCTCCCTATACTGTACCCCTGGTAACCCTCTCCCTATACAGTACCCCTGGTAACCCTCTCCCTATACTGTACCCCTGGTAACCCTCTCCCTATACTGTACCCCTGGTAACCCTCTCCCCACACTGTACCCCTGGTAACCCTCTCCCCACACTGTACTCCTGGTAACCCTCTCCCCACACTGTACCCCTGGTAACCCTCTCCCCACACTGTACCCCTGGTAACCCTCTCCCTATAGTGTACCCCTGGTAACCCTCTCCCCACACTGTACCCCTGGTAACCCTCTCCCTATACTGTACCCCTGGTAACCCTCTCCCTATACTGTACCCCTGGTAACCCTCTCCCCACACTGTACCCCTGGTAACCCTCTCCCCACGCTGTACCCCTGGTAACCCTCTCCCTATACTGTACCCCTGGCAACCCTCTCCCCACACTGTACCCCTGGTAACCCTCTCCCTATAGTGTACCCCTGGTAACCCTCTCCCCACACTGTACCCCTGGTAACCCTCTCCCCACACTGTACCCCTGGTAACCCTCTCCCCACACTGTACCCCTGGTAACCCTCTCCCTATACTGTACCCCTGGTAACCCTCTCCCCACACTGTACTCCTGGTAACCCTCTCCCCACACTGTACCCCTGGTAACCCTCTCCCAATAATGTACCCCTGGTAACCCTCTCCCTATAGTGTACCCCTGGTAACCCTCTCCCAATACTGTACCCCTGGTAACCCTCTCCCCACACTGTACCCCTGGTAACCCTCTCCCCACACTGTACCCCTGGTAACCCTCTCCCTATAGTGTACCCCTGGTAACCCTCTCCCTATACTGTACCCCTGGTAACCCTCTCCCTATAGTGTACCCCTGGTAACCCTCTCCCCACACTGTACCCCTAGTAACCCTCTCCCTATAGGGTACCCCTGGTAACCCTCTCCCTATACTGTACCCCTGGTAACCCTCTCCCTATACTGTACCCCTGGTAACCCTCTCCCTATACTGTACCCCTGGTAACCCTCTCCCCATACTGTACCCCTGGTAACCCTCTCCCCATACTGTACCCCTGGTACACACACACACACACACACACACACACACACACACACACACACACACACACACACACACACACACATACACGCGCGCGCCGCACACACGAGTGCACTGAAACACGTGGCATATGTTTGTTTTGTTTTCTTTTGTTTCGCTTCAATTTTCAGAGTGACCGCCGGATTACCTTTTCGTGCTCCAAACTTCTGAATGATCACCGGATATGTTTTCAACACTGTAAAGGTGAGATGAGACGTAGACGTTTTATTCATACAGGTCATAGCCCCTTAGAATGGGGTGCACATGGAACTGACATAAAGTCGCATATTCATTCAAAGAAAAATCACGTTACATAAGAACTGCGTTGTTTAAATGCTGTATGTAAATGTAAAGCAAAATGTTGAACAATAGTTTCGTTCGTAGACGACAATAACAAAATGAGTTTAAATAAACGAGGCTGTCTATAAAATTTGAGTGGAATTCATTGTTCTCAAAATATGTCTCAATGCTGGACAACTGAGCACAAAAAGGACCTCATCTTCAGTTGATTCTTTGCATAATAGGCATAACAAATCACAAATGTTTGACTATAGCCTATAGCGATACTGAATAGAGATCAATAAAGGTGAGAAGAGAGACAAGACAAGACAAGACAAAATCTTTACTATCGAGGGTAATAGATTAGCAAGTATCATGCTTTTTTTACATCCAGCCCTCGCCCTAAAGAGGGAATAAAGCTTACGAAACGAAAATGAGCAAAAAGAAGAAAAAACTCAAAACACATGATCTGCTCCCACTACTGTACCAGTTGCAAACAGTTGCAAGTTAACCTCCAACCCTAACTCCAACCCCCCACACCCACACACATACACCTCACTCCCCAACCCTTACCCTACAACAGGCAGAGAGTCTGGATGGTTAGGATCTAATGGGAAAGGTCGAGCGAGAGAGAATCTTGTGTTGGAAGAGAGTTTTTTTGTAGGTTGTTAGGAAGAAGACTGGGGGGTGTGTGTGGGGGGGGATATGGGGAAACAACCGTGTCCTTGGGTCTGTGTGGCTGCTGTGTCCCTGTATCCGGTATGCTCGTGTCCTTGGGTCTGTCCTTGTGTCTGTCCTTGTCTGTCCTTGTCTGTTGTTGTGTCTTTCTTGTGTCTGTCCTTGTCTGTCCTTGTGTCTGTCCTTGTGTCTGTCCTTGTGTCTGTCCTTGTGTCTGTCCTTGTGTCTGTGTCCTTGTGTCTGTCCTTGTCTGTCCTTGTGTCTGTCTTGTGTCTGTCCTTGTCTGTGTCCTTGTGTCTGTCCTTATCTGTCCTTGTGTCTGTCCTTGTGTCTGTCCTTGTCTGTTCTTGTGTCTGTCCTTGTCTGTCCTTGTGTCTGTCTTGTGTCTGTCCTTGTCTGTGTCCTTGTGTCTGTCCTTGTGACTGTCCTTGTGTGTCCTTGTGTCTGTCCTTGTCTGTTTTTGTGTTTGTCCTTGTGTCTGTCCTTGTGTCTGTCCTTGTGTCTGTCCTTGTCTGTTCTTGTGTCTGTCCTTGTGTCTGTCCTTGTCTGTCCTTGTGTCTGTCCTTGTGTCTGTCCTTATCTGTCCTTGTGTCTGTCCTTGTGTCTGTCCTTGTCTGTTCTTGTGTCTGTCTTGTGTCTGTCCTTGTCTGTGTCCTTGTGTCTGTCCTTGTCTGTCCTTGTGTCTGTCTTGTGTCTGTCCTTGCCTGTCCTTGTATCTGTCTTGTGTCTGTCCTTGTCTGTGTCCTTGTGTCTGTCCTTGTGACTGTCCTTGTGACTGTCCTTGTGTCTGTCCTTGTCTGTCCTTGTGTCTGTCCTTGTGTCTGTCCTTGTCTGTTCTTGTGTCTGTCCTTGTCTGTCCTTGTGTCTGTCTTGTGTCTGTCCTTGTCTGTGTCCTTGTGTCTGTCCTTGTCTGTGTCCTTGTGTCTGTCCTTGTCTGTCCTTGTGTCTGTCTTGTGTCTGTCCTTGTGTCTGTCTTGTGTGTCCTTGTCTGTCCTTGTCTGTCCTTGTGTCTGTCCTTATCTGTCCTTGTGTCTGTCCTTGTGTCTGTCCTTGTGTCTGTCCTTGTCTGTCCTTGTGACTGTCCTTGTCTGTCCTTGTGTCTGTGTCCTTGTGACTGTCCTTGTGTCTGTTCCGTGTCTTTTCCATTGACCTTCCTTGTTTCCCCTTTATCACTGGTCCTTGTCTGTTTTGTGTGGTTTGTCTATTTTCGGGTTTGTACGACACTGTGGGTCTGTCCTGGGGCTGTAAGTTGAAGAAAAAAAACACCACAACACACTACCCACTCAGCTCACTTATACAGAATGAAAGGGAAACTACCCTCTGTTCTGTTTCATCCTTCCTCACAGACATCCCGTCCTCACCCCTCCCCTTTCTGTCTTCCCCTTTTTCTCCCTCTTCCTTCCATCCCGCCCCCTTCCTGACCCCTGCCTGTCCACATCAGCTCCACCGTCCTTTTCTCGGCCTGTGTTTCCTTTACTTCCCCATTCTTCCTTTCTGCCTTGTTCTGCCATGTGCCTGTCCCTTTTGCGTCTTTTCTGTCCTTGTGTATAAGCCTTATCTGTCTGTGTCTGTCTTGTGTTTCCTTTATCTGTTCTTGTTTTGCTGTCTTTGTTTTCTGTCCCCCTTTCTCTGTATCCTTTTTTGTATGTTCCATGTGACTGTAGTTTGTGTGTGATGCAATGATATCTGTCATTGTGTAGTGTCCCTGCTTTCTTGTGTCGGGACTTGGCGTCCATGTTTTTTTATCCTTTGGTGTCTGTCTTGTCTGTCCTTGTGTGTATCTTGTGTCTGTCCTCTCTTCTCTTGTCTCTTCCTCTCTGTTCTTTCCTCTCTTGTCTCTGTCCTTCGATTGTCTAGTCTCTGACCTTTACTGACTTCCCTTGTCCTTCTTTCGTCCCCCTCTTTCCTCTCACCTTGGTCAGTGTGCCTTGTGTCTGTCGTTGTGACTCGCTTTGTGCCTAGTGTTACTGTCCTTGTCCCCTGTTTTTGTGTTTGAACGCTGGTCTCTGGGACCTTGTTAATTTTAGGCGGGCGTTGGGGGCTGGGGTTGGGGAGATCTGTCCTGGTTTCGCCTTGTCGGCTTCTGTTGGCTGTCTGTAAGTCCTGCACCTTTGTCCTGCCTTTGTCAGTTGACCTTTTGGTCCGTTGTTTGAACCAACAGTGTCCAACCATATCAACCCCTCCAGTCCAAACATCCACCGCCAGAAACTAAGAGCAGTTGGGTTCTTGTCATTGTGTCGTGTCCTTGTCTGTTTTTGTGTATCCTGTTTTCTGTCTTGTGTCCGTCTTATCTGTTCCTCTGTCCTTCTCCTCTCTTCCTCCCGCGTCCCTTGTAGTTTCTGTACAGCCTGATGTTTTCAGACTGAAATGGATATACTAAAAAACAATTGTTTTCCCGATGGGTGTCCGCTGTGATGATGGTTATATGATCTGTTTCAAGAACGACGAGCGTCAGAAATGGTAAGTCAGATCAGAAGAACAGGCGAATGGGTGGAGTTGAGGAGAGAAAACAAAGCAAAATACAGAAAGCACCACCAGGATTTCACACAGCACACATCAGTACTATACACACAACAACAACAACAACACACAAAAACAAACCCCCAGTAAAAACTACTCACTGATGAATGAGTGATGGTGAA
>NC_134891.1:17098197-17100697 GCF_041734735.1 Babylonia areolata
CCCTCTCCCCCCTCTCCCCCCTCTCTCCCTCTCACGTTAATGTTCCATGTAGTAACCATACGCAGACACACACAGAGATATACACACATATGCACATGCACGCACGTACGCACACACACACACACACAACCACACACACACACGCGCGCGCGCGCGCGCGCGCACAAACACATATACCCGAGGGAATGTTTACACGCACGTGCATTCGCAGGATGAATATCACGCACCACCCCAAAACTTGCACTGGATGGAAAGCAAATGTTAATCCAAAAATGCGGTGAGGAAGGACAGAGAGAGACAGAGACAGAGAGAGAAGGGAGGGGGCGGGAGGAGGCGGGGGGGGGGGGGGGATAGAGAGACAGACAGATAGGCAGACAGTCAGGCAGATAGACATAATTATACATACATACATACATACATACATGTGTGGAGTGTTGGCCTTGAGGTAACGCGTCCGCCTGGGCAACGAGACAATCTGAGCGCACTGGTTCCCACCACACCAGCAGTCGCCAGTATTTTCTCCCCCTCCCTAGACCTTGAGCGGTGGTCTGGACGCTAGTCATTCGGATGAGACGATAAACCGAGGTCCCATGTGCAGCATGCATTTACAGCACGTAAAATAATCCACGGCAACAAAATGGTCGTCCCTGGCAGAATTCTGTAGAAAAATCCACTTCGATAGTAAAAACAAATAAAAATTGCAGGCAGAAAAAAAAAGGCAATGAAATGGGTGGCGCTGCCGATATAGCGACACGCTCTCACTGGGGAGAGCAGCCCGAATTTAACACACAAATCTGTTGTGACAAAAAGAGTTATATAATATAATACAATACAACAATACAATACAATACAACACACAGGCAGACAGACAGAGACGGGAAAGGACAAAACTCTGTATTTTCGAGGACGTGTACGAGTTTGTTTGTTTTTTGTTTGTTTGGGTTTTTCTTTTCCATCCAGTTCGTCCTGCCCTACATGTAATCTTTTTACATATCTTATGATCTATACTGCATAACACAGATACATATGGAAATATATTGGCAGGGAAACCAAGGGGCCCTTGTTGTTGAGTGTAAACGTTGACTGTGCAATGATCCAATCTTAAATTGATATGGAAAAAAAAAAGATATCTTAAATAATCTAAATTGTCTTGGTGGTCCTTAACTTTCTTGGAGTAGTTTATAACGTACAGCTATTATATGAAGTAAGAAAATCAAAAACATGCTTCGGGAATACAAATACAAGTATCAAATGGAGAAAGAGAGAGAGTTAATGAAAGAGATTGTTTTTTTTTTAGCCATTCAAGCAGACATAGTTTAAAGTCTCAGCAGGGTTTTTTTAGCCATTCAAGCAGACATAGTTTAAAGTCTCAGCAGGTTTTTTTTACCCATTCAAGCAGACATAGTTTAAAGTCTCAGCAGGGTTTCTTTTTAACCCATTCAAGCAGATGTAGTTTAAAGTCTCAGCAGGGTTTTTTTTTTAACCCATTCAAGCAGACATAGTTTAAAGTCTCAGCAGGGTTTTTTTACCCATTCAAGCAGACGTAGTTTAAAGTCTCAGCAGGGTTTTTTTGTTTTTGTTTTTTTTTTAACCCATTCAAGCAGACGTAGTTTAAAGTCTCAGCAGGTTTTTTTTTACCCATTCAACCAGACGTAGTTTAAAGTCTCAGCAGGGTTGTTTGTTGTTGTTGTTTTTTTTTTTACCCATTCAACCAGACATAGTTTAAAGTCTCAGCAGGGTTGTTTTTTTTAACCCATTCAAGCAGACGTAGTTTACAGTCTCAGGAGGTTTCCCCTGGCATACCGTCGCGGAAAACAGCGAAAACAATACACTGAAATGGACCGGCTTTTCACCAAATTCACATGTGTGGATACAACCGGAAGAACGCAACTCAAAAACGTAGGAATTGTATTGTACAGGCCATATGACCAGTTATAACTGTTCATGCTGACAATGTGAACCGTTGTTATATTATACTATGAACATAATCAACAATGTCAAATAAATCTTCAAAAGAAAAAGTGAAGACAAGGGAGAATGAAAACTGCCATCATAATGCAGTATATGAATGATGCATGTTTGATAGAATTTTTAACAATATCAGAAATGAGTATACTGCAAAATTTGACATGTTTATACATCAATTTTTGATAAAAGAAGTAAGCTGCCACAGGTAATGGATAACATAATTATAATAATCCTCTAATAACACACTTTATAAAAACAACAACAAAAAACAAAAAACAACAACAACTGGTGCTCCTTGAAACTATTTCAACATGTATACATGCCATGATGTGACATTTGGTATCTTGTTTATCTTGTTCTTTATTATTTGTTATTGTTCTTCATCTTATTATTACTATTATAAGTATTATCATATTGAAAAAAACCCTTGTATCTCAACAGATTAATGATTTTTTTCTTCTTCTTTTTTTTTTCGATGATCATTGATGGACCAAATGTTTTGCTATGTGAATGTTGAATCACATTGATGTCG
>NC_134891.1:17108197-17110697 GCF_041734735.1 Babylonia areolata
TTTGTCCCTTCATAAGAAAACTACAAATAAAATATGAAAATATATGTGCATTTATTATTGACAAACAGTTGTTTGGATTTTCGAAAGATGTTCTCCTTGTATGTACTTATGTACCACCAGAAGGTTCTCCTTTTTATGCTTACTTTGATTATGATCATGGTATATCTGTACTTGAAGATTGTCTGACTAATCTGCTGTTAGAACTTTGTGATGTTTATATAATTTTGTGTGGCGATCTTAACAGCAGAACTTCTAATATCTCTCCTTCACAATCATCGAATGACAGTATTGGATCTTATCATAAAAGTTGCTCAATGAATTGTAATCGTAATTCTCAGGATACACACATAAATGTATATGGTAAGTCAATGTTAAACATGTGCACTGCCTTAGGTTTGACAATATTAAATGGAATGCGTAACGGTGACCAGGAAGGTCACTATACATATACAGGCGAAAATGGAAGCAGTGTCAATGATTATTTTCTTTTGTCAAATGACTTTTATGAACTTGTTTATGATGTATGTGAATTATGTGTTGCTGATCGAACTGACTCTGATCATTTTCCTCTTGAGTGTCGTATTTCTTTTTCAAATAATAACCTAGTTAAAAGTAATGATTGTCATACCATACAGGTGATAGAAAAATTTGAGTGGAACGAACAGTTTAGGCAGGAATTCCATAGTAAATTGACAGAGAAAGAAATTAGTGATAAACTGAAAATGGCTTTGGATATCATTGATGTGAATATAAATGACGCTTTAAAATTGTTCAATGAATGTATTCGAGAATGTGCAACTTGTATGAAGAAAACTTTTAGTGTGGGACATAATAAACAGCAAGAGGGGTGGTTCGATGAGGAATGTAAAGTTCGCAGGTTGCTTAGAAGGTTTCGTAGAACTTCAGATAAGGATGATAATACTGTGTATGTAAGAGCTAGAAAAGAATATAAAACTCTATGTGAGAATAAGAGAAAACAGCATAACAAAAGTTTACTAGACAATTTGATAGCATCTGTTAAACATCAAAAAGAATTCTGGGAATGTATGAAAAAAAAAATCGTCCAAAAAGAGGCAGCCTAGGAATGACATATCTGCAGATTGTTGGTTTAAACATTTTAAAGCCTTGTTAGATAAAGATTTTGATTGTAATATCAGTGATCATAGCTTACCTGAAGCGGAAAACGAGTTTATGAATCGTCCAATATCTAAAGAAGAAATTTTAATTGCACTTGAAAAACTAAAGAATCGAAAAGCTGCAGGTCCTGATGGGATAATTGGAGAATTTTTGAAATCACCATGTGATCAGTTTATACTTTTTTTTGACAACTTTCTTTAATGCTTTATTCGATAGGGGTATTTTTCCTGAAAATTGGTGTGAGTCAATCACTTTACCACTCTACAAGAAAGGTAACATAAATAACACTAATAACTATAGAGGCATTTCATTATCTGATATCAGCAGTAAAGTATTCAGTGCGATTATTGATTATAGGATTCATGAGTGTGTAGAATATAACAATATAACAGGTGAACACCAAGCTGGTTTTAAACGAGGATATTCAACAATTGATCACATGTTTACTCTTTTGGCATTTGTTCAGAAACAGTTTTCTCTTAATCGTAAACTTTACGTAGCATTTATTGATTTTGAGAAAGCTTTTGAATCTATCAATAGAAATTTATTATGGCCAGTTCTGGCAAAACATGGCGTAACAGGAAAGCTCTTTAAATGTATAAAGAGTATGTATAATGTTGTCAAAACAAGAGTTAGGTGTGGTAACAAACTTTCTGAGTATATCAATTGCACTAGAGGAGTAAAGCCAGGAGATGTTTGTAGTCCTATTTTGTTCTCATTATTCATAAATGAATTAGCTTTAGAAGTGATAGACAGAGGAAGACATGGTGCGAGATTCACAATTGATTTTATAGAACTGTTTATATTATTACTTGCTGATGATATTGTTTTGCTTTCAGAGACAGCTATTGGTCTACAGACACAATTGAATAACTTAAAGAATTCAGCTACTAAATTGCAATTAAATGTTAATCTAGATAAAAGTAATATTATTGTTTTTAGGAAAGGTGGTTATTTGGCAGCAAGGGAAAGGTGGGTGTATGGTGGTATTAATATGCCAGTTGTCAATGCTTACAAATATCTTGGAATTCTTTTTTCTACTCGTTTGAGTTTTGTAGCTGCATGCAGGGATCTTTCAAGCAGAGCAAAGAATGTGCTGTGACATATTATGAAGAAACTCTTTTTATTAAACAATAATTCTTTGGATATTTTTATCAAGATTTTCGATACTCAGATACAGCCCATCGTACAATATGGCTCAGAATTATGGGGTTTAGATAAAATAAAATAAAAAGCTATAATACAATGTGAGTCCGTTCATTTATTTGGACTGAAAAAGTTTTTAGGAGTTGAAATGAAGGCACCTAACGATTTAGTATACGGTGAGACGAACAGACATCCAATCTATATAAATTCTGCAGTT
>NC_134891.1:17115697-17123197 GCF_041734735.1 Babylonia areolata
GGTTTTGGAAACTAAGAATATACCCAGCATGCACACCCCCGAAAACGGAGTATGGCTGCGTACATGGCGGGGTAAAAACGGTCACACACGTAAAAGCCCACTCGTGTGCATACAGTGAACGTGGCTGCAACAGCAGAGAACAAAGAAGTCCGGAAGCAGTGATAAACTGAAACTGAAACTGAAACTGAAACTTCAGTCAGCTGTGATGCTCGCATCGCCCCCGAAGTTGTCTGGAGCTAAACGGCGTGCAAAAGATTTCTGTGCACTGACTGTATATCACTATCACTGGCGTCCGTCCGTCACCGAAAAAAAAAATATATACATGTATATATATATATATATATATATATATATATATATATATTATGGAAAGAGCCATTCGTTGACACTTGCTTGAATGCATGGGTCCTTTAAACTTTATAGTCAGAAGAAGAAAAAGAAGAAGAAAAAAAACAAGAAAAAAAAGAGAGAGAGAAAAGAGAAGGCGAAGTAGACATTTGTCAGGCGTTGTGTAAAGATCTCTCGGCCATCAATATTGACTGATTGACTGATATGAATACTAAAATAGCGCCTATCCTCGGTCGGAGACCAAGCTCTAAGCGCTTTACAAACACGGGGACATTTACACAACAGGCTGCCTACCTGGGTAGAGCCGACTGACGGCTGCCATTGGGCGCTCATCTTCCTGTGTCATTCAGTCAGATTTCAGGCACGCACACTTACACACATACAGACATGTTACATTGTTTACGTGTATGACCGTTTTTGCTTATTTACCCCACCATGTAGGCAGCCATACTCCGTTTTCGGGGTGTGTGCATGCTGGGTATGTTCTTGTTTCAATGATCCACCGAACGCTGACATGGATTACAGGATCTTTAACGTGCGTATTTGATCTTCTGCGTGCGTATACACACAAAGGGTGTTCAGGCACTAGCAGGTCTGCACATATGTTGACCTGGGAGATCAGAAAAATCTCCACCCTTTACCCACCAGGCGCCGTCACCGAGATTGGAACCCAGGACCCTCAGATTGAAAGTCCAATGCTTTAACCATTCGGTTATTGCGTCCGTTTCAAATCAGAAGACTTACACGTAACCGCTAACATTATTTTATGGATTAGATAGTCCCTGTGCAGTCAACCACAACATTAATGTTTCAATGTCGGTTTACCAAACCAGCCCATTCTGAAAAGATTTCAGAGAAAGCGAGAGTTTCTCAAACACACACACACACACACACACACACACACACACACACAAACACAAACAACACGCACGCACGCACGCACGCACGCACGCATAAACACTTCTTCTCTTGTAGAAAGTGTCAACGCAGGCGACGCACTGAAGTCCGCAGTGTGTTCAGCAGGTGAGGCCTACCTCCGGTCCAGGTCTGTCGATTGCAATGAGTCAAAAGATTGGGTCTCTGTGAAGTGCCAAACACTCCCTTCCGACCTACACACACACACACACACACACACACACACACACACTCCACCTGTTTTGCATACGCTGAGCACGCCACACACGCACAAACACACACACACACACGCAGTGTCCGTGCTTGTTAATTTTCAGGCCCGAGAGAGAGACACACACACAGAAAGAGAGAGAGACTCACACACAGAAAGAGAGAGAGACTCAGAGAGAGAGAGAGAAGGGGTGGGGAGCTCTCGACAGAGAACTTCGAATTTGGGTCGATCCAAATGGGTGTGTGGTGAACAATAAGAAAAGGAAAACTTAATAAAGACAAGATTAGACGAAGACAGAGACAAAACACGAAGAAGACAACAAACCTTGCATTGCCGAAATTCTCGGTTCGTGGCTGTGAGTGTGACTGTAGCTGTGGACAGCATGTGATTTGATCAAGGTGGTGTTAGTGGTGGCGTTATTGTTGTTGTTGTTGTTGGAACTACTATGGCGTTCAGTCGAAAGGTGCGGTGGGTGTGGACCTGTTTCAATGTGCTGATGACCCTGCTTCTCTTCCCAATGCTGCTCGTCATGTGGAACGACTACTGCAGTGCAAGGTAGGGAGGTTTGGATCCGGCAGGAACACACACACACACACACACACACACACACACACACACAGACACTTTTCCTTCTTTATGGCAATGCCGTTGAAAGCTAAATACATTTGATTTTTATGTGTCCAAGGTTGATAAAAATGAATTTCACATCAGAAAACGAAGACGTAGGTAAATCAACGACTAGCCATTTTACTTGTGTGATGTAGTTTAACGTTGGGGATCTGACTTGTCGCATGAATGACTATGTACTTTCCCCTTGGGTCATGGCCAACGACTTTTTGAGCAAATTGTTGACAGACACATGTGCATTATAAACGTGTTTCATTTTCAGTCTTCAACCCTTGCTGCAGACTTTGCACATCAGTCGGATCAGCTTGATCCGTATCCGTTTCCCCCTCTGTCTGTCTGTCTGTCTGTCTGTCTGTCTCTCTCTCTCTCTCTCTCTCTCTCTCTCTCTCTCTCTCTCTCTCTGTCTGTCTATCTCTCTCTCTCCCAGTCTTGTTAAGAATGTCCAACAGCGCAAAACATTTTCGATATTTAGATTTGGTATGTCACCTCTAAATTCACTTTTTTTTTTTTACAATATAAACCCAGCCTGGACAGAAACCAATAATGCCCTTTTTGTAAGAATCAGAACTTCACTTTTTACTTATATGTACCAAGTATGGTGAAATAAGAAGTGACTTGATTCCGCCTAAGTATTCTTGAAGTCTATGTATGTTAAAATACTGCTTATTTATGTCTAGTGCTAATGAATCTGCTTTAGTAAAGCTGTCTAGTTTTGTTGACAAAGCAATGACTGTGCGGATGCAAGCTACAGAAGTGACATTCCCCTGTACACACAGCATGTCATCACTCGTGTCGTGGGCCACAGGCCTGGCGTTCAAACATTTTGGACTTGGACTGTCTCACCCACTCTGTCCATCTCTTTTCCTCCCTCCTTCCCAGTGCCGTCTCTCTCTCTCTCTCTCTCTCTCTCTCTCTCTCTCTCTCTCTCTTCTTCTTCTTCTTCTTCTTCTTCTTCTTCTTCTTCTTCTTCTGCCATTGTATCGTCATCTATATTTTTAACCCTCTTGTCTCTAACTCTCCACCCCCCCCCTCCCGCCCCCACTCCTCCTCTCTATGTATATCTCTCTTTACCTGTCTCGCTTTCCCTTTTCTCTCTCTCCGGCCTTTCTCTCCCCCTCCCTCCCTCCGTCACTCCTTAGAATTCATGTTACCAGAGAATGACACACACACGCACGTGAACACGCACATGAATACACACACACACACACACACACACACACACACACACACACACACACAAACACACACTAGAGGTTACGCGTCTGCCAAGGAAGCGAGAGAATCTGAGGGCGCTGGTTCGAATCACGGCTCAGCTGCCGATATTTTCTCCCCCTCCATAAGACCTTGAGTGGTGGTCTGGACGCTAGTCACAGTTCGGATGAGACGATAAACCGAGGTCCTGTGTGCAGCATGCACTTAGCACACGTAAAAGAACCCACGGCAACAAAAGGGTTGTTCCTGGCAGAATTCTGTAGAAAAATCCACTTCAACAGGAAAAACAAATAGAACTGCACGCAGGAAAAAATACCAAAAAAATGGGTGGCGCTGTAGTGCAGCGACGCGCTCTCCCTGGGGAGAGCAGCCCGAATTTCACACAGAGAAATCTGTTGTGATAAAAAGGAATACAAATACAAATACACACACACACACACACACACACACACACACACACACACACACACACACACACACACACACACACATGTCAGCACTGACATGGTCACATACTACACAAGAATTCCCAAACCAGTCACCCAGGAAAAAACAACAACAAAAATTGAATGTTGAAGCACAGTCATTGATTCAAATGATTGAACTGATAAGTCCTTGCCTGCCCACCTGCCTGCCATGCGAAATGCCGCACCAAATCCTATACTTTAACCCATACCTCCCCCTCCATCCCCCACCCTTCTCTCTCTCTCTCTCTCTCTCTCTCTCTCTCTCTCTCTCTCCCTCTCTCTCTCTCTCTCTCTCTCTCTCTCTGCCGTATGAGTCTGGTACAAGTTACCTCGCTTCTCTTTGGAGGGGTTCTCCCCTCCCCCCCCCTCCCCCCCCCGCCCCCCCCAACCTGCCCCCTCCCCCCATTCTCTCTTTCTAGTCCCTGTACTTTTACCCCCCCCCCTGCCCCTTACCCCCCTCTCACCCCCTCCCCCTCCCCACCCACTTTCTCTCTCCCTCTGCCGTGTTTGTATGGTACAAGCTTAGCGATCTCAGGTTCTCTTTGCACTGGGTGAGACAGGACAGATTGGCAGTAGGTTGAAAGATAGGTTCGCTGTGGAAGTGGGAAAACCAGCTGTGTTGGTGATAGACTCGGCTCAACAAAGGTGTTATGGAGGGCCTGTTGCCTTTTGTTAAAACAACAACAACAACAAAAGTGCTATTGAGTTCAGATCCGTCACCGTCTGTGTGTGTGTGTGTGTGTGTGTGTGTGTGTGTGTGTGTGTGTGTGTGTGTGTGTTTGAGTAATGCGCGTGCGTGTGTGTGCATCTCCATCTCTCTCTCTCTCTCTCTCTCTCTCTCTCTCTTTCTCTCTATATCTCCATTATATTCCATTCTGTATAATTCTGGTCAACAATTCCACGTGTTTTGTTGTGCGGAGTCCCGTTGAACATAGAATATTGCCGAATTAGACGTATCTATTCCCGGTTGCAGTATTGTTCGTCTTGATCCCATGATTTGATGTTTTATATTAGTCAGAATGTCACATATCTCTATTTAATGATCTTGCGTTACTAAAAGATTTTTGCAACTTTAAAACTATCACACCAGACGTTGCCACATTGATGATCTGTGCAAGCGCATATCTCAAAAGGTGTCCCAGCTCTCAAAAATTAAAAATCTTTTGGATCTTAAAGCACGAAAACAATTTTACGATGCATTTATTTAATCGTCAATCGATTATGCCTCAACTCTATATGACATGTGCAGTGCCAATACATTGAAACCACTATCTAGAATCCATAAACGAGCTCTTAAGATTGCACTGTCAAAATGTACTAGTTTAACGTCCGGAGATTATTTAACCATGGACATTCTTCCACAAACACACCAGTTACAGTATAATAAAGCAGTGGTGATGTTTCGTACAATGAACGGCTTTGCCCCTCTGACACCAACTGTAAGATTTCAACAAAACCAGTCAAGGTACACAGATGGTATATAGTCATCCGAAAACCAAGAACTGACCTCTTTAAAACTAGCCTTGTTTGCTCAGGGACACTTTGGAACTCTTTACCTTCGATTATTAGAAATAAAAGCAGTATTTTTTCCTTTAAATCAGCTTACAAAACTTTTCTATTTCAGGAAATAAAAACTTCAATATTGACAATTTGTTGATTATCTTGTTAGATGCTTTGTTCATTTTTTTTTCTCTTCACGTTGACAGTGTTATTGGAGACCAAAAAAAAAAAAAAAAAAAAAAAAAAAAAAACCTAAAAAAAGAGAAAAAGACAAAAAGTCATCGGTAAATCGTCATGAATTATAATATCTTTCCTTATAATCTTATTTACGTCTGGATGTTGAAATGTGAGGGTCTCACTGTGTGCATGGGGTTGGGGGAAGGAGACTGGGGTAGGGGTGGGGACAGTAGAGACTTGTTGTAGTTGGTTGCTTTGTTGTTGTCTTTGTCATTAGTTTCTCATGTCATTGTCAGATAATTTTGTCGTTGATATCTTTCTAAATAGTTCTGTGTTCATGTGTTCTCTTGATGTAGCACTACCCCCCCCCCCCCCCCCCTCACCACATCCCTCGTTTTTCCTTCCTTTTTTCATACCCCAGGGCATGATTATGTTTTGCTTGTCTCATTACCCTGCTAAGGTACATTTCGTTTCGCTCTCTCTCTCTCTCTCTCTCTCTCTCTCTCTCTCTCTCTCTCTCCTCCCTCTCTCTCTCTCTCTCTCTCTCTCTCTCTCCTCCCTCTCTCTCTGTATTCGCATTGTATGACTTTAAGTAGCATTGTGTAGTGCATGCAGTGACATATATAATGTAGTTTTGTGTTGTGTAGACCCTGTTTCAGGGCGGGGACTGGGTGAAAAAAGCGCGCCAGTGCTTATCTATTATCCTCGATAATAAAGAATTTGTCTTGTCTTGTCTTGTCTTGTCTTGTCTTGTATATCTCTCTCTCTCTCTTTCTTATCCACGTATTAATCTGTGTGTGTGTGTGTGTGTGTGTGTGTGTGTGTGTGTGTGTGTGTGTTCTTCATCATATATTATGTTCTTCTGCACGAAGAATGTTTTTCTTTCATATGAATTATGTATGCGCTATTTTTGTAATGGGTGTAGAGAGTACAAATTGTCGGGAAGAATAGGTCAGATCATACGTAAAACTTTCATCTTTGGGGAAAAAAACGTTTTGAGTTCTCTCTCTCTCCCTCTCTCTCTTTTCAAAGGGTGGGCTGTAATGAATGAATGGTATGTAACCAAGCCAATGCAAAGCAAGACGGTAAAGGTAGACAGGTAGGTAGGCAGGTAGGTACAGGCAACTGTCAGTGGTCACTGACTGTAACAGCCTGTTGGAAAACCGACTCCCCCTCCCACCCGCCCTCCCCCAAGCCAGTTCTTGGCGTTCACAGATAACCTGTTCAGCTCTAGCGATGAATGACTTCGTTTTCTCCAGCTGTCTTGTGGCTTAGCTTGCCGTAAAGCTTGGTCACTGATGAGTAGTGGAGTGTCGACAGGACACATCTTTCATAGTCTTGCCTGTGTGTACAGAGAGAAGGGCAGCTTTGGAGAGAACAGGCAACAGTGCTTTGGAGAATGTGCTCGAACGACACGTGTTTGAAGAAGAAGAAGAAAAGCGCACAGGTTGTTTCCATGTTCAGGGAATCGCGCTGAGCTGGAGTCGGCGCGGTGAGGCGTGAAGAGAAAGCGACTCGACCTGTGAAAATAATGGCGATGGTTGTCGCTGACTCACGGAGAATAGAAAAGTCCAGTAGAACTCGCTCGCCACAGCGAACTCTTTTAGTCTGTGTGGAAGGCTGCGTGTAGTGGATAACTAGGCCTTTACTCGAGGTCACAAAAGGTTTCATTGAAAAGGCCTTGGCTTTTCGCAAATGGAGTGCACAAAGCAGAATGAATCGCCAACAACAAAACTCTGCTCCCCTGATGACAAGAGCTGTTATGTACGAAGTTCACAACATTCATAATTATTTGTTTGTTTTCGGCAGCCATCAGCAATGCAAATTCAAACATAGACGGCTTTTACGGAGAAAGAGAGAGAGATAGAGATTAAAGTTATTTCCGACTGCTCGCGTGCACCGGCGTGTGTGTGTGTGTGTGTGTGTGTGTGTGTGTGTGTGTCTGTGTGTAATTAAGAAATGTAATAGGTGTAGTCTTTGAATCTTTCATGCTTTTGTGCATCAAATCTTTTTTTTCTTTTTCTTCATTGCGTGTGTGTGTGT
>NC_134891.1:17133197-17135697 GCF_041734735.1 Babylonia areolata
GAATGGATGAATGAATGATTTATTCATATAGGCCATTGCCCCCCATGAAAGGGTGTCAGAAAAACGCATTTGAGAAGAAGAAAATAAAAATAAACAAGACAAATATCATACTTTGTCAGCGATATACACTTAGCTATACACTCAGTTATTTAACTAAACTCGGTTAAGTTATACACGTGTCATCAGAAGTGACACAAGCAATAAATTATTTTACGACGTAAGAGTGGATCGAAGCTTAAACGCTTTGTTCAGATAAATTGGGAAATTTCTGATAGTTTGTTCGTGTGTAGATGCCATAAATAGCGATAATCTAAACTGACCAGGGAACTTTAAAAAATTCAATGGTATGTATTGTACTCTTTATATTCATACATAACAGGACAGGATAGAACAAAGTGCACTTCATTTTCCTTCCCCTTCTTACAAAGTGGACATAATAAATCAGATTCATCATGTACTTTATAACGGTGACTATGTTCTGCAATGTCCGAAATGCCAAGTCTAAATCTAGTCATTGCAAACTTTGAATGTTTATCTAGATTCATCAGTGAATAGGTTTTGACATCGGGTATAGTACAAGAGGTTTTATAGACATTAAATCTTTCACTGTTGTTAACATGGAAATCCCATTCTTGCCATCTACATGCAATAAGTCTTTCTTTAAAAATCCGGAGAAAGTCATCAATCCCATCTACACCTTGATTAAGCCAAACATAACCAAATCCAAACACAAACAATTTACAGCGTATACTTGTAGGCTAGGGGTTTTTTGGAGGGGAGGGGGGGGGGGTTGCCACGTGCATCAAGATCAAATAACATTTTATAGGCTTTGTGAAGCAGTCTCGACTCATGCATTCGCAGTAACTTTAACCAATATTTAATGCATTTATACAGATAGGATGCCTGTTTGTTTCCCCGTACATCAAGTCATTGGGAGTTCGCTCTTCTACGCCTAGGAATCTCTTAAATGCAAACAAATGCATCTTTTCACAGTGAAATGCGGCTAGCCTTATCGAGTCCCCATGATCTGGCACCACACTGGACTATTGGTTGAATCTGTGAGTCAAATAACTTTAAATACACACAGACAAGTGAGCACGAGCATAAGACAGTCGGAGACACAGACAAATACAGATGCAGAGAGAGAATGATTTAATTTTGAATGGATTACATTGAATGGGGAAAGTGGAATAAGCGAGGACAACAGAAGAAGAAGAACTAAAAAAAATGTATAAAATGAAATAAAATAAAATAAGGAGAGAGAGAGAGAGAGAGAGAGAGAGAGAGAACAAAATAATACCATGGCAAGAAATACAAATACAAAATACGAAAACGTACACTTCACACACACAAACGAATACACTTGCATATGCATACATAAATAAATATATAGATAAATTAATAAATATATAATATGTATATAGAAACAGAGAGAGGGCGAGAGGAAGAGAGACAGACAGACAAACAGAGAGAAAAAAGAGGCACACACAGAAGATCAAGCCAAGTGTCACTCCCTTTCCAGGAAAGCCGGAGGCATTTCCCTGTTGACCGGGGGATCCTTATCGTGCGCAATCCCTACGAGGCCATTTTGTCAGAGTTCAACCGAGGAGGGGTCAACCCGGATGACGAACACGCCGACAAACGTCACGTGGCTGTGAGACGACCTGAAGATTTCCGACGTGGTATGTCCACATTGTTTTGGTGTCGTTACATAGAGTTGTTTTCTGATTCAGGTCCCAGGGGTTCCTCTTCATCGGACTCCAGTTCTGGCTGCTCATGTGCGTCACTTCCGGTTGTCTGTACTTTTGCCTGGGTATGTTCTTGTTTCCATAGCCCACCGGACACTCACATGGATTACAGGATCTTCAACGTGCGTATTTGATCCTCTGTTTGCGTATACGCACGAAGGGAGTTCAGGCACTAGCAGGTCTGCATATATATGTTGACCTGGGAGATCGGAAAAATCTCCACCCTTTTTCACCCACCAGGCGCTATTACCGAGATTCGAACCCGGAACCCTCAGATTGAAAGTCCAACGGCTGTTGCGCCCGTCGTTTGAGTCTTTCAGTGCCTCCCATGTTCTCCTGCAGGGTGGTCCCGGTACGTAGAGGGCCAGATGTCCATGTGGCTCAAGTTCAACTGGTACTGGGCCAAGGACGGGGCCCCGCTGCACGTGCTGGTTTATCACCGCCTGGTGGAGCACACGGACCGCGAGCTGCGGGAGGTCCTACACTTCCTCAACGAGTCCTCCATCAGGCCCACCCTTCACTGCGCCACCCGCCACTCCGAGGTTTGTAGAGAGAGAGGGGGGGGGAGAGAGAGAGAGGGAGGGGAAGGAGAGGGGGGAGGGAGAGAGAGGGGGGGGAGAGGGAGGGGGAGAGGGGGAGAGGGAGGGAGAGAGAGTGAGAGAGAGAGAGAGAGAGGGGGGCGTGAGAGAGAGGGAGAGGGTCAGCGAGAATGTGAGAGAGAGGAAGGGAAAGGGTGATAAAGTGTGAGAGTA
>NC_134891.1:17138197-17145697 GCF_041734735.1 Babylonia areolata
GGGGGGGGTGTAGACAATGATTATAATAGAAAATAATACTGTCGTGCTTTCTGTTTCTCCCTGTGCAGGGGTGGGCCCACCGCAAGAAACCAGAGTGGCAGAAGGAGCTGGCTGTGTTCAACTCCTCCCAGAGGACCTTCCTCAACGTGGCCATCGATCGCATCCGACATGCCTTGCACGCCAAGACCGGGCACAACTTTGACGATTTTGAGCGCTGGAAACGATGAAAAATAAAATGTGGGGGCGGGGGGGGGGGATTGTGGATGGGGGTGCGTGGGTGTGAGGGGTGGGGGCAGGAGTGGGGATGAAGTGAAGGAGGGAAGGCTGGAAGTGTAGGTGGTTGTGGGGGCTTGGGGTTGTTGTGGTGGTGGTGGTGGTTGAATATGTGTGTGTATGTGTTTGTGTGTGTGGTGTGTGCGATGTGTGTAGTGTTTGTGTGTGTTTGTGTGTGTGTGTGTGTGTGTTTGTAGTGTGTGTGTGTGTGTGTGTGTGTGTGTGTGTGTGAGAGAGAGAGAGAGAGAGAGAGAGAGCATTTTGCATATTTTACCAGTTGGTTCTTTGGTTTCAGTGTGTTGTGTGTGTGATGTATGTTGAGTGTCGTGTGTGTGTGTGTGTGTGTGAGTGAGTGTGTATGTGTGTGTGTGTGTGTGTGTGTGTGTGTGTGTGTGTGTGTGTGATGCAGTTTGCCTATTTTTGCCGGTTGGTTCCCAAATTGGTTGCAATGGGTTTTGTTGTCACTCTATAATGATCGTGTTGGTCTTTCCTTTTCATAGTTAATTATGTTCGTTTGATTCAGCCTTTCCTCTTTTTGTTGTTTAACCAAGTTCATTTGATTCAGCTTTTCTTGTTTTGTTTAATTAGATTCATTTGAATTAGCATTTCCTTTGGGGGGGTTTTTCGGGTTTTTTTTTTTTTTTCTTTTCTTTTCTTTCTTTCTTTTTCTTCTTTTTTTTCAAACTAAATTCATTTTATTCAATCTTTCCCTTTTGAGGGGGATGGGGGGGGAGGCATTTAAATAAGTTTATTTGATTCAACCTTTTCCTTTTTCTTTTTTTCGCCCCAGAATTTTGGGGCATTTGGTTTCCTTTATTTCGATGATGATGAATAACGATGATGATGATGATGATGATGATGACAAGGTAGGTGTCCGTTTAGGGTTCGGACAACTTGACAAGGCTGTCGTCTCATAATTAAGATGAATTATACCCTGGCGTCAACCAGGCTCGAGAGATACAGACACCTGCAGTGTTGGTCAAGAAATGTGAGCAGCACTCCCAAAAAGACGCAGCGGTGAGGTGGGTGCTACCCTCTGCTGTGTGATCTCTCTGTCGAGCCCACAGCACACTCAGCTGTGGGTTGGAGACGGCCACGGGGGGAAAAAAAATAATAAATACTGCATAGCAGCAATTCTCATGGGGTTCCGCGTCCTCACAGTCGGCAGTTGGCGACGCTAACCACGTCACCCCGGCGGCTGGTTTTTTGGTTCATTCCTTTAATCGCTGTTAGTCGTTAACTAATGGTGGGTTAGACTCGCTGGTTCGTGTACTCCAGGGGTGTTTTGTTGTTGTTGCTGTTGGTGTTTTTCATTGGTTTATCAGTTGATCAATAAATGAATTGACTGATTGGTTGACTGGTTGATATGTGTAGATTGAGGGATACAATGCTGGGTTCGTTTAACTGATGGGTAAATTGATTGGTTGGTTGTTGTTGTTTTTTTATTGATTAATTGATGTATTGGATGGTTGGTTGTTTGATTGATAGTGTAATGATTGTTTGATTGACTGATTGATTGAGTGAATGAGTGAGTGATTTCTACGCATTTATCGGTTGCTGGAATTATTTTGCATGTATGATTTGTTTGATTTGTTGTAAGTATTGGTTGATGGATTAATTGATTCGTACGTGTGTAATGATTTGTTGATTGGTTGTTTGATGTTTTGTTTGCATGTAATGATTGGATGGATCACTGACTGATTGATTGAATTCTTAAACTGAATCTCATTTGTTGTATAAAACTTGTTGTGGTTTTGCTCGTTTATTCATTTATATATTTGCCTGCTTGTTTTGTTTAAACTCAGGTTGGTTTATTTCATTGACTCAATTGTGTGAACAAAGTGAGTCTGTGTTATAATATGGTGTTCGGTTGTGTGTGTGTGTGTGTGTGTGTGTGTGTGTGTGTGTGTGTGTGTGTGTGGTAAACTTTAACATTGCCATTTTGTCTGGAAATACTTTGTCTGCCAATACCAAATTTGACTTGAACGTAGTAGGAACAAAATCTTCATAGTCATACCAGTGATAAGTTGTACATCTCCCCAATCTAGCCGGCTTTTTTCCGAATTATTAACGGCTTATTTCGTTGATGGTCGTTGCGGATTCCAAACACTCTTTACTCCTTTGCAGCTGCCCGCCATGTAAGAAGGCGCCATGACCCTCGTTTTTCTTGCTCGCAGTTAAAAGCAAAGAATTACAAATTCTGGACAGAATTGACTAGAGTGGACATGAAAGAAAATTTGAATCGACCGCTTCACTGAGTTAAGGTCAGCCTTGTCTACACTGCATGGTCTGTGCAGATCTTGACAAAACATGCTGTAAAGCCTGACGCAATGGCAGCGTATCCTTTGGCGCAATTAAAAGATTTTTATTAATTAGCATCGACACGTCGGATGTGTTTACTGCATATGAATGTTTTGAAGTTGATACTTAAATAACTAGAATGAACAGAAAAGAGAAAAAGAAAGAATGCATGGTGTCGTAGTTTCTCACTAAAGAGTTATGGAACAGGGATTTCTGAAGAGCTATGAAACAAAAACAAAAAAGACAAAAAACAAAAAACAAAAAAAACAAACACAAAAAAACAAAAAACAAAAAAAACCGGAAACATTTTGCACTGTGTTTGAAGTGATGGGAACCTATACACTGGACTTGAAAGAAATTCTTAAATGCCCGAGATATACCAAATAACATAAATAAACGGCGTTATCATTTCGATTACCGTTGTCGATTTATTCGGCTAAAAGTGCAGATGCTCAAATAATAATTTTTAAACGATATTGTCGAACCCGCATTAGCCAGGTGCTTAAAACCACTCATTCTTGACCCGAACATCCATGGTTCGAATCTGCGTTGAAGCCTTTTCTTTTTTTTTTTTTTAACGTGAAGATTTATATGATTATTATGAGGAATAGAGAACACATTTCAACAAACTAATTTCATCATAAGTATTTCTTCTTCTTCTTCTTCTTCTTCTAAATGAGTCTTGAATGCCTTGCCTTTCTTCTTGATTATTATAGTCATTTAGTAATTGGTCATGTGTTTATTTATCTACTTGGTGGATTTGTATTGATTTATTTTGATTATTAAATCATTTATCTAATTTGATAGATCGATTGATTGTCTGGTTGGTGTTTGATTCTGCCTTTATATTTGTTTATTCTATTCATTGCCTTTCTTTATTTTTTCCTTTCTTTCTCTTTCTCTTTCTCTTTCTTTCTTTCTTGAGATTTACAATGTTTCATGTGAACGTGACACAGAGAGAGGCAAGTGAAAGCGATACTTCACACTGTAATGAATAATATGATTTACAGGCCTGTGTGTCATTTTATTTATCTATGTACGTTTTTATTTCTTTGGTTTATTTGATTGTGATATTTCAGTTTCATTTTATTCTCATGTTGTTCATGTACATTTGACGGGCGCAATAGCCGAGTGGTTAAAGCGTTGGACTTTCAATCTGAGGGTCCCGGGTTCGAATCTCGGTGGGTCAAGGGTGGAGATTTTTCCGATCTCCCAGGTCAACATAATGTGCAGGCCCGCTTGTGCCTGAACCTCCTTCGTGTGTATACGCAAGCAGAAGACCAAATACGCACGTTAAAGATCCTGTAATCCATGTCAGCGTTCGGTGGGTTATGGAAACAAGAACATACCCAACATGCACACCCCCGAAAACGGAGTATGGCTGCCTAAATGTCGGGGTAAAAACGGTCATACACGTAACAGCCCAGCCATGTACATACGAGTGAACGTGGGAGTTGCAGCCCTCGAACGAAGAAGAAGAAGAAGAGGAATTCATGCACATTGAATTGATTTTTCTCGTGTGGAGTGGTGGCTTAGTGGTCACAACGCGAGTGCCCAGAAAGCGAGAGAACCTGAGGGCACTGGTTCGATTCCCATGGTCGCCAGTATTTTCTCCGCCTCTGCTGACCTGACCTTGAGTGGTGGTCCGAACGCTACTGTCTCTCGGATGATATGATAAACCGGGATCCAATGTGTAGCACTGATGCACTTTACGAACATAAAAGAAGAACCCTCGGCAACAAAGGGTTGTCCCTGGTTTAAAAAAAAAAAAAAAAAAAAGTATGTAGGAAAATCGATCCACTTTGTTAGGAAACAAGATGATAGAAATAGATAGATAAATAAATAAATTATTATTAAAGAAAAAAAAGAAAAGAAAGAGTGGCGTAAGGATGCACTCTCACTATGGACAGCAACCCGATTTTCACACAGGGAAATCTGTTGTGACAAAGAATGATACAATAATACAACACAATGGAATAGTGCAGTGCAATGCAATGCAATGCACTGTAATGCAATAAAATGCAATACAACACAATGCAGTGCAATGCAATGCAGTACAATACAACACAACACAACACAAAACAATGCTTATCCCTGCAGCATTGGCTCTCAAGGTCTGACGAGAGCTTTGGGTCAAATGCGTAGGTATGTCTGGCATCTGCTGTCCACTCCACCCCCCCCCCCCCCCTCCCTCTTCCCACCTCTTACATTCTCCACTCTCCCCCCCCCCCCTCTCTCTTTCTCTCTGCTTTCATGTGTGCGTGTCAACAGTGAATTTTCAGATTTCTTTGATTGTCCAACAGGTATGTGACAAGGCTGTGTTATGAGCCCTACATTGTTCTCCTTATTTATCAATCAACTAGCAAACCACATTAATAGTACTGGGGTACTCGGCGTTCTCTGCTTGAACTGTTTAGTTTGCTATTTGCAGACGATGTGGTGTTGTTATCAGCTTCACCAGGAGGATTACAAGCACAAGTAGACTCTCTTGAAAGCTGTTGTGAAATTTTGAAATTATGTGTTAACAAAGATAAGACTAAGATAATGGTATTTAGGTAAGGTGGATATTTGGGAGAAAAAGGAAAGTGGTTTTTCGATGGTAAAGAACTGGAAATTGTTAACATGTACTGCTACTTAGGTTTTTCTTTCACGACTATGTTGAGTTTGAGACTGGGTACAAGTCATTTGGTTGCAAAAGGGAAGAAGGCTCTACACTGGCTTTTCCGGGCCTTCCAGAAATGTAAAGAAATGTCACCAAAAATTTATTTTTGAATTTTTTATGCCAAAATACAGTCTGTGTTACTGTATGCATCAGAAATTTGGGGTTACAAGAGATTAGAAAGTATAGAGAAAGTACATTTAGTAGCCTGTAAAAGATACTTAGGTATTCCCTAAAAAAAAAACTCCCAATAAAATGGTATAATCGGTAGATACCCCTTAGTTGTGAATTACCAGATTAGATGTATTAAATACTGCTGTAGATTACTCCAAATGACTCCGAAGATTACCCAAACAGGCATATTTAACGATGGTATCCATGGACAATGATGGTAAAAGGTAGTGGGCGACCGAGGTAAGAGAAATACAGTCTTATGCTGGTTTTTATGAAATATGGTTAAACCAAGGGGTTCAAAATATTAACACATTTTTCAAGTGTTTAAGCAACGGCTGAGAGATATATTTTTTCAAGAATGGTCAGGCACTATTAGAGACAGAGAAAGATATAATTTGTACAGGCTGGTTAAAGACAATATGAATATGTGTACATATTTACATGAAAGTAACATATTTTGTTTTTTCGTGGCCTTGACGCAGATTAGACGTGGAGTCTTGCCAATAAATGATATTATGAACAGATATGGAAATGATACTGTGCATTCGAATTGTCCACACTGGAAAATTTGTGTAGAAGACGAAAGACACTTCTTCTATGCTTGTCGACTACATTCGGAGCTGAGAAATAGATTCTTGGACAGTGGATTCAATGTTCCATTGAAAAGATTACTGGATGGTGAATGCAAACAGTTGTCCATGTTTAAGTTTATTTTCCGTTCTATGAGACAGAGGCAGACATTTCTAGAAACTAACATGACAAAGAAAACAATGTAACATGGAGCAAGCAGAAAAAGATTTACTATGGGTCATGGCAGTTAATACTATCATTTGATGATGTTCTTGAGTAATATTTCATTTTTCCTTTTATGGAACTTCTTTATTTAGCTATTTAGTTATTTCAGCCCTACCCCCTCCCCCACCCCACCCCACCCCTGCCCCCCTTGACTGTTCATGTGCCCATGGCCGAAAAACATTAAAACATTTCATTTCATCTCTCTCTCTCTCTCTCTCTCTCTCTCTCTCTCTCTCTCGTACATGTCAAACACTGCGTGCTAAGAGACGAGGACTGAAAGATATCGCCAAAGAACTGTTTGATGCTGGGAACAGGCCGGTGTTGTTTTGACAAGCTAATCTCGGACATTGGAGTGTTCACCTTTGACTGTGAAAAAGATGAGGTGATTGGACTGAGTGACAGGCAAAATGCTGCATATGATGAGAAACAGGGGGAGAAAGATAACGATTGGCGGAGTGCCAGGACGCGCGAGTGAAGGTAGTGTGTTTGAGGAGGCACACACAGTGAGACCACACACACGCTCAGTGTCAGCACACAAAACAACAAGCAAAGCGACAAACACGCTTCTTCTTCTTCTTCTTCTTCTTCTACGTTCGTGGGCTGCAACTCCCACGTTCACTCGTATGCACACGAGTGGGCTTTTACGTGTATGACCGTTTTTACCCCGCCATGTAGGCAGCCATACTCCGTTTTAGGGGGTGTGCATGCTGGGTATGTTCTTGTTTCCATAATCCACCGAACGCTGACATGGATTACAGGATCTTTAACGTGCGTATTTGATCTTCCGCTTGCATATACACACGAAGGGGGTTCAGGCACTAGCAGGTCTACACATATGTTGACCTGGGAGATCGTAAAAATCTCCACCCTTTACCCACCAGGCGCCGTCACCGTGATTCGAACCCGGGACCCTCAGATTGACAGTCCAACGCTTTAACCACTCGGCTATTGCGCCCGTCTAAACACGCTTCAAAACTGGGTAAGACAGGACGAAACAGCGAGCCGGCAAGCACAGGGCAACGGGGAAAGGGGCTCAGCTCAGAATCGGTTGGCAGTTGCTGGTCGAACGAGCGGAGGGAACAGGGAGGGAAGGGGAAAGAGGAGAGTATCAGTATCAGTATCAGTAGCTCAAGGAGGCGTCACTGCGTTCGGACAAATCCATATACGGAAAGAGGATAACTAACTGGAAGTGACGAGGAGGCCACAGCCTGACTGACATTAGAATCTGCACGTGGAATTGTGATGGGTGGCTGCAGAAACTTGATATTAAACATGTTATTTGTATGCTTCGTTCGTTT